>NC_041222.1:55156877-55201149 GCF_002837175.3 Physeter macrocephalus
TTTTGGATGGAATGTCCTATAAATATCAATTAAGTCCACCTTGTTTAATGTATTATTTAAAGCATGTGTTTCCTTATTTATTTTCATTTTGGGTAATCTTTCCATTGGTGAAAATGGGGTCTTAAAGTTCCCTACTATGATTGTGTTACTGTCGATTTCCCCTTTTATGGCTGTTAGCATTTGCCATATGTATTGAGGTGCTCGTATGTTGGATGCATAAATATTTATAATTGTTATATCTTCTTCTTGGATTGACCCCTTGATCATTATGTAGTGTCCTTCTTTGTCTCTTGTAATAGTCCTTATTTTAAAGTCTATTCTGTCTGATATAAGAATTGCTACTCCAGCTTTCTTTTCATTTCCATTTGCATGGAATATCTTTTTCCATCTCCTCACTTTCAGTCTGTATGTGTCCCTAGGTCTGAAGTCGGTCTCTTGTAGACAGAATATATACAGGTCTTGTTTTTGTATCCATTCAGGCAGTCTATGGCTTTTGGTTGGAGCTTTCAATCCATTTACATTTAAGGCAGTTATCGATATGTAAGTTCCTATTAGGATTTTCTTAATTGTTTTGGGTTTGTTA
Organism: Physeter macrocephalus; assembly: GCF_002837175.3. Taxonomy (NCBI): domain Eukaryota; kingdom Metazoa; phylum Chordata; class Mammalia; order Artiodactyla; family Physeteridae; genus Physeter; species Physeter macrocephalus. The sequence goes on from NC_041222.1 coordinate 55,157,461, forward strand.
TTGCAGGTCTTTTCCTTCTCTTGTGTTTTCTGCCTAGAGAAGTTCCTTTAGCATTTCTTGTAAAGCTGGTTAGGTGGTGCTGAATTCTCTTAGCTTTTGCTTGTCGGTAAAGCTTTTAATTTCTCCGTTGAACCTGAATGAGATCCTTGCTGGGTAAAGTAATCTTGGTTTTATGTTTTTCCCATTCATCACTTTAAATGTGTCCTGCCACTCCCTTCTGGTTTGCAGTTTCTGCTGAAAGATCAGCTGTTAACCTTATGGGGATTCCCTTGTATGTTATTTGTTGTTTTTCCCTTGATGCTTTTAATAGTTTTTCTTTGTATTTAATTTTTGACAGTTTGATTAATATGTGTCATGGCATGTTTCTCCTTGGATTTATCCTGTATGGGACTCTCTGTGCTTCCTGGACTTGATTGACTATTTCCTTTCCCATATTAGGGATGTTTTCAACTATAATCTCTTCAAAAATTTTCAGTCCCTTTCCTTTTCTCTTCCTCCTCTGGGACCCCTATAATTCAAATGTTGGTGCATTTAATGTTGTCCCAGAGGTCTCTGAGACAGTCCTCAATTCTTTTCATTCTTTTTTCTTTATTCTGCTCCGTGTCAGTTATTTCCACTATTTTATCTTCCAGGTCACTTATCTGTTCTTCTTCTTCAGTTATTCTGCTATTGATGCCTTCTAGACAATTTTTAATTTCATTTATTGTGTTGCTCATCATTGTTTGTTTGCTCTTTTGTTCTTCTAGCTCCTTGTTAAAAGTTTCTTGTATTTTCTCCATTCTATTTCCCAGATTTTGGATCATCTTTACTATCATTACCCTGAATTCTTTTTCAGGTACACTGCCTATTTCCTTTTCATTTGTTTGGTCTTGTGGATTTTTACCTTGCTGCTTCATCTGCTGTGTATTTCTCTGTCTTCCCATTTTGCTTAATTTACCGTGTTTGGGGTCTCCTTTTCGCAGGCTGTAGGTTCGTAGTTCCCGTTGTTTTTGGTGTCTGCCCCCAGTGGCTAAGCTTGCTTCAGTGGGTTGTGTAGGCTTCCTGATGGAGGGGAGTGGTGCCTCTGTTCTGGTGGATGAGGCTGGATCTTGTCTTTCTGGTCAGTAGGACAATGTCTGGTGGTATGTTTTGGGGTATCTGTGACCTTGTTATGATTTTGGGCAGTCTCTCTGCTAATGGGTGGGGTAGTGCTCCTGTCTTGCTAGTTGTTTGGCATAGGTTATCCAGCACTGTAGCTTGCTGGTCATTGAGTAGAGCTGGATCTTAGCATTGAGATGGAGATCTCTGGGAGAGCTTTTGCCATTTGATATTATGTGGAGCCGGGAGGTCTCTGGTGAACCAATGTCCTGAACTCGGCTCTCTGAACTCAAAGGCACAGGCATGACACCTGGCCACAGCACCAAGACCATGTCAGCCCCATGGCTCAGAAGAAAATGGAGAAAAAAATAAAGGTTTTTTTTTTTTTTGCGGTACGTGGGCCTCTCACTGCTGTGGCCTCTCCAGTTGCGGAGCACAGGCTCCGGACGTGCAGGCTCACCGCCCATGGCTCACGGGCCCAGCCACCCCGTGGCATGTGGGGTCTTCCTGGACCAGGGGGGAGAGCTTTTGCCATTTGATATTATGTGGAGCCGGGAGGTCTCTGGTGAACCAATGTCCTGAACTCGGCTCTCCGAACTCAAAGGCACAGGTGTGACGAATGAACCCACGTCCCCTGCTTCGGCAGGCATTCTCTCAACCACTGCACCACCAGGGAAGCCCAGAAAAAAATAAAGTTTTTAAAATAAAAAAATTTAAAAATTATTAAAAATAAAAAAAATTAAACAGTAATTTAGAAAAAGGAAAAAATATAAGGAAGAAAGAAAGAAGAGTGCAACCAAACCTAAAAACAAATCCATCAATGATAACAAGCACTAAAAACTATACTAGGGTGGCGCAGTGGTTGAGAGTCGCCTGCCAATGCAGGGGACACGGGTTCGTGGCCTGGTCCGGGAAGATCCCACATGCCACAGAGCGCCTGGGCCCATGAGCCATGGCCGCTGGGCCTGCACTTCCGGAGTCTGTACTCCACAACGGGAGAGGCCACAGCAGTGAGACGCCCGCGTACCGCCAAAAAAGAAAAACAAACAAACAAAAAAAAAAACTATACTAAAAAAAAGTAAAATGGGACAGACTGAATACTAGGGCAAATGGTAAAAGCAAAGCTATACTGGCAAAATCACACAAAGAAGCATAAACATACATACTTACAAAAAGAGAAAAAGGAAATATATATTTATCTATACATTTAAAAAAAGGAAGAGAGCCACCAAATCAATAAACAAATCTACCAATGATAATAAACTCTAAATACTAAACTAAGATAATCGTGAGACCAGAAACAAATTAGATGCAGAAAACAAACCCCAAGTCTACAGTTGCTCCCAAAGTCCACCACCTCAATTTGGGATGATTCGTTGTCTATTCAGGTATTCCAGAGATGCAGGGTTCGTCAAGTGATTGTGGAGATTTAATCCACTGCTCCTGAGGCTGCTGGGAGAGATTTCCCTTTCTCTTCTTTGTTCGCACAGCTCCTGGGGTTCAGCTTTGGATTTGGACCAGCCTCTGCATGTAGGTCGCCTGAGGGCGTCTGCTCTTCGCTCAGACAGGACAGGGTTAAAGGAGCAGCTGATTCGGGGGCTCTGGCTCACTCAGGCCAGCGGGGAAGGAGGGGTATGGATGCGGGGCGAGCCTGCGGCAGCAGAGGCCAACATGACGTTGCACCAGCCTGAGGTGCACCGTGCGTTCTCCTGGGGAAGTTGTCCCTGGATCCCGGGACCCTGGCAGTGGAGGGCTGCACAGGCTCCCGGGAGCAGAGGTGTGGATAGTGACCTGTGCTCGCACACAGGCTTCTTGGTGGTGGCAGCAGCAGCCTTAGCATCTCATGCCCGTCTCTGGGTCTGCGCTGATGGCAGCGGCTCGCGACCGTCTGTGGAGCTCATTTAGGCGGTGCTCTGAATCCCCTCTCCTTGCACACCCTGAATCAATGGTCTCTTGCCTCTTTGGCAGCTCCAGACTTTTTCGTGGACTCTCTCCCGGCTAGCCGTGGTGCACTAGCCCCTTCAGGCTGTGTTGACGCAGCCAATCCCAGTCCTCTCCCTGTGATCGACCGAAGCCCAAGCCTCAGCTCCCAGGCCCCACCCACCCCGGCAGGTGAGCAGACAAGCCTCTTGGGCTGGTAAGTGGCAGTCAGCACCGATCCTCTGTGCGGGAATCTCTCCGCTTTGCCCTCCGCACCCCTGTGGCTGCGCTCTCCTCCGCGGCTCCAAAGCTTACCCCCCGCCCACTCCCCCCACCTCCATCTCGGCCAGTGAAGGGTCTTCCTAGTGTGTGGAAACCTTTCCTCCTTCACAGCTCCCTCCTGCTGGTGCAGGTCCCGTCCCTATTCTTTTGTCTCTGTTTTTCCTTTTTTCTTTTGCCTTACCCAGGTACGTGGGGGAGTTTCTTGCCTTTTGGGAGGTCTGAGGTCTTCTGCCAGCGTTCAGTAGGTGTTCTGTAGGAGTTGTTCCACATGTAGATGTATTTCTGATGTATTTGTGGGGAGAAAGTTGATCTCCACATCTCACCCCTCCACCATCTTGAAGGTCTCTCTGTATCACCTTTTAACTTAACCCTTCTCCATAGCTTAATTACCCCTTTATTCAACAAACATGTGATCAGTGCATTTTATATATCAGTCGCTATCCTAGCTGCTGCGAATCAATAGTCCAGTCATCCCCCTTCTTCAAGAAACTCTCAGTCTATTTATAAGTCTATTATTACATCAAAGTGATAAACACTATTTAAAATCTTATAGTAGGCATATTTCTATTTTTTTCTCCAGATAAAAGATAGTACAACATCATTTTGTATGAGGAAATCAGTGTTCCATCAAAGAAAATAAGAAAAAAAATTACAAGTGTGTCAAAAGTTAATATTTTAAAACACTATTTTTGTAGATTTTGTGATATTTGTTGCATTTGTAAGCATTTTAAGACTCTCTAATTTACTGTGATAACTTTTCTCATTCTGAATATTTACTTCTATACATAATTTTGTGTTCTTGCTGTTAAAGAGGTTTTTCAAAAACTGTAGCAGCTTGAGACCCCACAGAGCCTTCATCCAGCCTTGCTACAAGGCTGTACCTAAGATGATGTACAGAAAGTCACAACACTGTACCTGGCACAGAGTAGAGGGTTAATATGTGCCTGCTATTATTATGACAATAGTTCTTTACTGGTTCTCTCATAGTCATTCTCTCTAGCCCTGGAAAGGTATTTTCCTGCAGAAGCAGTGAAAAATCCTAAAATCCATGGCTGTCCTTGTCAGTTCTAAGAACTGATTCAGTGAATAACAAAACCCATTTTTTTTCAGGAATGCCCTATTAAAATTAGTTTTCTGTTTCATTTTGTCCAAACTTTACTGGCCCTCCTTTAAGAAAATAAGTCTGGAAATTCTGAGGCCATTTATAAATTGAAAGCATAGCCATAGGTAGATAGAGACGGAAACATATATTCTGTATACATTTTGACTGTTCCTGTCTCTATTTTGAAATATATGTTGGGACAGTGGAGACAAATGAATGTGAAATGAACAGTTTTTCAGATTGATGGAAAAAACGCACAGGTGTTTAATGTCCTCTGTAGCAAGATGTCCTTGATAGGAATTTCTCTCTTTTTTCACTCCTGAGGACACTGGAGAACATATTCAGGGTCTCTCGGTGCTTGAAAAGAAAAATACAGCCATCCTTTTCACTGGCTTCAAATAGTCTAAATAGGGTGAACAAACCCACTGCAGCTGAGTCAGAGAGAAGATAGCCATCTGGTAGCGATAAGCAGCCCTGGGTAGCTTTGAAACTGAGCCAGCCCGGAGATTGAGCACAAACTTCAAGGAAGGACTTTTGACTTCAAGTTAATCACTTGGTGCTGGTTGATAAGGGAAAATGAAGGAGTAGTGAGCAAGGCACTGACCTCCCTTGGAAGCATTTATTTCTTTTTAAGTGTGCTTTAGAATTGCCCACCTGTCATGATGTTATCATTCGGGTTAATGGTAATCATCTGGCCTTATATTTGTATAACTGTGTGAGAAATTTGGGCTCAATGCATTTGGGAAGAGTCTGTATAAGTGAAGCAGTAGAGTACAAGAGTGTTGTAGTGAAAAATGCCAGCTCCAGAGCTGGACTGTCTGCATTCCAGTCCTGACTGCTTAGCTGCATGGCCTTGGACAAGCTCCTGAACCTCTGTAAGACTCGGTTTCCGGAGCTGAAGAAATTAGATTAATGATAGTATCTACCTCATCAGACTGCTCTGAGGATTAAATGAGATGATCTCTATAACGATATTAGCCTAGCAGACAGTCAGGACTCCATAAAAGCCAATGCCCTATTAAACTCAAAATCACCCATTTCTGGTCCCCTCAGCTTCAAGAGATGTTCTATTTTTAGGGGTTTCTAGCAGCAGTTAATAGGAACACTGACAATGGTTCCCTGTTGATTTAAGAATGTTATTTACCTAAGAAAAATCCAAACATTCCCTGCAGATTGACAACCCCTGGACCCACCCCCAAAAATTCAACTCTGGTTTTGTTGCTGGGGAGCTGGCCAGAGGCAACTGACACACCTCTTCAAAAATCAGTTCAGGTTCTACCTCAAAAACAGAGATATCCAAGCAATTGGACCTACTACATTAATCCCAATTCGGAATAGGAATAATAAATTGTCAGGTTCTTAGGTGGCAAGTCAGGTTCTTGAGCTGGCAGCTTTTAGTTATCTTTTCTCCGAGGTGCAATAAAGAAAGGTGCAGCTGGTGGCAGCAAAAGGCAAGCAAAGATGATGGGTGGTTTTCTTAGATACAGCCCCATCACAATGTCAAGGCATCTGGGGAATGATGGAGTTAGATACCAAGGTTAATAGCTTGACTATGGCAGGGTATGTAAGGTCGTATGGTATCTTGTTGGTTGCAGAGAAACAATCTGGAAATAGCTGGGGTTTTGACACATATACTCTCAGAGGAAAGTAGCCAGAGGATGTTCACCAAGTCACTCTGAACACTGAGTTGGTGAATGCTGAACCGTTGTTCCTAGGGAAATGCAGGGTTAGGTTCTTGCCAGCCTTTGGTCACATCTTTATAAAATGATAAATACATAGATTTGTCTCATGTGTGTTTCTGATTAGAGACACCTTATTCACTATATATTGTCGTTTCATTCACATTGGACTGACAGCCAGTAACACTGCATCTCATCCCTGAACAAAGCTTAGTAAACACACATATCTTCTCCATTAGGCACGTTTCAGCCTTCTTGCACTTAGGAACACTAGACAGCACTTCAGCGCTACACTCTGAGACCATTTTAAGTAGCAAAATCACCAAGAAAAAACACAGAAATGCAAAAACACAGCACCAAATAGATGGCCAAAAGGAAGTTGCTTACAGTATTAGTGTTGAAACAACAAGGCAGCGCATCATCCGTTTCAACCTCATCTGGTAAGGTGTGCACTGAGTGACTCAAATTTTCACTGCTCTGAGCTAGTCCATGAATGATCATAGAAGCACCACCAGTATTGACCTTGGGGTTACAAATAAATTTTAACTTGTAAGTAAATTTGCAAATATGAAATCTAGGAATAATAAGAATCAACTGTCTTTATATAGTATCTGGAGGAAATACTAAGTATTTCAATACCATCCTAACTTTACAATAAAAGATCTTTCTTTAAATGGTATACCAATGCTTTGTTTTCAAAATATTCAATATCGAAAATATGATTTTGTGGGGCGATAATGGTCTGAGTTTTCTAGTTGCAAATTCAAAATGTTGCATAATCCAAAAAAATTCAAAAATGACTTCATGTAAGTAGAGAGACCTTCACTGTAATTATAAGTTGATACTAGCAAAAGTATTTAGGGGCAACAGGCATCTGAGGACAATCAATAAAAGAAAGTTAAGGTTTCCATGAAATTATAAAGCTAGTCAGGGTGTCATTATAATTTAACTCATAAAAGTTAATTAAGGCTCAAATTATATAGATATAACCTGTAACTAACAAAGGTAAAATTTAGTTACAAAAATTTCCCAGGATTATCTGCCAAATAATTCATCAGGGTCTAGCATATGGAGCTTTATAAAAAAATCAGAAGGGATACATTTTACAATGAGTCTCTCTTCGGAACCATAGTGAGTTTCTATCTTCAGGGCAGTGATACCATAGAAGAAAGGAGCTGTACTTTGAGTGCCAATGGGTCTCTCCTTCTAAGAAGGCTGCAGTTTTGGAGAATGAACTTAAGGGAAGCACATTTTTTTCTTCTTAATCCCTCAACTTTCCAAAACCCCCATCCTCACAAGCCACAGATGATACCACCCCTTCTTTCCCAGCCCCACTTTCATGACAAACACCATTATTTTCAATCGGCAAGTTAAGAAGGCAGTACCTAAATCCATCCTGATCAAGATGGGAAACATATTCCTATCCTCACCAGCGTAGGGCTTAGGAATTGATTTGATAGTTCTAAGTGCAGCAACTGGGGTTTTCTTTCGCTATTTCTTTCTAGAACTACAGCTCCTTTCTACACCTGAATCCTCGTTCAGACCTCAGATATCTGACATCTGATACCAGGCATATCTTCCTGAGGGCCATCCCCATAGGTCTATCCATTCTATGTAATGCTGCCACTCAACTAACATCACATCACATATCACTGCTGCTTGAAGACAATTAATGTCCATCCCATGGACCAATTCAAAATTGCATGGAAAAACAAAGCTGGTCTGACACAAGTCTTTAAACAATGATTCAGACTGTTCCTCCCCCTCCTCAGTGGCCAGCTCTACAGTTAATTCAGACCCCCATTCACATGGTTCCCCTCTATAAGTCTACCTCACTCTCTACTCTCACTATTCCATCTTCCTAATCCAACTCTGCCTCACCCTGCACAAACATTTTAAAGGTTATGGTAAGATGCCACTTCAGAGACTGAGGAGAGACCAGCCATACGGAACAGAGTAAGACATTAGATCTGTGAAGTACATAGTCTCTATAAAGCTATAGACATATTCCATACAATCTGTTCCAAATCTATGAAATAAGAGCAATTACATTTATCCTCCCACCTGGGGTACTTGAAGTCTTTATTTAGGGCTTTAAAAAGACAATGAGTGCCTTCAAACAAAAAGTGTTTAGTAAGCTCAAAGGATCAATCTTATTATAAAGAAAATGTCAGGCCAATTTTTAAATCCTTTTTAACTAAAAGTCAAAAAATTACCTTATAATGAATTCTTTATTGGAGCAAAACTCATCTTTTCATACTCTAGGGCCTGCACCTTTCTTTTAAAATTTATTTTACTCTTCTGGAAAAAAAAAGACTTATAAAACATTTATAACTTATAATAACAAATAATTATATTTAAGGAAAGGAAGTGCTGTCTTTTTTCTCTTCAGCTGAAACATATGAGCATACAAACAGAATAAGATAAAAAGATCCTCAGTTTAATTCTACATAATAATTTAATTCAATTGGATTCATCTCTTTGGATGACCTCTATTTTTTTGCTATTTTAAACTAAAAGAAATCATTTTTCTAATAAATATGAATTTTTAAATTTGCAGAGAAATTCAAATATTGAATTTATTTAATTTTTAATATGTGAATATGGTTTACCAGTGTATACATTAAATTTAATTGTAATAAAGTTTCTACTTTCACTTTAAAGCATTTTTTCTATGCTTCAGGTATATCAAGTTTCTTTAATCAGGCAAAGATCTAAACTGTCATTTCAAAGGCAAAATTTCCACAACTAAATAATACCTCTAGCATGGAGGCATTTCTACCCCAAAGATTTGCTGTTTCTGTTTGACACTTCTAAGCATTAACAGTGTTCAGATTCATGTTACCCAGCAGAGTTCTACAGAGAGAGCTTGATTTTTTTTTTTAAAGGCTAAAACTAAAGTACAAAGAACATTAACCAGTGAGGAAAATTAGAGGTTTTTAAATAGTAGAACTGTTGGCTGAAACACTTTGGGTAGAAGTGTTTGGGTAGAAAATAACATTTTACCAAGATGCTGTGATGTTTTGTGCTACTATTTCACACCTAAGGTGTTTTCTTCATGCAGAGGCAGCAATCGGTTGGAAAATAAACACAAACACACATTTTTTTTGTTATGAATCTTAAGGCTTAGCTAGTTTGCTATATGGTGATTAATGCTTTAATCAAGATACTTGGGTTTGAAAATTAATCATTTCATCAACTAAATATGGAATATATGTGGATAGAAAAATGCTATAAATCAAAAGGAGAAACATTTAGACCTTATAGCATTATTAATTTTTCAAAGAAATCTCTCTGTCCCCCTTCCCCTTTCCTGCTGAAGCTCCAATCTACTAATTAGTAGCTACACTGCCCTGAGTAAATAAATGCTTACCCTCTCTAGCCTTTGTGTCTTCATTGCTTAAAAGGCGATATTAGAATTTATGAATTGACCCTCGTTGGCAGGAAGGAGCAGCAAAGTCAGCTGCAAAGGGTCATGGGCCACAGGGAGGTAAAATCATTGGCAGCCATTACTACCAGACAGCCATACAGCCCCAAAGAATCAAAGGGAGAGGGATTGGGTCCAGTTCCACCGGAAGTGAGAAAGTGATGGAGAGGGGAGGGAGGCAATAGATATATGTGTTCTCATCTTTTATGAACAGAATTCTCAGACCAGGGAGATAAGTTAAACAGGCTGAAGTGAAAGTCAGGAGTACAGATTAAGCTTGGGGCCAACATAATATCAGAATTTCTGGAAGGAAACCACCTCACAGAACACCCAAACACATGTGCTGAAATAGGGCAGCTGCAGGAAAGTAAAACCAACAGTGCAGCACAAGTGTAGCTTGCCAGAACATTCTGGTCCCTATACAGTGTTGAAGCTCTCCAGTGGTGTCTATGTGCCCTAGGGAAGAATACAAGTACTCAAGGTCACTGATAGTGCTGTCTAATGAAAATATCCGTGTAGAGTTGCTGAGGCGTGTTGGGGGAGGGAGCAGGTGGTGGTCAGGGGAGAGTTGAAGGGAGGAGGAAAACCTTTAGACAAGAATCTCAGATCCGACAATTTCAGTCTAAGGTACATGCAGCACCAGCAAGACAAAGGCAGGCTCCCATTCACAAGGATGACAATGACTGCTGAGAAACGACAGCTCTAGGTCAACAAGCTCTAGATTGAAGTGCTGGTATCAGCAGAGCAATGGGAATTCAAATGAATGTGCAAGAAGCTCATGCATGTGTCCTAAGCCCTCTTTTTTCCAACTGCTTCCTGGTAGCATGATGTCCCTAGGCTACCCCCTCACACAGGCTACCAGAAGAGCTGGAAAAGAAAGAGAAGATCCAAAAGTCTGCACATGTGCCTGGAAGAGATTTAAATGTAAGGGTTAAACTGAGATAAATATCCCAAATGGGAACAAATTTAGTTTCCTCTCGAACCATTCTCATATACTAGTAATATGTGGGTTTTATAAAGAAGGGCAAATCAATTATAAGAAAAGAAAGCAGCTCCTTTATTTTTGCACTTTTAAATGTAATATGTGATATTAAGATAATCCCATTATACTCCTCTTCCAGTGTGTTTATAACAATTAAGTGAAATGAATTAACAATGAAGTGAAACATGTAGAGTGTCTAGCACTCTGTGACTTCTGTCATCCAATAGATGGTAGCTTCCATTCTTATCAGACAACTAGAGAGGCAAGCTCCCAGACCTCCTTGTACTGTGTAAAGCACTCATCCCTCCCACCTGCAGTTTGATAGTGGTTATATTTGCTAGTTGCAATGTGACTGCCCACATGCCATGCTGTGGATAACACTGTGAAATGATCTGCTGGCACGGAAAGAAATTATAATAGAACCTTGACGTAAGAGCCTATTGATGATTAAATGGATTATTAGAGGTCATTTTGAACACCATGTAAGTTATCTACTTTGGACTATCAGGATCTTGTGACTGGGCATATAAGAGAGTTGGTACTCTCACTTGGAATTTCCCAGGACCAGAAAGAAGATCACTCTGAGCAAACTATACCAGATTACCGTCAGCACTCCCTGGAGCACATTTCCCCAGAGAAAAGAAACAGGCTTGAAAAGCCACACTGAACAAACATCCCACTGATATGGATACACTGGGTATGTATCACAGACAACTGTAATTTTTGTGCGATTGATGTGACAGTGTTCACGTTCAACAATACAGCTGTATTTCACACCAGTCCCAGGAGGCAGGCGCAGCCCATCAGTATCTGCCATGGTGAGAATGAAACATGCTTCAAATCTATCCCACTGCTTGGTTACTGACTCCTCTGTGTCCCCTGAGGATTCATGAGGGAATGCTGGTACATCCACCCCCTTGAGGAACCGTGAGCCCGTAACAGAAGACTCTGTAATGCTTCTCTGGGGGGTGGTTTGGGGAGGCAAATTAGTTAAACCCATCATTTAAACGTATTGACAGGAACTGTTTTTTATATTGCAATATAAAGAGTAATAATTGAGCATAACTGAGTGTGGTAGCTTGTTTTGGGCAACTGAATAACTGCTGCCTGATTTTGTAACTTAAAGTATGCTTTCAGGAGGAATGGTTTAAACGTCTGAAGAATTTAGATTGTAAAAACAATTGCTTCTTCCTGCAGCCCCCTTCCTACAACATTCAAAAAGCCTGCATGAAAGGCCCCTCTGTGGCCCCCTAAACCAGGGCAGTTTCCTTAAGCAGATCTCTAAGTATTTTTCATAATTAAAAATTATTGTGAAATAAAGAACCATGCTATCTGATCCCCATTTTTGTGGAGCCCAGTGATCACACAAATTCTGCCTGGTAACAAATGTGGCATTAAAAAACAAACAAACAAACAAAAACTCTCTTACTATGGTTTTAAAGTATACCAAATATGCTGATAGTCCTCGGATTATTAATTTGGCTTTTCAAATACCTGAACCCTAGGGAAGAGCTACCTGAGTAGAAAAGACAATATTTAGCTTATGGGAAATTATATTTTCCTTTCTATATTAATACAGTGCAATTCATATGATGTATACATTGTAGCAGATCACTTGGTTGAGCAGTAAGGATTCCTATCATCGTCATTTGTCCTAACATGACCCTAATTGGTTTAAGCCAATCAGTAAGTAGCATTTCCCTGACAACATTATCAATCTAGGGTGGGATGCAAAATTTAAGTAGGCCGAGTCAAACTGAATCAAAGGATTTACACTGTGTACTTGGAAAAGAGAACTTGCTAGAAATGCAAGTGTTCTGGTCCTACTTCAGACCTACTGTGATGGTTACTTTTATGTGTCAACTTGGCTAGGCCATGGTACCAAGAGTTTTGGTCAAAAACTAGTCCAGATGTTGCTGTGAAAGTAATTCTAAAGATGTGATTAACATTCAAATCAGTAAACTTTGGTAAAAAACCTTTATAATGTAGCTGAGCCTAATCTAATCAGTTGAACATCTTGAGAAAAAGACTGAGGTTCCCCTGAGGAAGAAGAAATATTGCCTCCAAATTACCTTCAGACTCTAGCAGCAACATCAGTTTCCCAAAATCACATGAACCGTTCTTAAAATAAATGCGTGTGTCTATACATATACCATATGTCTATATATACCATGGTATAAACATAGACACATACACACACGGAGATATTTATTTTAAGGAATTGGTGAATATTCATATACACACCCATACATATTACATTAGTCTGTTTCTCTGGAGAAACTCAAGTAGTGCACCTACTAAATTGGAAACTCTGGAGGTGAAGCCCTGAAATCTGTGTTTTAACAAGTCTTCCAGGTAATTCTGATGCACCTAGAGTATCAGCTCTACTGCACTAAATCGTCTTTATGGTATCTCCTCAACAATTCAATACAGGAAGTTTGAAATTATATTGCGGTGGATTAGCATTTTCTCCATTTAACTAAGATAAAATTCTGGTTGCCAGAATCTCATTCCCTGCATGGTTCCAGGTGAGCATAGGCCACAGAGATGATTCATGAGATATGGAAGGTGGAAGAGGAGTGGTGGCACCTTGTTCTGCACGCTCTGAAGTCTGGAGCAGGGCACACGTCTGTGGTTTACCTGCTAGCTCACCTGCTTGTCCTGAGAAGCAGCCAGGCCCATAGAAATTGCTCTTCTCTGGATCCTCCTGGTTTTTCAACAGCTGGGCCATGAAGAAGGGGTCCAGCTTTTTCTGCAGATCAGGGCCATCATGGAAATAGGAGATGTAAAGGTGCTGAGAAACTGAAGCTGGTTCCAGGCAATGTCCATGGCTTTCTGCTCAACCTTAATCGGTTCTAGTTTGCCCTTGTTTCTCCCACTCCCCACCTTTCTACCTTTTGCAGATGCAAAAGCCACAGCTTTACCAAGACTGCTTAACCAGCTCCCACAGTTGTACAAAGTCAAATCCCTGTAATAAATCCCTTATGGTATCTGTCCAGAAGTTCTCCTCCTCTGATCAAATCTGACAGTTACATAAACAGAATCAGTAGAGAATGTTTTATTGAAAATAAAGTCAGAAAGACCAGGAGAACACTTACTTTTACTTTTAATAATCCACTCCCTACATTATCCTGGCTAATGTAGTATATATTCTGCCCTTGAACATTTGCAGTGTAATATCTTTGGTCTTCCTTAAAGTCTCTCCTGCCCATTTCCTTTTACGTTGAGATATTGTTTTCTTTTAACCACTACTTTTCATTCCTGAGGCTTCAGGACATTGTTCCTTGTCCTACAATCTTCAGACACTGGGAATAACTTTTTCCCTTCAGTCTGTTGTCTGTGCCCTGGAAGGTACAGACCTTCCAGTGTCCAGTGAATTATGCAATTCATTTCCTCAGAGCATCCTCCTTCCTAAATGATATCAATTTATTTTCCAATTTTCTTCTAGTCTCTTATCATCTGATTCTCATTTTTTTGGGCTTTTCCTTATTTATATCATACTCTTATTTGTATTAAAACATTACACTGAGACCACAGAGGAGACCCCAAATACAAAGAGACTTAAACATCAATGATTTTGGAATGTGTTTGCATCCATTTTCAAAAACCATTTTAAATATTCTTGATTTTTCAATGTCAGTGGAACTTTTGCATTTCACTGAAACTGGAGAAATGTTAACTTTTTATTTCTAATGCATTATCTGACTTATCAACTGAGATGATTAGTGAATGCCTTTTTTTATCTTTAAAAGTACTCACAATGTTCCTTTTGCAATTAGAAGTCACTCTAGTAAAAGGAGGTTTTGCCTATTTAACATGAGGAAGTCAACTGTGAGAAGATTCATTTAGAATATTTAGTCATTATCAGGTGTCGGTAAATTAACTATTTGGTACTACTTTTCCATCAATCTCATGAGCTCTACTTCCTTCTATATTTTGTAACCAGTTATTGGTGGTATTAGTACATGATCTCTCCTTTTACATCCTGTTCTGAAATATCATTAATTGACAGATTATAGTATAATGTACTATATTATGTAGAAAACATTATAATACAAAAATAAATGTTTTTACAAAATGATTAAGACAATCCATTTCAGTTTTTCAGGAAGACATCAAACTTCTTAAATGTGACCTATCCCATTTTTAATACTTAATGTAATCAAATCAGATCACCTGTTTGAGAATAGACAATCACGACTTTAATTTTAAATACCATGACAGGATAGAAAAAGAAAGGGTAGTTTAAGAAAAAAAAATTATTCATCCTAAATAATAAGAAAAAGTAGATATTTCAGTTATGTTAATGACCCAATTGCTATACTTCTATGAAAATTCATCTCTGAAATGGTCAGAATAACCTTGGTAAATAGCAGATAGAGTACTGATTCATAGAACTCAATTAGAGTTTTAAATTTCTGAATAAGAATGTAGTATATTTTTTTAAAAAATCAATGTAGATTGCCTTCCAAATAATTTATTTAAAGGTAGGAACCTGCAAAATCTTTATCCACTCTTTTTCACACTTGTCATTTTCATAGTAGTGATATGTCTCATACTGTATGTACAGAAAATATATATAGTAATACTGCTAGGGAATGCTTTCAATTATCATTATAATTTCTTGCTGCAATTTCATTTATTTAGGACCCAACTTAATGCAGAACAGTGATTTGCAGGCTCACATGAATGAATTATAGACTGACTAGTTTACTTTTATCTCCATAAAGTTCATTTATGTTATTTCACAAAAGACTCTCTTTTTTTTTTACAATGTACATAGTCATATAGAAATGAATACATGCAGAAAACCATCTTGAAATCCCCAAATAAGGAGGAAAGAAACAGTACATCAAGGTCTCAGATTGCCATTATGCAGCGCTTAATAACCCCAAGGACATGTACTTTTCAATGAATACAAATTACTAAGGATAAGAAAAGGCTTACATAGACTAATTGCTTAAACAGCAGTTCTGTATTTTTACAATAGAAATCTTTAATTACAGTGAGAAGTAAATTTGCACCAAATGTTTTTCTATGTATGTTTTGACTGAAGTGTGCTAATTTATTTAAAATAGGTAGGCTTACTGCATCCTCTACTATTTCTACATTGCTACCTCTGTGTCTGGAACTGTGTTGTGGGTCAGAAGAATTCAGAGAAATAGAAGAAATAATATATAGCAAGATTTGGATCGGAATTGTCTTGGAATTTCCCTATTGTCTTGAATTTCAGCTCGATCATTAAATCTGAGGACGATGAGTGACAGATAATTTCAACATCTAAAGAGAAGAACTAGACACACTCTAGAAAGACTTACTAAGTGGTCACCAAGTTACTCCATCAACTTGACTCCTTCCTTCATTTGATAAAAGACAAGGCTAGAGATTCTCTGAGGGAATTTTCTTTGATGGGATTGGTAACATTTAAGACAGCCTGGCTTTCCCCCTTACCGTTCCAAGGGAGCCACAGATAAGACAGGGAGTTCTAAGAAAGGCAGATTGGAATCTTATGCCCCAGTGGGGTATTTGTAGAGAAATTTGTAGAGAAATCTGTCAGACTGTCCTTTGTGGCCAGAGGTGCACTGTGAAAGAATGTTTTGAAAAACACTTTAAATATGTCCTCTGTATTTTGTGGAGCATTGAGGAAACCAGTGCTGATGCGTTTCTCTCTCAAAGCATGGGGCAGGCTGAAAAGAGTGGGAGTAGTGTTTGAAGAGGCAAGGGTGAGTGAGTGTTCCCTTTCAACAAAGTATCTAGACTCTGGTGGTATAGAAAGTATCACACTGAAAAGCCAGGCCTGGTGGGTAAGGCAACCCCATAATTACCTTCAGTGGGGAGCAGCTGAAGGGGAAAATGAGGGAGAGTAGTCAGAAAATGCAGCACTATCATCAAGAAATGGAAAACTGCAGTAGGCAAGGAAGTAGAAAAATGTTTGCCTAAGAACCTGCTAAGTGACACACAGGAACCAGCATTTTGGTTCTGCTACGAAGAATGAAGGGAAGGTCTAATTGTCATAACACTAGTCATATACATCTTCCTCAATGACTTCTTCCCTTGACCCTGATGATGACCCTGGAGAGGCCAGAACCCACATGGGAATGGTAGATGAGGAAGATCACAGAAATAAACAACAACTGCAATAGCAAAATCAGACCCAGCTTTCTTCTCCTGTCACAGACCCTCTTTGTCACACCAGGCCTGACCTGGGGAAAGAAGGAAGAAGGGTTGCACATTGGATCTGAAATGGAAGTTGATTAAGTTGACCGCAGTGCTCTGGATACCACCTATTGAAGGGATCTAGAAATATACAAAAGAGGTTTGAACATTTTCCTTTACCATATTCAAGTGATGTGGACCTGAACACACACAGGCACAACTTTTTGACAAGGAAGTTAAAATGAGTAGGAAAATAGTGGTTTAATCATGGAGACTGGTTCCAACATTTTCTCACTTTCCAAACATTTGTGCCTCCTGTGTCATGCAATGTTGACATAAATTTTATAGAAACCAGGATCCACATTTCCTGGTAGTTACTGTGACTCGCACAGTAAGTTCTAACATTCCTGAGAAGACAGATAACTAGACTGAACTGGAAGAGGAAGGGGAAAAAGAAGTCTGAGGAGCCTAGGAGAGATCTACAATTTTTCTGAAAAAAAATAACAGTAAAATGTTGCAATTAATGGTTCTGATAGACAAAATGTGAAGATTACAAAATATAACACTGTTGGTTTATGAGTGAATGCACTCCTTCATTCAAAAATACACTGAGTGCTTCGTGTGTGCAGGTACCATATATTACAGTTATAGAAAATAAAGATAGCACTTATCTTAATAATTTTTGAGGATAAAGCTTAGTGTAGATAATTGAACAGCCACCAACAACACACATAAACAGCAATGTGTGTGTCCCCCCCACACACATACTTTAAGATGACTTTTCTAAAGATATGTGACCCAGAGAAACTGGGGTGGTGAGTGACTGTTTTGTGGAGGATGTAATCTTTACACTGAATCTTCAAAGACGACTAGAAGTCACCCAGGCCAAAAAGGAGTAGGGGTAAGGCAGTTGAGATGGTTCCAGGTAAGGGAGGAGCACCCTTCAAAATAGAGACTTTGGAAGCAATGGAAAATGCCAGTAGTTCACTCAGCTTAGCTGACACATCAGGTGTGTTCAAAGCAGCAAATGTAAATGGAGGGAGAGACCGAGAAGCATGCTTTTCAAAACTCTCAGGGCAAGCTTTGAGATAGTGAGAGAAAGAAAGAGTGAGTGGAGCTCAAAAAGTCCTACCCTTCAGCCAGAGAACTCTACTTTCATGTTTTACATGTATATTACCTTCCATGTTAGATTTCAGTTGAACTGTTTACAACTTAAAAAAAATCAGGATCCATGCATCTTGAAAAATAACAGAAGGCAAATGGACAGAGAGAAAGCACCAATAATTGAAAAAATACCAGAAGAGAAGATAAAGAATGCTAAGTCACAACTATGAAGGTCTTTCAACACTATTGATCTTTTTTTGAATCTCTTCCTTTATTCTGTTTCCTGTTCTCTCTCCTCTTATCCCAAATTGCCTCTTGATAGTCACTTTTCCTGACAAATTTTCTCCAATCTGTGCCTTAAATATTCATTCATAAATTCATTCTTTCAATAAACATTATGACTGCCAGAAAATACAAAAATTAATCAAACATACCTGTCCATAAGGACCTCCCACTCTAGTGAAGAGGACAAATATGAAGAACTTACAAAATGATATGCCACGTGCTGTCAGTTGCATCTTTGATTCCCATAGAATGAAACGGACCTAAAAGAAAGAGCATGGTCTCTGGATTGGGTGAAACTTATATTCAAGTCTCATCTTTGTCACTTCTTAGCTATGTGCTCTTTATTTTCAATTACTAGCTCTATCTACACCTCAACTTTTTCTCATGTACAATAAGGAGTAATAGAAGTATCTGCCTTATTGCATCGCAGTAAAGACTGAATACGACTAAGGATGTAAAGTGCTCAGCAGTGTACCTGCCACTTAACCAATGAATAAGTCATAGTGAAGATGATCATAATGGAGAGGAGAAAGAGGAAGAGAAGGAGCAAGAAATGAGGGAAAATGGAAGAATAAAGGAGTGTCACAGAGAAGGTAAAGTTTAAGCTATGTCTTAATCCATGAATAGAAGTTCACCAGTTGAGTGATGTGGGAAAGGGATTCCCAGGCAAAGGGACTGTGGTGCCCCAAGGTTGTCTTTTCAGGTTGCCCCAGCCATGCTCTGAGAAATGACATCCACCACTATCTTGGCTTTAACTCTCAACTAGGCTGATGCCTTCTAAAGTGGCAAAATGATATTTCTCCTGAGTCTTCTTTCTATTAGACCTCACTATTTTGATGTCCTATAGCCACCACAAACTCAAACACTTTACAAGTAAATTCGTAATCTTTCTCTCTCTTCCATTATTTCCCCTCTTTCTATATTCTCTTAGAGAACACAGAAATTTCAGGGCTGTCATATAAGACTTTTCCTTCCTTTGCCCCCTGCCTTCTCCATTTAATTCATCACTAAATTCTATGTCAAATTTAGCTTCCAAATATGACTCCACGTCTCCAAATTCATTCGTTAACTCTTGCCTGAACATCTTAAATAGTGGCCCAGCTATTCTTCTACATCTAGAATTTCCTTTATCCAGCAATTGGCCAAATATGTTTGTTCATTCATGCCACAAAGATTAATTGAACAACTAAAAGATGCCAGGAATTCTTTCATGTGCTAGAAAATCAATAATGAATACCTCCAAGCTCCTGAGGCATTTCTTTATCTTGCCACACTATAATCTTTGCAAAACTAATCATGTCAACTATTAAAAACCTCTATCAACTCCATTTTGCCTACAGACTATGATTTCAGGGCTGTCATATAAGACTTTTCCTTCCTTTGCCCCCTGCCTTCTCCATTTAATTCATCACTAAATTCTATGTCAAATTTAGCTTCCAAATATGACTCCACGTCTCCAAATTCATTCGTTAACTCTTGCCTGAACATCTTAAATAGTGGCCCAGCTATTCTTCTACATCTAGAATTTCCTTTATCCAGCAATTGGCCAATTATGTTTGTTCATTCATGCCACAAAGATTAATTGAACAACTAAAAGATGCCAGGAATTCTTTCATGTGCTAGAAAATCAATAATGACTACCTCCAAGCTCCTGAGGCATTTCTTTATCTTGCCACACTAAAATCTTTGCAAAACTAATCATGTCAACTATTAAAAACCTCTATCAACTCCATTTTGCCTACAGACTATGAGTGAATTCAGTACAAGTTTCTTAGCATGTCACAGAAAGCCCTTCCCACTGAAAAGCCTGCCTACTTTAAATAAATCTTTTTTTTTAATCATTCCATTTCGAACCAACCAAACCACACCAAACTTCTCTCCAATCTCCAAGCATTCCATGCTCTCTCTGTCCTTTGCCCATGATAATTTTTACTTCAGCTTTTCCCTCCATCTCTGTCTGAGAAATGATCCAATTTTTAAAAACCAGTTTAATATCTTCTTTATGAAAGTGAAATCAGTCAATTAATGAATTTCTACTGTGTGTTCTTCCTGCTTTAGTCCCATTGCTAATCATTAAACCCTTTAGACTTTATTTTCTGACTGTTTGGCTTAATGCTTTCTGATGACCAATGGAAAACAGTTCTCTGCATCTCCCTAGAAAATGTACTCCTATTCATCTTATCCATACCTTTTGCTCTCCTGTTTATACTCAGATACTACAGGCCTGTGTAATAGTATCAAAACATATAGAGAAAGACCTAAATTGATCCACTTTTGGGGAGATTTCTAGAACTATAGAGCACTTTATTTTCCTTTTTTTCCAACATGCAATTTATGAAAGAGAAATCAATCTTATGTTAAGCCAACTCAAATCTCAATTATAAGTTAGAAGTAGAATCGGTATGAAACATAAAATAATTAATCCTTTAGCTGACTATGTGACTCTTCAAATCTGTTGCTAAACACATTCTCCTAATTTCTTTAAATTAAGGATATTTAATGACTGAAATTAACCTACCTCCCCATATAGTGTATAACAATATTAAATTCATTTACTCATTGAACAAATATTCTTTAGATAATTACTATGTTATAAGCACATTATGAGGCCTAGGGTATATGGGGTTAAATAAATAATCTTTGCTCCCCAAATACTCACAGTCTAGTAGAAAATTGAGAAAAGAAAAGCAACAAATACAGCATAAAATTGTAACTGCTATAATAGAAGTCTACATGGCAAACTGTGTAGTCAAGAAGCTGAACCAACGAAAGGGAGGAAGATGTATAGATGGGGAGAAGAACACTTCATATCAGGTAAGGACAGGTGTCCAGGATGTACAATTAAAGAAGACAGCAGAAGTGTTCAAACAGCCCAAGATAAATACGTGTGTATGAACTTACATGTAGAGTCCTTCCTGAGTTGTAGCTTCCTAGAGCTCACGGAAGGTATCTTATTAATCGCTGTTTCTCCCACAGTTTATTGAGTAGTAGGTGCTCAGCACACATTTCTTGAACAGACAAATAACTGCCTAGTAAGAATTAATGAGTAACTGATAGTTCTCAAATTGTTTGAAAATTCTGATACGGGATTAAGCTCTAGGACTAGGAGTAGCAGTGTTTATATAAATATGTATGTTTTAATTTGACCTTTAAGGGTTGCTTGGACACTGTAGATTATAAATTTGACAAGAAATGCTACAACGGAAAATATCAAGATTAAACTAAATTCATGATGGACCAGGATTTATTTTTAATTTCCAGATAGAATTAATTAATGCTGTCAAGGTAGAACTGAATAAGGCAGAAACATCCCAGTGCAGGGGAAATTAGTTCATAAGATGAATAAATATATGTGTATATGTATGTATGTATACATATATATGTACATACATATATATGTGTATCTTTTAAATGTAATAAAATAGTACAGTTTATTATAAGCCTTATAGAGTGATAGAGTGAATATTTGGAAGAGCTTGCCTCTTCTACAATTCAGTCTGGAAACATTCTTAAGATGCCAGGCAAAGTTGGCTACAATTCATGTTTTGGGCACTAATATACTACTGTTATTTCCCTCCTTTCCTTTAAAATTATGAAGTTCTAAAGACACCCATAGGGCAACATGCAGATCATTACTACTGCAAGACAGGCTGGTAAGGATGGAGTAGAACAGTGTGGAAAGAATATGGATATCAGGGTTAGACCTAAGTTAAAATTCTAGATATGGACTGAGTGAATTTGGGTAAAGTGAAACCCCATTCCCTCATTTCTTCTCATATTTCTGGTTAATTCTAACTCATGTTTCAGGCTCAACTAAGGTCATTGCTCTAAAACCTCAGTAGTTTCAAAATAGAATTCTTGCCATTTCCCCCCCACCCTCCATTCTCTATTGCCTCAAAACTTGCTTCCCCAGTTAGCAAAAGTATCAACATTTTATCCCATTTCTCAGGCAAGGATCCTATCTGTCTTTGTTGCTTTCTTTCTCTTATTCAAACACCACATACAATACACCAAGAATTCTTGGCAACAGTGTCTTGGAAATAAATCCTGAATTTGATCACTTTTCATAACCTACAGCAGTACCATTTTAGTCCAGATTCCCATCAGTGCCTGGATACTCTCGAATCTTCTGTCTAAACACCTGTCATCCTGCAGCTTATTCTTTGTATGACAATTAGAGTCACCTTTATAAATGTGAATAAGATTATGTCACTTGCTTGCTCAAAATTCCCCAAAGGTTTTCCATCCCAATCAGAAAAAAAAAAAAGAAAAATCCAAAGACTTATCCATGCCTACCGGACCCTACATATGTGGGATGCTGGCAAATTCTCAAACTTAACTGCCCGCAGTCACCTCCTCACTCTTACCTTGGCTGGCCTCACTCTAATTTGAACAATGCCAAGCATACCCTAATCTCAGGGCCATTACACCAGCTGTTTCCTCAGATCTTCAGATCTCCACGTGTCTCACTTGCTCTTGGCAACAGGTTACTGAGCACAGATGCCTTCTCAGAGAGTCCTTCCCCCGTCACGGGCAGTCTCCCTGCCCCAGCCCTGTTTCCTGTTACACTGCTAGCTCTTTCTTATCCCTGCCTAATATTACACATCTATGTATTTGTTTATTATATAGCTCCCCTAATGAATAATAATATCTATGATAACAGGAGTTATATCTCTCGTTTACTATCTCAGTACTAATCATAGTACCTTAAACATGGTAAGTGGTTTGTAAATGTTTAGTGAATGAATAAAGTGTTCTCTGAATTGTTGCCTCACATACCCTCCAGACACATCTCAGTGTTCTCTGTGATGTGTGTCTACTGGAACCACCATACCTTTTTTTTCCCCTAGCAATTATGATGCACCTGCTTACTTTTTTCTTTATCCATAATTAGATTATATTCTCTTTAGGGTCAGAAGACCACATCTATCTTGTTTACCACTGTATGTCCAGTGTTGATCTCAAAAATCTGGTGTATAATAAATGCTCAATATTGTTGAGTAAAAAGTGCTTGATCATGGTGTGAGGACTTGTTCTGTACTAAATAAATGAGAATCATGATAATGATAATACTTATTCTTCTTTTATGCAACTGGAATCTTCGTAACTAGAGATTGCCTAAGGAGAGGTAAAAACTGATTAAGAAGTAAATATAGGTGTGAAAAACAAGCCATTTGTCATTTCTATTTTAACTTTAGAAGACACAATCGACTTAACTTAGATTTATCATCCACAGGGTAGTTATTTTCAGCATGCTGGAAGTATTTTCCCAGCCCAGGAAAATAAAAGGCGTTGCAGCACTGTATTTGTTTATTTTCTCTTCTCTCTATCACTGGACACTAAATAGAAGCATACTTTTAGTCTAGTCTGTGGTAATAAACTCGCATTCATCGCAGGGCTGAATTTAAGTGTATGTTTATAGAATGCTCTTGACTAAATAGGAAAAAAAAAAAATGAAAAAGAAAAAGGTAAATTACCTTGCAATTAAAAAGTGGTTGCTAACCCATGAGGAAAGCTGTCAAGAGATTACACCATTATTTTCAAGAGTAGAGATAAGAGATGGTCTAAATCCCTAGAAAGAACTAAGTCAAATGACTGCCAAAGCAATGAAGTAAAATCTGAACTGAGTGACTCCCAACACTGTATCTTATTGAATTGCTGTTTGGTGTGTTTATTGAAAACAGCAATGTGTTCCTCAGAGAGCTCTCTGAGTTTTATATCAGGGGATGCAGAATTTGGGGGGGTTCATGTTTGTTCTTTCATACAAATTTCTAGTAATATAAATTACTAGAATTACAGATTCTAGTGTTACCCATGCCCTCTGAACAAGGCAAGTATTCATTAGTAAAATTTGGGAAGAATAAACATTATGGCAGTCTGTCATGTCATTAGACTGCCAACAAGCCCTTTGAAGGATAGAATCATTTCAATCCAAACCAGAGTTAACAGGCACTATTATGTGGTTATAATAACACAATGAACAGATGGGTGATTTCAGATCCAACACCTGCCATTTACAATGAATACCTTTTCTTTCCTGTGTGAACACCATCAGAAAACTTTGCTCTCTCTTCTCAGGCTTCAGTGAAACTTTAGTCACTATCTATCTTTAATCATTCAAGAAATCTTCAAGAAAGAGCAGTTTTCGTTTTGAAGGTGTTGGAACATACTTGAAAGCTACAAAAACAGTGTGTCTCTCTCTGCTGACACCAAAGAGTAAGTCCTATAAGGCCAAGTGAGTGGAATGTAGGTCTTGGTTTGACAGACTTTCTCTAGAGCTCTTGATCTTTGACATTTCAAATCTAGGTATGAGTCTGAAATTATCATACCTAATAAACATACCAATAAACAAAACATATATTGACTCCTTCTAAATTAATTAACTTCCCTGTTTTATTTTTCTAGCAAATCCCCTTTCTCTCTCTATTCTTGCTTTCCAAAGTCTTACAGGTTCATACATAATCACATAGTTAATGACTTCAGGTGGTCATCCATTTGATAGTAATGTGACAAATGCTTTCAAAAAGGGTGAGTTTATGTCAACTTTTGCACATGTTTCTATGGCATGAGCCCAAAACACAGTAGGAAATGTTTGATGTCTTTAATATCTATTATTTGATTATCAACAGGCCTTCCCTAAAGAATGTATATAAATCTTAGGAGGCAGCATATATGCAATACATGATGAAACTGTTACACATGTATTTTATCTATTTCAGCCACTCAGAATTTCGTTTCCTTAATTTCAAGCTATCTGCAATGCTCCAGGAGAAGACCTCCTTTTATGTGTCAATTTATATTCTAGTATACAAACATACTTGCATATCAAACCTAATAAAATAACACACCATTGTAAAGCAATTATACTCCAATAAAGATGTTTAAAAAAAAAGAAAAAAAGACGGAAAAGCCCCTTGACTGCTACAATGATGCACTAATAAAATATGGAAGTCAGCATTTGTCATTTTTATGTTACTGTGAGTCATGCAAATCAATATAAAAAATTGTTTTATTATTGTTCACTTATTTACATTTTTTAGTACCTGACATTATTTGAAAATTTTCTTTTGACAAATTTTTTGAAAGAACTAAAGAGATCAATAAGGGTGTAACCTCAACATATCAAATCCACTTGTCCTCAAATTACTGCTTTGAAAAGATATTTCTCAGTCTACTGTTCTGAAAGATAATTACTAAAACTTTGATTCCAACATTAGTTTCTCTGCCTCTTGTCTCTCTCTCTCTCTCTCTCTTTTGCTCTCACCTGTGCTTGCCCTCTCTCTTTCTCTTCCTCTCTTTCATTACCAAAGGTACTAGGGAATAAGTGAAAATTCTCTGGGAATAGGAACCATTATTAAATAAGTCTAGATACCTGATATGACCAAATATGTCCTAAATTTATACTCTCTTTGCTCAGATCTAAGTTCAAAGCTCTAAACTAGCAGCTGTAGTATCTTTATAGATTCCAAGGGCATGGCTATGAATTTTTTACTTTTAGATGTATTTTTTTATTGTTTGTAAAAGTCAGATCCCATAAATCTGCTAGTTTAAAAATCTGCAGCTTTTTGAATAGTGGCCCTTTTATTTCGATTTAAACCAAATGGGACCAAACTTATTACTTCTATTCTGAAAGGTCATTTTTCATCAAGATTGTATTAGAAAATAAATCATTTAAAGCCATCCTTTGGAGGGTTCCTTGCATGAATGTCTTAAGAAGAACATGTAATAAGAGGCTCTCTGCAAAGCAAGGCTGATTTGTTAATCCAAAGTGGTCTGAAGCTGCCACCTTCTGGCACTTAAGCGATGTTTCTCTAAACTCAGTATTCTGCTGACGGAACATGATATAATTAGAACAACAGGCACAGTATCTCCATCAATATCAGAGAGAAGTCTGTTAAGCACAACAAAGGCAAAATGCCAACATCATGTATTCATTAGTATGAGTGTGTGTGTGCGTGTGTGCAATATTAAAATGCTATTAGTAGAAGCAAGTTGCAGTGGTAGAGTTCTAGGAACCAACGAAGTTACTACTAAACTCAGACAAGCTCTAGTACTTGAGACTGGGGTGTTCATAGATGCCTTAGAACACTGGAAGTATATGTAGGAGGAGGTTCTGATTATATTTTTTTCGGTGTTCTTCTCTCTTGACCAGAGTAAATCACAGCTTGGTACTTTATCAGTATCCTGTTTTAAGGCTATTCAAGTTAATTCCTTGCTGAAGAATCACATTTTAAACTTGGGAACTACTTAGAAATACAATCCAAAATATTATCTCTACTGACTAAATATTCAAAAATAAAAATTCACATTGTTAAAAAAATTTAAGTGTAATTATTATTTTTTAAAGGTAAAAATGAAGTCTGTTTGATTATATTGATAATTCATGACAAATGATAGATTTTTCCCTTTGGAACAAACTCTTGGGATCAATCAGAAGCAAAGCTTAGAGCCTGAGTAAATAGGTCAGCTGTGAAAACCTACTGGGCTCCAAGAATGACCACTTTCTTGTTTTCCTGAGGCCATTTTTTCAAAATAGCCAAAGGAATAAATGAAGAGTATTACTATTTTTTCCATTTTCCTGTCTTTCATATAATGCTCTTCTTCAAGTGAAGGGCATCAGGGTTAGAGATTCAGAATGAGTTAAAAGAGCTCCAAGAAAAGAAACTGGCAACTTCTGTGATGCTGAGTAATTAAAGAGACCTACGGAGCCTGCTGGAATTAGAGCACATAAGCGAAGATTAATGATGCCTGAAAATGTAAGGTCCCACAGTCTCCAAACAACGTGCAAGATGTCTCACCTCAGCTCTCTCCACATGGAACAGCTGCCCATTTTCAAGGCAAGCAAAATTGTATGTGTTCTTACTTTCATTCTGAAACGGGTTGGTAAAACCTAGGACAAAAGATTTAGCTTCAAAAAATAAGATTTCGGGTTTCTGTACCATAGTAGTTGGCCTTGTCTTCTGTCCTAGATTGCACAGTGCCTGTGAGTGGGTGTGTGTTCTGAGGCTGTTTCCTAGTTCCCTTCCTAATCTGGGCCATCAGGGGCCAAGATCTTAGACACAGCCCCACTGATGAGGGTGTAGAAGTGAAAACAGGAAATATGGTCTAGCTTCATTTCTCTTCTCCCATTGCTTAGCCCTAGAGGTAGAGCCCTTCTGGCGGTCAGGGTGCTTTGAAGGTTTGCAGTATCTTTGATGAAAGAAACTGTGACTGCAGTAAAAAATGGTTTTCTTAAATTAATTCTAGATTCCTGATTGTCGGTAGTACCACCTAGTTATCCCCAAAAGACATGGAAAAATTGGTTTGGTGTTAATTTTAGATAGTTATAGGGACACATAACAACCCCAACCAACTGCATTGTGATAAGGACTTCAAATATTTACTTGTTATCAGAAATTGGGACCTCTTATAAGGGCTTTTAAATTTTTTGTAGCCCCTCTGTGTGTCTATATGTGTATGTGTGTGTGTCTGTGTATGTATACATACTATTTTAAAATTAGGATTCTTGTATGTTCAATTTTAACCTAGGATTTTTGGATTATATGTCCCCTTCCCATAAACATTTATTAATCTCAAACCACTCAAATGTTGGATTACTTAGAGATTTTCAGTGCTAGACGAACATGGACCAATACAAGCACATATTGAAAACACCATAAATTCCAATTAAGAGCAGACACCACTATATGAACCACACACATAGTACAAGCAGCAAGGCACATGAAGACTGCTTGCTTCCTCAGATCATTTTGTATCATTTCAGCGTGCGCTCAGGTCTCCTTTCAAGGAGACTTCACACTCCTACCCCCTGCCATTTTCTGCAGGCTCTTGAATACTCCTTGGTCACATGTATTCTCTCTCTGTCTCTGTTTTTATCTAAAAAAACATAAATCCAGCAAACAAGATTGCACATTTCATGAAACTTTTAACTCTCACATATAATCAGTTTAGTGTGTATTATGTACAGTGTACATTTAATGATACTCATTGTAAACAGTAGTGATTATTATATTTCTATAGGTTTACATAGTGGCAAGAATATTCCTTTGGAAGTAGAACTAACTTTATTAGCTAGCAAGGAAGGATATGCTCTTGAAAGTAAATATGCTCCAAATGAGAAACCCCTTGAATAATTCTTGGTAAGGAATGTTGAGACTATTGACAGAGATTCTGTTACCTCTCCATCTCCTACAATTATAATGATATAACCATATTTCCTCTACTTTCAGAAAAGGTTCTTTTCATTATTTGAGTTTGTGCAAATATCTAAAAAAGGCTGACTATTCTGTGTGGTATTCCCAACCAGCCCCTTTAGGGATATATTTGTTCCATTAGGATAGACAACAAAAATTGTGTGTGTGTGTGTGTGTGTGTTTATAATTCTATTGAGTTCCGAATATTTTTAATGCATTTGACTAATCACATTATAAATTTACTTAAAATAGATCATCAAAATTAAGGTTTTAGTTCTTACACTCTTTATTTCATTTTCTAAATAACATTTAGCATGCTATAATTTTCTCAGCTAATCTGTTAAATACTCTCCTTCAATTTCCCATTTAAGAGCAGAGTACATTTTATATTTAAATAAATAGAAACATTTTAAATACATCTTCATTGACTTTTGGTTACCTGAAAGATGGCAGTAAGATAAAGAGTCTCTTTTCTGTTTTAGGACTTGCCAATATTTTTCGATCAGGCACCTCATTAGAAAAAAAAAGTTTCTTAGCAAGCACTACTAACCCGTGTAAATGTATTTACTCACATATGATTAGCCATCTGTTAATATATTCCTTATAAATCACATACATAAATGGGCAATTTATAACAGTTGATAATAAGATTAAATGAATAATATGTAATTATTTTATTTGTTAAATGTATTAAATATTTCAAAAAGATTGAAGTTTTTTTCTTAAATCAAAGATATTTAACTCTTTGTAATATAATAATTAAAATAGCTGAGTCTAAGAAAAGTTTATTTTGATAGCTGGTTTGAAAACTTGCATAGCTGGAAAAAGTTATGCAAACCCAAACAGAAAAAAGTCATCATTGGCTGTTCTTACTTAATTAAGATATTCATTTTTAAAATTTCAGCCACAAATTGTTCAAAGAAATTTGCTTGATATAGCTAGTAAATAGATATCTTTTCTGATACCAATCAGGTGTTCTGACAAACAACTTATCATACCTTTATTTTATGTTTTTTGAACTGGGTGAAATCAATTACGCTTTATGACCACAGGACAAACTGACCAATGAAAAGAAACAATGTTAATACGTATAATAAATATTAGTGATGCCGAATTACTTTCATCTAAAATATATAAATTTGAAGACTAATATTTCCTTAAATACCCCAAGAGAACATTTTGCCTGCTGATGAGGAAATCAGACCCTCATAATCAACAAATCTTCATGACCCGTGTTCACAAAGTTTGAAAACTCTGCTAACAAAGAAATCATTAATGTATGATATTCCTTGGGACAAACTGTGTGTCTTTAGAGATCTTCACTGATTTACTACCCAGGACAAACACTGTCATCCCTTTAGAGAGCCTAAATTTTATCACAAATACTGTGTGACATCTTTTAAATGCATGTTGTCTGTTTCCTTTCAAAAGGCCTTTCTGGACTTTGCCTCTATGGAAATCTAGAGTATACCTTTTTCTCCTTAATCTAGTGCCATAACCTCACATGCCATCTCATCCACTGCTAATCACAGGCACATCTTAGAGGGTGCCTTAGATACAACTGGAAAGACAGCCTGAACTTGTGATCTGTTAAGAAACTGGGGTATAGAGTTCCAAACCCCAACTGATGGACAATCCCTTCATCCTGTGGCACACTTCTTATAAACAGGCTAGTCTTGCATTTCAATGCTGAGCCTGTGCCTATGATATTTTCTCCATGGCAACAATGCTGGGGGAGGGGTAAGTGAGAAGGGGGTGTCCTCACTTACTTTGGGCTCCACTTGTTTAAAAAGAGTTAGTTAAAAAATTTTTTTAATAATACGCCCATTTGTGTTTAAAGAATTATTAAAATACCACTTTATTCTCTATAGCTAGGTAACAGGAAAGCTCTTTTAAATGAATAAAATAAAATTTAAAATGCCAATTAGTGTTTCTGAAATCCTATCCTTGTTTAGTAATTTTGCTGTGTGCCTTTTTCTGTCACAAATGGTGAAAATGTCACATCTGATTGAAAAACCCATCAGAGCAAATATCAGATTCACCAATACAATAACAAGATGATCAAGATATATAATTCAGCTGACAGCCATACTTGGTTATTTGATGCTTGTCGGCTCCCAGAAAACTTATCTTTATTTGGAAGTACCTACTAAAAGATTCTTCAATGACTTGCTAGCACAACACAAGCATTATTATGCATTTAAT
Source organism: Physeter macrocephalus (assembly GCF_002837175.3). Lineage (NCBI taxonomy): Eukaryota > Metazoa > Chordata > Mammalia > Artiodactyla > Physeteridae > Physeter > Physeter macrocephalus. The sequence continues at coordinate 55,187,873 of NC_041222.1, forward strand.
GTGATTTCCTGCTGTCTCTGGGAAAAAATGAAAACGAGTTCAAATCAAGATGTGAAATGATGTGAAAGGCATATCAAAAGCCAACAGCCAAGCTTTAAAAACAGTTTTTATTGTTCAATAACACTACTAAAATGACAAGAAATTTTTAAGCACACTCTATAAAACAGACATATAATAGACTTCTACAGAGTAATCACATATTTCAAATACGGGGAAATGGAATTCCCTAGATGTTTTTTTTTTTAATTTTGGGAGAAAAAAATGTAACCTTGGTTGAATGGGTTTCAAATGCACAGCAGATTTGTTCTCCATCACCCAGAATGTGAATCAAAACTGCATGATAAATCACTGCTTATTCAATCTATTTCATGCAGGCATAAACAAGAACGCAATAGACAGCAAAGAAACTATTGCCAGGCTGTATTTCCAGGCCTCATATGTGAAATTTCATAAGAAATAGGAATTGAAGAAATGACACAGTTGTCCAGATAATATAGTTTCAAACCTTGTTAAAATTCAAAAGAATTAATAAATGATGGGCTTTTTTCTCAGAAGAGCACTACCAGGAGAGACATAGTCTGACCAAATTTTATTTCCTGATGCCACTGTGTACCCTTCTTGTTGAAGAATTGCTAGGCTGGGGCCAGATATAATCTGAAATAGCCTCAGATGATTTGCCAGGGCCTCACTGGCCCAAGTCTCAAGAGCACCCGAGATGGGAGTACTACTCTACATCCAGGCCCTCAATGATAGATTTTGGAAAGATATGTAAAGTTCAAGATAATTACAAGTGATGAAGAGTAGGTTCGTAAGACATCTTTGTTTGTTTGTTCTTGTTTTTATTATATATGTGTCTTATAATGATTTAATAAATTAATATTTTGAAAATACCAAAACATCTCAAAGAAAGCTTGTGTTTTTATATGTATCCAGCCATATAGTAAATTTTTGTTTATTGCCCATTGTGGGACCAGGATTGTGCTAGATCCAGTGAGTAACACCTACTTCTTGACCCAGGGAGTTTTTATTCTAGAATGAGAAACTGACAAGAAGGTAGGCAATTAAGTACCATACTGTATGTAATAAAAGACAACTAGAGAAATTTTAAAAAAATTATTCAGTTCAATTTAGGTTGGGAATGAGACTAGTCAGGATAGGTTTTTTAGTCTAATTGATTCTCATAAGTCTTAACTGAAAGGAGCAGAGGAGAGGATGAGAAGAAGAGAGGTTTCCAGATGATGTAAATTGTTCAGAATCCACCAAGCATAGAGCAATGAAGGGGTGGGGATGCTGAAAGTATTTCAGTATGGCTGGAGCGTAGATACTGAGAGGGAACTTGGCAAAAGATAAAACTGAAGAGGTAAACACAGGCCTTGAACTGATGTTGTCAACACTGAACTTTATCTTGAGAGCAGAGATGAGCCATCTCAACAATGCTCAGTGATGGGCATTATTACGCGTATCGTATAAAGAGGAATTTGAAATTCAAATATCAAATGGGATTTTTCAAGGTAGTTTAGTGTATCAGTCTGAGTTCCAGCAGGAAACAGATGGCACCCTTGAGCAAGATAACTGAGGAAAGTTAAATAAAGGGCCTATGTATTTATAAAGGTTAATATGTAGGGAAATCAACAAGGTACAGGTTTAAGTAGGAAGTGCTTACTATCTCTAGGCTGAAGGAGCCTCAGAGAAAAAGATTACCAGAATCCAGAGAGAAAAGATGTATGGAAGGGGTCATCTGACACTCGGTAAAAAGAAGTCCCTTATCCGCTGTGAGCAGCAGTTTCAAAAGGAGCAGGTGAAATGAATACCTTTACCTCACACTGCATTGGTTGAACACAACAGGAAGCCGAAGGATAAGGGACGGGCTTAGGACATAAAGCATGGTAGAGAAAAACAGGAAGGGAATATAAAGAGGCAAATAAGACAAGCAGGAAATCAATAACAGAGCTTAAACATAAGCCTGGTCCCCTGCCTCCAATTCCAAAATTATTAGACATAGTGTACAAAAAAATCATTGAATTATTAAGAACAAAGATACCTTGATAGGCCACTATTCCTTTTTAATTTCTATATGATTAAGAAAGTCTATTAAGATATTCAAAGAGTGGAATTATTTTCTTAAAAATACTTGAAACGCCTCAATAATTAAGAACTGTGCTATAAAATTTGAGCAGTAGGATATGCCTTTATGTTCCTACAAAGAATGCAGTGGTCTCGGTGCTGTAAGTAATAATAGAAAAGAATAAATTTATATTCATTTTAAATGGAAAAGACTATTAAAATAACTTGAATTTCATGATAGAATTTCTAGGATAATTAGAATTTATGTCATTTCAAATTCATTTACTTCACTGTAAACTAATGTACCACTGTAAAGTGCCTTAAGGGATGAAGAAAATTTGTTTTATTATTTATTTTTTCTTTAAAATACTAAAGTATGCTTTTCTACTTTCAGTAAATTAGTTAATTTCATCATATTGATCTTTAGATAAATTTAACCAAAGTTTTAATTGCATACTTCATTTTCAAAAGATAATGCCGAGCCCCAAACAGTATACTATGATAAATTTTTTTTTAAACTATGGACATTAATAAATTATTTTAATAATAAAAAGGAGGATCATCCTTCTTGAAGTACGCTATATAATAGCTTCTAGGAGGACTAACAAGATTAACATATAGAACAGAGCAAAAAAGCACTTTACTGGGAGACCAGAAGTAATTATTTCATTTCTACCAAGGCATAAACTAGCTTATTAACATGTTCAGTTCACCCAACTTCCCTAGGTCTTAGTGTTTTTCCTTTGGAAATTGAGGGAGTTAAATTAAATGACCACTGAGATTCACTCCAGCTCTGAAATCCTATGATTCATGGATAATTAAAACAGCCATATATGCAATTAAATATGTTATACCAGTAATACAGAAGCAAAGAGCCCTGGGTTCTGATACCTCCACTTAGATGTTGGTAACAAAACTTAAAATTCTATGTCTCAGTCTGTTTGCATGCAAAATGGGGATAACACTATTAAATTCCTTATAGAATTGCTGGGACAATTAAACGAGGAAAAATTACAGGTGAAGTGAGTCTAAAAGATAGCTAATATTTCTATATAAGAGAACTAACAGATATCACTGTCACTCTGAATTTGAAAGAGTACACCAAATATTCCCTACCCGATTTCTCAAGCTCCTTGTTGATAACAGTATTTTATCTCACTGAATGTTCCTCCTAGTCCCTAAGGGAGAAATTCCATGTGTTTTATGGTTTCCCGATGTTTGATCAGAGTGATCACATTCAATAGAGCAGGAATAAAAAGTATAAACATGGAAGTGCTACTGAGAATAAAATGGCAGACTAACAGGAGCTACTGGCTTTCTCCCGATTCCTCCACCCCCAACTTCACCCCAATGATGTTCCAATGATATCTTCAAAATGTGATGAAAGTTTAAAAATTGGAAAAGCTAGTGAAAACGTTTAAGAATCTTCCAGGGAAGATTCTCCCATTCTTGGAGATGCCCAAGAAGAAGGGCAGATAATACTGGGAAGCTTTCCTTGGGGAAAAATTTTTTGGTTGGACATTTTTCCTTTATGCACATTTTCCCTGGGGAGATCATCACCTGCCTCTTGCTACAGAAAAAGCTGAAAAGCACCTGCTACTGCTCTGGTGGCAGATGGGACAGTAACCTCATATGACACTAATTCCTGCCAGGTGGTGAGACAATAAGAGGTACAAGTATTTCTCATGGCCCTCAAGGGCTTCCTCTACCACCTCGACTCCAATACACAAAACTAGATCTCTGTAAACTCTTAAAAAATGGGCATCATCTGAGGACCTTTCTATCCGAAAAGGAAGCACAAGGAAAATGACAACTCAGACTATACCTCCAGAGACATACCACTCAAATATTACAAAAGAAAATAATCATCCTGTAAAACATGTAAACAATAAAGCCAAATTTGAGTTCCACATAGAACAAGATTTAAAATAATACTGAATACTCTCAAGGAGTAAGAGAAAATAGTAGGATGACTTATAAAACAAGCACTTGAAAGAAGAAAATCAGAAATACAGGGCATAGAAATATATTAATTTTTAATAAAGCATGGAAAAGAAGTGTTGAATAGCATAATGAATATAATAGGAGAATGTCGAAGATGAGATAGACATTACCCAGAAATTATCAGAAAAGGATGAAGATGTTACAGTGTCAAGTTAAGATATGGGTGGGCAGAAATAAGGTGTCAAAATCTGTATAGAGACAGTCACAAAGAGGAAAGTAAAATAATGAAAAGGATGAAATTTCTGAAAAGATATTAACTCAGAAATTCCCAGAATTAAGCAAAATAAAAAGTAACACAGGAGAAGAGGAAAAAAGCCCAACACTAGTAAATTGTCAATTAAGATATATAAGAAGAATAAAACCTAAACAAAAATAGTAAGATTTTAAGAATTTTAAAATAAAGAGAAACCACTAAATAATATCAGAGAGAAAAAGCTGGTAATAGTATCAAATTTGCAACAGATTTCTCAACAGCAATAAGGATTATAAGAAGAAAATGATGCTATAAATACAAGGCACTGAAAGAAATTAAGAACAAATTCAGAATTTTATGTCTAGCTAAAGTATCACTTTAATACCAGAATAAAATACATTCTCAATCATCTAAGGCCCCAGGCTGTTCCCGCACAAAGAACAACTTTGAAAACGATCTTAAAATATATTATCAATAAAATGAATTAATCCAAGAGATAATGCCAGAAACAAAGATAAGTAAATAAATAACTTGAAAAACAATGCAACTCATCCTACATCTGGATCATAGTGGGCTTGTGATAGCTCACCTCAGCCTGTTAGAACATATTCACCTCAATACCTTACCACAGTGCACTGTTACTGCTTTGAAGCTAGTCTGGTTTTCCATGTGATGGGAGCCAATTCAAAGCAAGGATACTTGGAATATTTTAGTTATATAAAAATTAATAAAGAGTGCTTATTTCATGGGTGATACTCAACAAATGATATGTTTAACACTTGTAAATTTCACCTGATAAATTTTGCTCCAAATGAAAAAAAATACTAATGAAGTATCATATTTCTAGCTCAGTGATAGATACACGGTAACCATAAAAAAAAATCAGGTTCTTTTTCTTCTGCTGTACTTATCAGTGATCTGAGCTTAAGCAAAAAAGAGGACCATATCAGAGAGCTACTGAGTCAGATGATCATTTGTACTTTGTAGGACATCTGTACATTGTATTAATTTTCATCATAAATAAAAGTCAAGTGCCTCTTCTGGCTTTAAGCTGGACTAGAGGCTTTGCTCCAATACCTCTCAAGGCTTTTTCCCTTTTCCTTGATTCACCAAAATTTTTTGAAACAAAAAAATTTTCTGTCCATTTTTCTTCAACTTTCAGGGCACATACACAAAAATTTACTCTTAATATGAAAATAATGCTTCTTGGATAAATTACAGATTCTTTTCCATAGAGACAAAAGAATACACATCTGAAAAAACAGCCCTACTAATGTTGTCATGACAAAAAAGTAGCAATCATAGACAACTATCTGAATAATTTAGAACCTAAAATTAATTTTGTTTCAATTATCATGATTACATACATCTAGTTTCTGGTTATGTTAGTCAAAATTTTTTTCCCCAATTAAAGAAAAAATTCTATTTGGTTGTGAAGGGTTAGGAGACTTGATATGGGTCTTATTCCTAGCAATTTTTTAGAATATGCTTCACATTTTAAAGTATGCATTTTACTTAATTTAATTTTTAAAAGATTTAGATTTTAAAATCAAAATTGTTAGCTATTTCTCAATAAGGATTCACACTCTGAAAAGTGAGAAAAAAGAGTTATTGAAAAAACTGCTAAGCCATTTGTTCAAATCAATTGATTTTTCCTTGCCACTCCCATTGAATTTAAATCTTACAGCCTAGAAAGGACGGTAGTGTGAACTACTGTTAGAGACAAAGCATAAGTTACTGCCCACCTTCCATAATCGATGTAACATTTTAAATTTAGAGCTGAGAAAACATTTTTCCTCAGTTATTTATAATATTGGTTTTAAATGATTACTAGTTTTCTTTTAAAAAATATCCATTTTACCACTAGCTGATAAAGAGAGCTTTTTGGTTTTGAAGCATGTGGATAATCCAAATCAAAGATAGTCCATAGATGATCTAGAAAACCTATTCTTAGGACTTTAAATCCCATGTGTTCTTACTAAAAATAAATAAATAAAACTTTTAATTTAGAAATAATTTCAAATTTACAGGGAAATTCTAAGAATAGCATAAATAACATCTATTTAACCTTTACCCAAGTCACCAGGTTTAAAATTTGGCCCCATTTGCTTTATAATTTGCTCTCTTTCTATCATATCAAGGAGAAAAGTCAACAAGCATCTGGACATTCACAAGAGTATTATTTTCTATCAATTCTCATCATAAATGATATGAGTCAAATGCATCTTTCCGCTTTGGGCTGGACTAGATCTCTGCTCCAACAGTGCTATGCTGATTGTTTTTACTGAACCTAACAATCTCCTTTATGGCAGTTTTTCTGCAATGCAGGATCAGGCTTAGGATCAGGTGTCTGTTTGGTTCCCTTTAACTGGAATAGTTCCTCAATCTTTCTTTGTCGTATATGACATTGAAATTTCTTGCTGAATAGTCTCTACCATGATCTCCTTTTTAAACAGAATATTCCTTGTTTTGTCTGTCTGATGTTTCCCCATGATTAGATTCAGGTTACACATTCCCAGCTGGAATACAACATAAGTGATGCTGTGTCCTTCAGTACCACATTCAGAGGTAACTTAAGTCAATCTGTCCCTATTTCTGAAATTAATTTTGACTACCTGCTGTCCTATTCCCCTACCATATAGCTTCTCCCTTCTGACTTTTAAGTGATCTGTGAGATTCTCTAAGCTCAAACACATATCCTGCTCTTCATAAAAATATCCATTTTAGAGTAAGCTTTATTGATGATACTTGCCTGACACAATTTTTACTGTGATAGTTAAAACAAAGGGGATTTTCCACCTCCAGCATTTCTTGCATATTCAACAGTCAGCCCTTGGCATTCTACTGTAAACAAGATCACTCATTGACCCTTCTCCCCCATTTATTTTTAGTCTATTTATTTATGATACAGATTCTAATTTTTCTGGCAGTTCATAATTCATTAATCTTCTTTGTTATTTGATGCTCAAATTGTCCTTGATTTAGCAGCCCCTTTAAGCTGACCCCTTTGTCTGTGTGACAGACAACACCATTGTTTTCAGTATTTCCTTACTTTCTATCATAACAAGATGTTCCAGACTTATCTTCCTTGCCCCAGCTCTGTATTCAACATGCAGAGCCTTGAAAGGAACTTATGAATTCATTTTGGTTTGGGTTTGGTTTGATTTTTTTCTTGATTTGGGGTTTTAATATCTGATTCTCCTAGATGTTTTCTAAAAGCTTTCCAAATGTCATACAATAAAGAAACTAGGACATGGGAATATTCTCTAATAAGCATTTTCCCTCAAGAAAATATTTGGTGACCCCTTCATAAACACACCATATTGAATGGAGATTAGGGGCAATATTTCTCTTTCTGGGTTCGTCATTGAAGGTGTTCCAGAAGAGATTAGCATTTGAATTGGTGAACTGACTAAAGAAGGTGGCCATTCTCTCAGTGGGTAGACATCATCCAAACCTTTAAGGGTCTGAATAGAACACAAGCTGGGAGGAATGCTGTATTCTGCCTCCATCTGACTGCTTGAGGTGGGGCTTGGTCTTCTGTCCTTTTCATTCCCAATTCTCAGACCTTCAGACTAGGACTGTAATCTTCACCATCAGTTGTCTGGCTATGAGGCTTTTGAACTACACCAAAGGTTTTTCTGGGTCTCTACCTTGCAGAGGGGCAGATACTGGGATTTCACAGTCTCCATAATTACATGAGCCAGTACCTTATAATAAATCTTTTTGTAGATATATATACATAGACATATATTTGTATCTGGATGGGTAGATATCTCTGTCTATATCTTATTAGTTCTACTTCTCTGGAGAACCTTGATTAATACACAGATCTAAAGAGTTGGGCTGACAAAATCTAAAGGTCCGAAGTGGACCACCTCTAATATCTTAAGGTTAAGGAGACAGAAAACCTCCAGGTAATCAGCCAGATGGCGGATAAAACAGAGATGGACTGAATCTCACTAAAGCATCAATATAATTCTGCAACAGATCAATCCCCAATTGGATTTAGATGATCAATTCTCCATCTTATATGCCTATAAATGGAAAGAGAAATTTCTCTGGTGATATATAACAGCACCTATAACCTCCAGTTTTCTTTAATATACAATATCTAGAATAAAACTTTTAAAGTTACTAGAGATGAGAAAACATAAAGAAGAATCAAGATGTAAGACAAGAGAAGTAGATACAAGGATGACCTGGATATTAGAGATAGAAGACAAGGACTATATATTGACTAAAACCAAAATGCTTTAAAAAACAGAGGATAAAATGAACAAAATGACTGAAGATGGAGAATTTCAACAAATAGAATTTAGTTTTTAACGGACATTCTGAAATTGAAAACTACAATATCTGAAATTAAGAATGCATTAGATAAGTTTAAAATCAGAGTGGAACAATGAGAAACATGACTAAATAATTGGAAAAGAGATTAATAGAAAACAGAAAACATCCATAATGAAACACAGGGATTATGAAACAAAAAAGGAACAGAATTTTTTTAAAAAACCATGAGACATATGTGGGATGGTCAAAATGTCTAGAATGAATCTGAATGGAGATAACAAGGTGAGTAAGGAAAAGGGCAAAAGCAATATTTGAAGAAATGATGGTTGGAGAACTTCCGAGACCAAAGAAAGACAGCTCAGAGTCAAGAAGCTCAGCAAATCTTCAGCAGAACAAAACCGCACATATGCACATTGTAATGAAACTGTCAAGACCCACAGAGGTAAAGAAAGCCTTAATAGCAGCATCAGAAAAGAAATGGGACAGGGAGACAAAACAGTGCCTTCAAAAGTCAAACAATACCCTTAAAAACTGATTTTTCCATAGAAACTGTAGAAGCCAAAGCATTAAAAAATTATATATGGGAAGTGCTGGAAGAAAACAACTGACAATCCAGAATTTTATATTACATGCAATGAAATGCTATTCAAAACTGAAGATTACAATAGGCAGAGAAATTAAATATAACACAATAAGAGCAAAATATGTGAGACAGGAAAAAAGAAATTAAATGGTAAATTTTCTTGCATAGTTTGAAAAGTGGTTAAAAAAAGAAAGTCGGAAAAAATATAGAAGATTTGAATATTATCTGCCAACTTTACTTAATTGACATTTTATGGACATTCCACTGAAGAGGTACAGAATATAAACTGTTTTCAAGTACATATGGAAAGTTACTAAAATCAAACATATTCTGGGTCATAATTCAGGTCTAAACAAATTTTATAGGACTGAAATCACACACAGTATGTCTTATTACCACAAGGATAGTAGAAAATGTTTGGATTTAGATGAACTGAAGGAAATGAAAAACACAACTTTAAAAAACAACAAAGGAGTAGAAGATCTGAATAATACTATATCTCAATCCATAACTGATGTTCTTCCCACAAGACAAATCCAAGCCCCAGATTGCTTCACCAGTGAATTTAAACAAATATGTAATTAACATATGTAAATTAATGTATCTCAGACACTCCTCCAAACAACAGATGAAAAAGGGACACTGCAGCCCACTTTATGAGGCCAGTATAATATTGATACAAACACGTGACAAGGATATTAAAATAAAACAGGCAAACAACTCTCATGAACATAGATGCAAAAAAATTCCTAAAGAAAAATAGTAGCAGAAGAAATCCAGTGATTTATAATAAGTATAATACATAATGAGTTTATCCTACCAATGCAAAGTTTGTTTAGCATTAGAAAATAAACCAATGTAATTCACCCCTTTTATAGGATAAAAGTGAAAAACCTTATGATAATCTTAAGAGATTCAAAAAGATTCAATGTCCCTTTATAATCTTAAAAAAGTATCAGCAAATTAGCAATAGAAGAGAATTCCCTTAACCTGGTTATGGACACTTACTAAAAAATCTACAAGTAACATTATAATTATTAGTGAAATGTTGACTGTTTCCTCCTGCATTTAAGAAGAGGAAAAAGATGCCTAGTATTACCACTTCTAATCAAAATTGAGTTGGTGGACCTTATCAGCGCAGTAAAGCTAAAAAAAGAAATAAAAGGTAGGAGCTTGAAAGGGAGAACTCAACATCACTAATTATTAGAGAAATGCAAATCAAAACTACAATGAGATATCACCTCACACTAGTCAGAATGGCCATCATCACAAATCTACAAACAATAAATGCTGGAGAGGGTGTGGAGAAAAGGGAACCTTCTTGCACTGCTAGTGGGAATGTAAATTGATACAGCCACTATGGAGAACAGTATGGAGGTTCCTTAAAAGATTAACAGTAGAACTACCATGTGACCCAGCAATCCTACTACTGGGCATATACTCAGAGAAAACCATAATTCAAAAAGACACTTGTACCCCAGTGTTCACTGCAGCACTAGTTACAATAGCCATAACTGGAAACAACCTAAATGTCTCTCAACAGAGAAAAGGGTAAAGAAGATGTGGTACATATATACAAATGGAATATTATTTAGCCATAAAAAGGAATGAAAATGGGTCATTTGTAGAGACATGGATGGACCTAGACAGAGACTGTCATACAGAGTGAAGTTAAGTCAGAAAGAGAAAAACAAATATTGTATATTAATGCATATATGTGGAATCTGAAACAATTCATACAGATGATCTCATTTACAAAGCGAAAATAGGGGTACAGACATAGAGAACGTATGGACACCAAGGGGGAAGGGGAGGTGGGATGAATTGGGAAACTGGGATTGACATATATACACTATTGACACCATGTATAAAATAGATAACTAATGAGAACCTACTGTATAGCACAGGGAACTCTACTCAGTGTTCTGTGGTGACCTAAATGGGAAGGAAATCCAAAAAAGAGGGGATATATGTATACTTATGGCTGATTCACTTTGCTCTGCGGTAGAAACTAACACAACGTTGTAAAGCAACTATACTCCAATAAAAATTTTTTTAAAAAGGAAGAACTAAAATTGACTTAATACATAGGTGACTTGATGGTTTGCATAGAAAATTTGAAAAGAACTTACCAAAAAAAACACTATTAGCAATAATATGGGAATTTAGTGAGGTGGCTAAATTTAAGGTCAAAATACATAAAAAATAAATTGTATTTCTATATACTAGAGACATAAAAATGAAAAAGAAATTTTAAAATGTAATTTAAAATCCCATCATTATGATTCACTTTGTTATAAAGCAGAAACTAACACACCATTGTAAAGCAATTATACTCCAATAGAGATGTTTAAAAAAAAAAGAACAACAACAAAAATCCCATCATTAAATATAAAATATCTATGAATAGAAGTAATGAAAGCTGTATAAGGCCTTTAAACTAATAATCACAAATACAGCTAAGAAAAATGAAAGACCTAAATAAATGGGAGGTGTAGAGCAAATGATAAATCCCATACATTGCTGGTATGAGTCTAAATTTGTATAATCTCCTAGGAAGACATTTTGGCAATAACACTAACATTATATGTGCACACAATCCATGACCAAGCAATTGCACTTTGAAATATATACCCAAGAGAAATGCATACTTCTGTGTATCAGATATACCCCACAAGATGTTCATTCATAGAAGTATATTCGTAATAGCCCCAAACTGGAAACAATTCAAACGCCTGTTCAAAGTTGAATAACTAATAAATTGTGGTATATGTATACAACTATTTATTACATAGAAATCACAAAAAATGCAACTTCTGCTACATAAAACAACATGGATGAACCTCAAAGCCATATGCTGAGTGAAGAGTTCAGAATAGCCTTTAACCTGAGAGGCATATTAATTGGAAGGAGGCATGTGGGAGCACTCCAGGTCTACTAGAAATGTTCTATAGATGGCTCTAGGTAGTTGTTACATAGGTGAATACATACAGAAAAATTTATGAAGTGGTACACTTAAGATTTAGTCACTTGACTGTATTTAAATTATACTTTAATTTTTAAAAAGTCAAAGGGATAGGGTAATGGAAGCAAATAATTCATCTTCTGAATCATACTTGTCTCTTACACAGACTGTTGAGACTGCGCTTTCTTTCACCCAGTATTGCTAACATTAGTTTACATGCATGTTTTCAATTTTTGAGTATTCACTACATGAAAATACAGCACCATATCCTAAGATCCTATTTATCACTGTACCCTCAGTTTCTAACTCATTGCTTGACAGTAATATGCATACAACAATAAACATAAAAGATGACTGTGAGGGATAAATGCGGTAACATTTATTATGAACACATAACCTAGGACAGTGCCAGAAAGGAGCACGTTTTTTAAAATACTTACTATTTTTCTTCCCTTCCTAGCAACACAAGCTAATTTTATGCTTAATATGCAATAATTACAGCAAACTGCTTCTTTCATTCTCTAATGAAATTCTCTCTGTGAAATGTACTGTGGATTGTATTCCCTTTTAATAATACGGATTTCTTGTAAAGTATGATTCAAAGTATATAGCAGAATTACTGTGTTGGTCAAATAGCAAAATATTGAACAATGTTGACCTTCCATTAAAGGTGAATCAGGGTGATCTGTTTTAATTATTGCAATGTAATTATATCCAGGATATAACACTTGATTTTCACCTTGTTTTTGAATAAATATTGTTAAACAACAATAGTTAAAATATATAATAGAAAATATTTCCAAACAGTTCAGGAGTGATGGAAGTCTAATTTGATTAGACAATTCAATTATTTTAAATGAATTTGCGTGTAAAAGACTGATATTCTCAACTCATTTTTAACATTCTACCTTTTCTATTATAATTACCTCTAGGCTATGTAGCATAAACAATGTCTTCTTTGCATGGATCTGGGACAAAGGAAAGCTACATCTAAAACAGATAGACAATTAGCATTAAAAGTAGCTGAAGCTGGGCTTCCCTGGTGGCGCAGTGGTTGCGAGTCCGCCTGCCGATGCAGTGGACACGGGTTCGTGCCCCGGTCCGGGAGGATCCCACATGCCGCGGAGTGGCTGGGCCCGTGAGCCATGGCCGCTGAGCCTGCGCGTCCGGAGCCT
>NC_041222.1:55201309-55212315 GCF_002837175.3 Physeter macrocephalus
GTTAGAGGCCCGCGTACCGCAAAAAAAAAAAAAAAAAAAAAAAAAAAAGGAAAGTAGCTGAGGAATAGGAGAGGCCACTGTATTTCCCAATAAGAAGTAAGTGGCATGATTTCATTGTAAGTCTTAAATTGTAATTCACAGGGACAGACACAAAATTACTACCATTGATTTGTGGTTAAACTGCTGCTCACATGAGCAATTTATGAAGTATATTTTTCGGTTGAGTAGCATCAGGAATATATTCATTTTATGATGGGAAATTATTTTCCTCAGGAACGACTGGAGAGGTCAGCTAATTAAACATAAATTCATATGGCTGATAAAAGCATTGAGGGGTTTATAATGCTATGGGATAAAGAGCTATTCTCAAAGGGTTAGCCATCTACGAACATGATACTGTGCTGTTGGGTTAATTTTTAATACTATACAATGGCTGTTGTTTAAAACAAAAATTTTTAAACAGACTTTAAAAAATGTCTAGCAGAGAGATCTTAGGACAGCCACAATAACTTACCTAGATTATCCACATAATTTCACTAGCTCTCCAGTTTATACTGAATGAGAGTGAGTGTGTGTGTGTGTGTGTGTGTGTGTGTGTATCTTCCAGTCAAAGACACTTACTTTATCTGTGTCATATAACAATGCAAAGGTGGTCCCTCTTTTCACATAACTCCATACATTTTCCTTCTATTGAGAAATTTTACCAGGACATATTTTATTTATTTTACAATTAACCAAAGATAAACTTAGCCAAACAATAACTAACCTGGGAAAGTTATTGCTACTACCCAAAGAAAGAACATAGTAGTATATTTTATTTATATGTTACCACAAGATGACAATTAATTGCTAAATTTTAAAAACAGAATATTCATGCTGACATAAATATCTTGGTGTTTCCTCACTTGGAATGGTCAGAACATTCTACCTGTAGTAGAATCTTTTGAGATGGTAAATACCTTAAAAGAATTTTCGAAAGGTATAGAGCCTCTCTAGCCAGCTACAATTCAAAGGAGAAGGGAGTAGGGACCTTCTCAGCAGATGGGATGGTGTAATGTGTCTGGGGCTGGTGATTTGCATGAATATGAATTACAAATAGCACAGATAACATGGTGTTCAAAAGCTGTTACGAATCTTGAATGTCAAAGTCATTTAGCTGACATTTGGAGGGACATAATTACCTTAAGAACATTGAAATGGGTTGGTCTAAATTGCATGGGCAGAGAATCACAGGACACACAATGGCATTGCTTTGGCAATAATTGTGACAAGCGGGCATGGCCAAGGAAGCCAAGAATGGCACACATTAATGCAGTGACATTTTTTCAAAGCATGCTGCCCTTTCAGAAATATGCATATGAGGCCTAAATAACCTCTGACCCATTATGAAATAACAGGAGACCAAAAAAAACAAAAAACAAAAAACGCTACCATAAGCCCTATTACTGGTAGGCTAAAGAAAAGAGTTCATTCACATGATACACACAGTTTTACATATTTCAAACACTTAAAATGCATTTAACATTACCAGACTTCAAAGTTTCATCACTTTTCGTAGGTTTACTCACAAGTCACTAATGGTACCTAGAGTGACTTGAAAAGCATTGAAAAGATTGACAGTTCCCGATTGTACAGTATGATGCTGTTAACTGAAATAATTTCCTATATTAACAAAAATTATCAATCAAAACTTAAATATTCATTTATAAAGGAAAAATGTTTTTCATCAGTGTTTTAATCATTCAGGTGTATACAAAAGATGTTTGAAACGTGAGGCATTGTGAGATCGGGCGGAAGTGTACCAGACATGGTATGTACAATAATAGGTCAGTTCATGGTTCCCTAGAGGAGCTAATTTACCACACTTGACAGGGACCCACAGGAGAGCATATTTTACTCCCTAATTTTTGACATTGGTGCTACACCTTCGGTATCAGCTATGATATTAGAGGACAGTGCAAGAAAGTAATGTCCCATTAACATTTCATCAGATAATTCACATATCATTTCTGAAATATTGATTAAAATGCAACACCAATGAGGCAATGAACATTTTAATATCTACCCACTAAAAGCAAATTTGTGAACTCTTATTAATATTTCATTTTCAGAAGTGAATGAGCTACTTGATTCTTTAACAGATCAATATCTCAGCCTGTAACAACATTTGGAGCCCAGCAAGCAGAATTCAATCTACACTTCTATTTACTTCCATTCTGATGCCATTCCTGATGAATCCTAGCCTCCCTGATCACAATTTCCTCTTATCTTCAATGGCACTGTGGTCTATTCCACACCATTTAATACTTGCTCACTCCTGTACTGTGGGCTAATCTTTCATATACATCAGTACTTCCTTCTTAGTGGAATTATATAAATTATTTACGGAATGAATAACATTATATTGAGGATGTAATAGTTATTGATAGAATTTGTTGATGGATTAGAAAGACACTGATTGCTGTGTGTTGATGAAAACAACAAACATGGATTATCTATTGTATGCTAGGAACTGTGTTAAAATCTGGGACAAAAAGACAAACAACATGTATTCCTTCAAATGGGGATCACAGGCTGGAAAAATCAGAAAGTAGACAGATGGATACATAGTTAGGAGTCAAAATGATTGAGAGACAGACCAACATGATGATAATTACTATAATAGAAAAACATCATGATAGCAAGTAATGTGGAAGATCCAAAGAGGTTCTGTTAGTGAAAGGAATAAAACCACTCATCATAGAGAGGGCTATTTGTTAACTGTAAAATATTTCAAGGTCAAACTTGAAGAACAGTTCGAGATCATGCAAAATCAAATTGACACAACTATTTAAAGAATCATGGAAATAAAATCAATATTAGGTTATCTCTAATCTGAGTTGAACAAAATACTGAAGTCATTATAAGATATTTGTAAGGTATTCTGCCCTAAAGGACTTGATTCTGAAATATAATCGTCAAAATCAAAACTGGTTCATTCATTTAATGAATGAATACTGAGTCCATAATCTACTCAGACAACATGCTGAGGTGTTGGGAAAGAAAAGTGAGCAAGATAGATGTAGTCCTGTCCTCATAACAGTATTTCCCTTTGAACAAAGTTGTGCTTATTTTGGTTGGTTCAGTATACATCTAAAATATCAAATAATTATAGTTATATTTTCTTTATAGTAATAATAATATATGCATGTTATGGAAAAATTAGAAAACAGAAAAAAGTGTAAGAAACCTGTAAAACCATCACTTTGATACTTAATCATTTTATTTTTTCTTGAATACCTCTTTTTTAAGTTTAAATATCATATTTTAAACCCTGATATTTTATTCTATATAGAATTTTTATCACATTTTCATATAACTTTATGTTTTAATTATTCTCCCCATAAATCTTCACAAGCATAATACATAAGTATTATGTTTCATATTATTCCAATTCATTCATTCAACAAATAGTTGTTCAGGGCATACTACACTCCTGACACCATTCTATACGCACTGATACAGCAGGGAACAAGGCAAATAAGTTCCTTGCTCTCAGGGATCTCTCGTGGCTAATATGGCTTTGCTATAATTCTTTTATTCACTGTTTTTGAACAACTACTTATTATTTATCCATAGAATAAGAAAGTGCAATGAAAGCCTTGTATAAGACTTGTATAATCAGACACTTGATTATTACCTAATGATACAGTTCTTGAAATGTCATAAGTCATAAGCATGTATAGTTTAATATTTTGATCCATTCTGCAAAATTCTTTAAAGAAGAATTTCATAAATATCCACATGCCCACCTGCTGTGTATGATTGTGGACAGCATTACATACTCAAGACCATTAAAGATGTTTTAAAAAGTCTTTGCCAATTTAACGGTCAAAAACAACATCTGAAATTGACTTTATTTATTATAAGATTGCATAGATTTTCTTAAATTCACTGGTAACATGTATTTTTATTTTTTAAACTGTCTGAGCAAAACATTTTCTCATTAGTCAACTGATGGTATCTTTAATGGATTTGTAAGTGCAATTTGTGTGGTTTAGTCTGTAATTTTTATAAATATTTTCCTTTTAATAAAATGGCTTTGTGCTGGAAAAGTGCTTGCTTACTTAAGTCAATTAAGTTACCTCTTTTTATAGAGATTTATACTTTACACTAACTGCTTTAATCCATTTATTTTTCTTATTGATATAATATATGAGATAAATACCTAACTTGATTTTCTCCCCCATTGTCACCATCAGCACAGCAGCAGCATCATAAACTCATTCTCTTTATTTCCAGGAGGTAAATATATTTTTTCTATTTCATATCTCGTGACATAAGGTGGAACGTCTAAAACAATGTTCATAATAGTGGTGATAGCAGCAACGATGGTCTCATCTTGATTTCAATAAAAATTACTAAAGTATTTACCTTTTAACTGCAGTGCTACCTGTTGACTTATATGTGCATTTTTAGTGAAGTTAAGGAAATAGTCTTCTGTTATTAGTTCATCAAGAGTTAATTTTTATCAGAAACAGGTATTAGATTTTCTTAAATGCCTTTGAAGCATTTACTAAGAACTCCTCGGTGCTTTTACTTACTTATTGACAGACTATAATATTCATTTTCCTAAAATTAAGCTCCCATTTGTATATCCTTAATAAATTCTTGATTAAAATTTATTATATTTTGATAAGCTACTGAAATTTACTTACCAGTATTTTATTTAAAGTTTTTATATCTATATTCCTACATAAGATTTGTGTGTAGTTTTGTTTTTGTGCACTGTCTTTGTGAGATTCTGGGATTAGGGTTTTTAGAGCTTCATGCAATAAATTTGAAATAATTCAACATTTTTCTATGTTTTAGAATGTAATTTAGAACGCTAAGTTTCTAATAATTGTAAAAGTTAAGTTTATCAGGGTGCCCAAGTCTCTCATCAAATACTGAGGATCACATTTGGACTCCAAAGAAAACCAAGAATTGCTATATATATTGCTATATATATATATATATCAGAGGTTTCTCTTTAATGTAGACATTAAATAAGTCATAGTTAACACACAGCACAGATTTTACAACTGCCTTTCCATACCAGTATAATATTTGTTTTATGTTTCTTTTGTGTGTTTTGCTTTGTCTCATTTTAACACTACTCAATAGTGTAATAATTCTAGTCAGCAGTTATATGGATTGGGTTTATTTATCAGTTTAAAAAGAAATAGTTTTACCATATTTTTTTTAAATAACTAATGTGATTTGTACACCTTTAGCTGTTCCTTGGCATTAATTATTCCCCAGAAATTAATTGCTATGAATGTATAATTAATGAATTAATTGAAGGTGAGGTATCACTTAAGTAGTTGGCAGATTGTCTTTAAACTAATAATCTGTTCTCCAACTATCTGCACTTATTTCAAGGTGCTACTTTCTTTTTAATGTCTTTAAATCTCAGATAACCTCACATGGAATAGGCTCTGTGGCATGACAAACTTAATTAGAAAAGAGGAAATATAGTGCGGTAGAACTTATGAGAACACAACATTTTCAAAGTTTAAACTGGTGACTTTCACATTTATGAGGGAAACACAATATTGTATTCTTTATCTTGCAGGTCATGGGTTACTTGCACATATGCGTGCGTACATGACTGACGTCACTTGGCTCAATGAACAATACCAAGTTATCAAGGCATCCATGAGAACATTTATGAAATTCATTAAGTTATTTCCTGTTGTATATATTCCCTTGGCATTTCCTTCCATTTAAAAAAAGTGGAATGATTTTAATTTTCTTACTCTGGAATTTCTCCAATTTGACTTGGTCAACATAATTAATTCCTGTCATGTCTTTTGAGTCTCAGTTTCTTCAAATTAAATAGGTTCTGTTGGATTTGATGATTTTGATATCTGATCCCCATGTAACATATTATAATTAATAGGTGATGAAATTTATGGACATTGCAGACCACATTAATGACCTAAAGGTGAATTCAGGGTTTTGTTTTTGTTTTTGTTTGCTTACCTGCATTTATTTATAGATAATTCATTTAAATCCAGTAACTCTGAGTATCTTAATATGGAAAATAATGACAGTAATAGACCCTATGTCATAGGATTGTGGGAAAGTTAAAAAAAAATACGTTTGCAAATACTGTTATAGTATCTAGCATGTGGTGGGTACTCAATAACTGTCATTAAAATAATTATTATTCTTTCTCCACATTGATGGGGACGTTTTTAAACAAGTACTAATATCAATGAGGGCATTGCATCCTATAAAATATATTTTTTAAAAAAGAGCTATGATCATAATCTATATCATTATTTTTAGTTAAATTTTATTCCAGACTCGTGCACAATTTTTGGAAACATTTAACAATTCTTCATTTTAATCCTTACATCTTTATTGTAAGATTACTAAAATGTTACAAGCATAGTGTGGCTGATTTTGAATAGCAATTTAATAGTCCTATGATTTTATCTTGCAAAAGCTAATACAATGAGTGCTAAATTAACGTTAAGTGACTTTTCAGTGGGCTGAAAGATTATTCAATGAGTCATTACTAACTAAGCAAAGTTCACATGAAAAAACAACTCTGTAAAATTCTGAGGTATAATTTTAGCTACTAAAATTGAGTCAAATTTTTGAATAAAGAGATAGTAGACATATGAATCAAATTTACACTGACACAGAACTGGATATAAAAATCAGGAAAATAATAGGTTAGAATTATAAGAGATCTTATCAGGCTATAAAAATTGGCAAAATTGAGCAAGTGAAACAGAACAGGGTCAAACTCCAAAAGCAGAGTATAAGGTAAAAAAAATTGAGGGAAGTGACTTCCTTATCAGCTACACGTATAAAAAATTCAGCTTTGGATTGACTATAAGCTCAACGAATGACAAGTTTGTTGAAAAAATACAACACAATCATAGGATTTATTTTAATTAAAGAATGGGATATGATTAATCTTCGACAAAGGAGAAAAGAATATACAATGGGAAAAAGACAGTCTCTTCAGCAAGTAGTGCTGGGAAAGCTGGATAGCTACATGTAAAAGAATGAAATGAGAACACACCCTCACACCATACATAAATATAAACTCGAAATGGCTAAAAGACTTAAATATAAGAGGGACTTCCCTGGTGATGCAGTGTTTAAGAATCCACCTGCCATTGCAGGGGACACAGGTCAATCCCTGGTCCAGGAAGATCCCACATGCCGTGGAGCAACTAAGCCCGTGCACCGCAACAACTGAGCCCATGTGCCACAACTACTGAAGCCTGCACACCTAGAGCCCATGCTCCACAACAAGAGAAGCCACTGCAGCGAGAAGCCTGTGCACCGCAACAAAGAGTAGCCCCTGCTCGCCACAACTAGAGAAAGCCCGCATGCATCAATGAAGACCCAACACAGCCAAAACTAAATAAATAAAAATAAAACAAAATTTTTAAAAAGACTTAAATATAAGATATGATACTATAAAACCCCTAGAAGAGAATATAGGTAAAACATTCTCTGACATAAATCGTACCAATGTTTTCTTAGGTCAGTCTCCAAAGGCAATAGAAATAAAAACAACAATAAACAAATGGGACTTAATCAAACTCAAAAGCTTGTGCACAGCAAAGGAAACCATAAACGAAACAAAAAAACAACCTACAGAATGGGAGAAAATATTTGCAAATGATGTGACCAACAAGGACTTAATTTCCAAAATATACAAACAGCTCATGCAACTAAACAACAAAAATAACAAACAGCTCAATCCAAAAATGGGCAGAAGACCTAAACAGACATTTTTCTGAAGAAGAAATAGATATGGCCAATAGCCACATGAAAAGATGCTCAGGGTCGCTAACTATTAGAGAAATGAAAATCAAAACTACAATGAGGTAACACTTTACACCAGTCAGAATGGCCATCATTATAAAGTCTACAAATAACAAATGCTGGAGAGGGTGTGGAGAAAAGGGAGTCCTCCTACACTGTTCGTGGGAATATAAATTGGTACAGCCATTGTGGAAAACAGTATGGAGTTTCCTAGAAAACTAAAAATAGAATTACCATATCATCCAGCAATGCCATTCCTGGGCATATACCCAGACAAAACTATAATTCAAAAAGATACATGCACACTTATGTTCATAACAGCAGTAGTCACAATAGCCAAGACATGGAAACAACCTAAATAACCATCGTCAGGTGAATGGATAAAGATGTGGTACAGATTGGGTTCGTTTGAGTTTTTCTGTAAAATGTTATGGAAATACCCAAGAGAACTTTTTGGCCATCCCAATGTATACAATGGAGTATTACTCAGCCATAAAAAAGAACGAAATAATGCCATTTGCAGCAACATGGATGTACCTAGAGATTATCATACTAAGCGAAGTAAGTCAGAAAGAGAAAGACAAATACCATATGATATCGCTTATATGTGGAATCTAAAAGATGATACAATTGAACCTATCTATGAAACAGAAACAGAATCAACAGACATAGAGAACAGTCTGGTGGTTGCCAAGGGGGAGGAGATTGGGGGAGGGATGGTGTGGGAGGTTGGGGTCAGCAAACGTAAGCTATTATGTATAGAATGGATAAACAACAAAGTCCTACTGTATAGCACAAAGAATTATATTCAATATCCTATGATAACCCATAATGGAAAGGAATACATTTTTAAAAAATGAATGTGTATATATGTATATGTATATATATATATGTAAACTGAATCACTTTGCTGTACGGCAGAAATTAACACAACAATGTAAATCAACTATTCTTCAATTTTTAAAATTTTAAAAAGAAGATATATATATATATATATATATATATATATATATATATATAAAATGCCTCTAAATCTCAAATAACTACACATGCAATGGGCTCTGACTGGGTGCATGACTATGGCATGACAAACTATATATATATAAAATCATGGAATAATCATGAAGAAAAAAAATTGAGGGATTAAGTTGGGGCAGGTGATACCACAATATCATCCCAGGTCAAGCTAATCTTATCCTTTGCAATGTTGTATATGACACAATAGAGCAGAAGTTACTGGGAGACTAAACCTGTTTATAAGGCTGAACTTTAAATGCTGCACCTAGAATAAGGAAGAAAAATCCCTGCTTATTGTCTCTATCTGATGGGCTTAAGCACTGGCTGGATAACTAAGAAACCAAATTTTTTTAGTACAGTCACAAAGAAAGCCCCAGAATGAACAAATTTTTCCAAGAACTTACGAAAAAAATAATACCAATCTTTATAAATTTTTTCAGATCATAAGAAAAGGAAATACCTTCCAAATCATACTTTGAATTTGGATGGACTCTGACACCAAAACCTGACAGGATGTACGAGAAATTAGAGGCTATTTTTTCTCATCAACAAAAATGTAAAAATCCTAAACAAAAGCTTAGCAAAATAAGCTTAGTAATAATTTTAAAAGATAATGCATCATGGAAAAAAACAATTTTTTAAGAATGCCTCCAGGATATGTTTTAGTACATTGTAAAATACATATTGTCCCAATCAGCAAAATCTCTTCATTATTATTGACAGAAAAAATATTGATCTCTAATCAGGAGAACCTTTTCTTATTGGACAATGAAGAGTATATAACTGATCATATTTTTCTTTTCCCTTCTGTTGCTCGGAAACTCAGAATTCACTTATTTATTCAATCTTTTCTTATCATATTTGTACATTTTTATTTCAGAAGCTGTTCTGTTCTAGGTACTGGAAATGCAAGAGTGAAAATGACATGTTCTTGTGGAACATCTACTCTTGTGGGCATAGAGGGTGGAAAGGAAAGACATGAAACAAACAAGTAAAGAAACACATGAGAAAAATAATTTCAATAGACAGAATGTTATGAAGGAAATTAAATAAATTGACAAAATTGAGAGAATGTGGCATTTAGATACGGCACCAGAGTTGAGTCTTTAATTCAGGACAACTGCCAAAGAGCTGGGATCAGAGCATCTAAACAAATGGAACAGCAAGAACAAAAGCCCCAAGGAAGGCAAGAATCTTGAGTGTTGATGGAAAATAGGAAGAGAAGAAGCCTGCAAGAGTAGTGGACTTAGTGTCCTGTTGCGGAGGTCAGAGAGCTGGGAAGGAGTAGATAGTGCTGGTACTGTAATATGAAGAAGTAATTAGGGTTTTATTCCATGTGTGACAGGAGGTCATTCAAGGGTCTTAAACAGAGGACAGCATGATCTGTTTCTTGTTTTTCAATAATCAATCATATGTAATGCTATCAACTCTTTAGGAATCTGATATACATATATAAGCATATGCATTCTTAATTTCTCCCATATTGATCTTTTATTCTGATTTCTTTGTTCTCTAGTCTTGTCAACTTATTATTTAAATCTCAATATTTAGAGTGTGTGTGTGTGTGTGTGTGTATTTCTTGCAAGCTGATTAAAATCTTAATTTTTAAAAATAAGGTATGAATTATGATTTGGTGAGTATGTTTTTTGAGAAGAATTAATTTCCAAGACCCAAGTTTGGTCTTCAAAAACTCAAAGTCTAAGAGTCTAAAGATCTCTGTTTTTGTCCACAGGAGAGGGTAAGTGGGTTGGAAAGTGAATTTCAGGCCAGGCAGGAGGGTGAGAGACAACTGAGGAGCAAAGGCTAGTGAATACCAGAAGTGCAAGCTTGGCCTAAAGACATATGATTTCATTATTTCCTAACGCTGGACTGACCAAACAAGATGTGTTTCCCCCTCAGAATGGGGTGTTTTCCATGATGCCTGTTGAAGATCTTGGTCCACAAACTCAGGGATGAGAAAAACACTATCTTATTTTCCTTATGTCAACCCCCTCCCCACTGAGATGTGAGAAATTCCAACGAGTAATGGGAGTCTTTTCCCCATTCAAGAGTATGAGAGGGCTTCCCTGGTGGCACAGTGCTTGAGAGTCCGCCTGCCGATGCAGGGGACACGGGTTCGTGCCCCGGTCCGGGAGGATCCCACGTGCCGCGGAGTGGCTGGGCCCGTGAGC
>NC_041222.1:55212412-55305641 GCF_002837175.3 Physeter macrocephalus
GCTGAGCCTGCGCGTCCGAAGCCTGTGCTCCGCAACGGGAGAGGCCACAACAGTGAGAGGCCCGCGTACCGCAAAAAAAAAAAAAAAAAAAAAAAGAGTATGAGAATCTGAAACTTCAAATGATGGCAAGAAATTATGGGAAGGAATGCTAATTTTCAGTATAGCCAGGTCACTGCTGGCATCCTCATTTTTCAAGTCCAGAGTGACTACCCAAAATCCAGTGGCTCTCCATGTCTTGCCACACATTTGGTACAGAAATATTACTTTGGTTAGGATCCTGTGATTCAAGTCCTACTTCCCGAGGTGCACCATGCTACCAACCCTTGTGGGAGTTGGCAGCCTCTTTGTTTCTCTGCCACAGAGCACTTCCTGGGTCCTCATTACTCCCTGGACAATCCACCCAACATACCACCACTCATCCCCACCCTACCTCATTCCCTTACACAGTGAAGCTTCAGCATCAGCTTTTAAAAGATACCCTCTCTTGCCCTTCTTGCCAGAAAATCAAATGAAATCTCTTCAATTGGCTTTGAATTTCTGCAACAGTCTTTTTCAGGTTATTCTTACTGTTCACATAAAGATTTCCAACAGCCTGCCTGACTCAAATGAGAGAGAAGAGAGGAAATAAAGTAAAGGAAAAAAAAACTAATAAAAACTATTATTTCAGTAACAAATCATACCTTGTTTTACAAACTATTTCTGCTTGAAAGTATGGTCTTATTTTAAAAGTCATATGAAAATTCTGGTAGCAGGTCACTGACAAATCACATATTGCTTTCTGAATTTTCTTAATATTGAATTCATTTTTATAATAAATGTCATTTAGTTAAGAATAAAATAGAAGACATGTAAAATACATACTATGGAAAATTAATGGAGAAAGTCAAAAGGATTCGGACTGTTTTTAGGACTAAGGAGCAAAGGACTAAAATTATTAATAGGTTAAGTCCATGAATGTAAAATCCTGATGTTTTAAGAGTTTTGGAGGAAATTGTAATTTTGCAACAATACGATTATATAACTAATATCTGTGGCTCTTTGAATGTTCCTCATCTTGGAACCTTCCAGGGGCCTTCTGTAAATAGGTCAATCACAGTATTCCATTTTAGAACAGTTGTTGTTTTTTGTTTGTTTGTTTGCGGTATGCGGGCCTCTCACTGTTGTGGCCTCTCCCGTTGCGGAGCACAGGCTCCGGACGCGCAGGCTCAGCGGCCATGGCTCACGGGCCCAGCCGCTCCGCGGCATGTGGGATCCTCCCAGACCGGGGCGCGAACCCGGTTCCCCTGCATCGGCAGGCGGACGCGCAACCACTGCGCCACCAGGGAAGCCCCAGAACAGTTGTTTTTGACAGTGATTAGATGAAACCAATGGTAATGTTTAGAAAGATGCACTGATCAGTACACCTGGCGAAGGTATGAAGATTCATGAGAAAGGAGCTTTAATGGGACTGGGCTTGGGAAGCTATTTGCCTATTACTGGGAAAGTGTTTCAATGTTTTAGTAACTGACAACAACTCTACTGGTGTGTAGCAGATGACTATTAGCTCTGTATGTAACCATGTAAGTATCATTCTGCCAGCTAGAGAAGTTGGTTTAAGTAAATGCAAGTATGTATTTCTTCTCTCTACAGTGGAAATGGAAGATGAAAAGAAATTAATTACCGATGTTACAGATGATATATTAAAGCTAAATTTCAAACTTAATGTAAGGGCACACACTATCTTAAGAAATATTTTAACACTTTTTATATTAAATGCCACCTCTTCACAAAAACCTTCCTGATCTCCTCATTAAAAATAAAGTATGTTTCCCAGCTCCCCGCTGATAGCCTCGTTCCCATCTCTGCGTCTGTTTCCTTCATATCACGTATCACGACTTGTAATGTTTTTAATTTATATAACTGTTTGCTTGTTTAACTGTCAGGGCTTGGCATTTATTCCTGTTCTGTGTGCATGTGTGTGTGTGTTTGTGTGTGGGTGTGATGGGGGGGATGTACGTTTACACTGGTTCTTTGACTAGAATGCAAGCTTCTTGAGACCAGGACCATTTCTGCGTCGTACGTATCTGTATTCCCTGTATTCACAGTGCCTGGCACATAGATGATCAGTAATTTACTAACTAAAATAATAATCCTAAATCATTAACCAAAATTAATCACTCCATGTTCTTACATTCCCATTTCTTTGGTCATTTACCTCCATTTTAGCAATTAATATTTTGTAAATGGTGTGAGCTCCTTGAGAATAGAGGGCACGTCTCATTCGTCTGTGTAAGTATGCCAGTCTGTTATCCAGTGCCAGACCCATAGATGGAGTTATTAAATGGCAGCTGAAACGCGAATGGAAGGCAGAGAAAGCTGCTTCTATTACTTCCCCACAACAAAGACACACTTATTTGGCCAGACTTTGAGATGCTTAACTACTCAAAGGCTAAATCTCAACCTCAAAACATGGGGTTTATTCCAAGATCATATGAGTTACAGTGAAAAAAGAAGAAAGGAATGCAAACTATTTCTGCCTGAAAGCATGCTTTTACACTAAAAGTCATATGAAAAATCCAGCAACCAGTCACTGGCAAATCACAGGCATTGCTGTCTGAGTCTTTCAAACTATGTATTCCAAATACTTCATTTTAGGAAACAAAGATATAATAATGTAACCTAATTCTGATGTCTCTCCCAACTTCTGGAAAGCTGGGAGATCAATTAGTCTGAGAAATTTGCATACAGTTAAATCTTCCTCCACCTCAGAGAACCAAAAAGGAAACTTGACTTTCTCCTTCAAGGTTTTAGATTTGGGATCCATAGGAGGATTATGTTAATTTCTTAACCATTTGATACAGTGCAGCATCCACAAAAACAAATGTGATGAATTGGTGAAAGTCCTACAGTGAGGCAAATGCCAGCAGGGTAGGGGCCCTGGGGTTTGTCTGCTGCTGTTACCACATGCTGGCTTAGACCAAGTGCTGGCAGCTGGGTCTTTGCACTTCAGCTGAGGAGCAATGCGTATATCAGTTTCACTCATGTCAAATTATCCACATTCTTTGAGAATAATCTGGAAAAATAATAAGCCATGCCTTTTTTACCTTTTTACCTTTGCCTTTCAGGTTGCAATTAAAAAATTACATTGCTCTTCAGAATATAGAATATATTGTGATTATGAAATTATAGACACAGCATGTGCCTTACTGACTCTAAGTAAGGCATGCCAGATTTACCAACTAAAGTTACAGGATTTCCAGGTAAATCTGGGTATCAATAAAGAACAGCGTTTTTTGTTGTTGTTTTTGTTGTTTTTTTTTCTTAAGTATACATATGTCCCATGCAACATACTTATACTAAAAAAAAGTAGTTTTGGTTATATGAAATTCAAATTTATCTGGGAGTTCTGTATTGTATTAGGCAACCTTTCCCAAAGTTTAAATTCCAATTTTCCTACCAACTACTTTGGCTAGTAATTTAGCCTCTCTGAGCCTTCCCTATATGGAAAATGAGTGGACACATTGACCTTGTACAGCTTTTGAGATAATTAACTGAGACGCTGTGCTTCCTCGTATGGATGCCAGATCAGAAATAAACTTAAGCATACCTTTCAGTGTTAAGGCATAGTATTAGTCAAGATAAGGTTAAGCATATATTGTGCTAACAATGTCCGAATGTCCAATCTCCTAACATCAAAGAGTTCATTTCTCTCTCATGCAACATCACTTTAGATTCCATGTAGCTTCTCAGTAGTCCAGACTGCCTGGATCTTGTAGCCCTACCATTTTGCTATGGGGCCACTTTCCTAATTGTCAGGCACAAGTGTGAAAGACATAAGAACTGTGCCAGCAATTAACTGCTTCAGCCTGGAAGTGATACACTTGATGTCTGCCCACAATCCACAGACAAAATTTGTCACATAGCCCTGCTTAGCTACGAGGGGGCAGCAAAATATAATCCCCATATGACAGGAAGAAGACAGGAACCAGTGTGTGTGAGCCCTACAAGTCTTTACCACAAAGGTTATCATGATATTAGAAGCAACAGTAGAATCTACAAGTTAACTAAGCACTGAGTGGTCCAAACTTCTTGCTAATGTGAAAATCTCTTCCAGGATGACACTAGTGCTTCATCGACCCTTAGCTTGAATGCACTCAGCAGCAAGGGACTCACGGCTCATTATTAAAGATTTTCATCTTTGTTGAGCTTGTTGAACTCAAATCTGTATCCTTAAAATTCCTAAAACTTGCTCCACTCTGTGGCCGTTACTGCCAATGTCTGTACTTTATTAAAAGAAAAAAGAAAAACAACTATAGGAAATAAGGTAAAAAATGAGAAGGCATAATTATTTTAAGAATGAAGAATCAATAAATACTTGAGAAAAGATCACTTTTAAATTTAAAAATGCTTAAGGAAAACTATAATGCATAATCAGTCAATTTGTTTTCTTTTAATTTCTAAGAAGTTACTCTCAGAAGATGGGAATAAAGGGGTAGTGGGGCCGGGGGATGGGAGATTGTTTACTGCAAAAAAGAAATGTTTGCTTTTTTTATTCGGGTTGCTGTGTGTATGTACCACTTTTATTTTGAAAGAATAATTTCATGTGGAAAATTTCTGATTATAGAAAAAAGAAAGCTTAATAACTTTGACCAATTTGGGGCTAAATTTTAAAATCCACTAGCCAGGTAAAAGTGTTTAGTGTACCACATTATGTTTTGAAAAATAATAAATTGCAACGATGGCAGTGCCTAATGTTTTAAGGACCTTTTTTTTAAAATTCAGTGATTAAAATAATGATGGGAATATTAATAATGTATTCTATGACTATAGAACATAAATTGTTTTATAACTGGATTACTATGCTTCATCTATTCAAAAGAAAGTTTTGTTTGCTTCCCATTTGATCTTTCCTACCAATTAGTAACTGGTAGGAAACTGATCTTTCCTTCTCATCAGGTTTCTATTTTGTTCATTGAAACCTTTCATGCATGTTGAAAGAAAATCATTGACTATTTCAGAAAGAATACAGAGCTCTGTTTTCACTGACCTACTTATAATTCTGAATAAGAAAATAACCTACTGGTAGAGCTCATTTCAAATTATAGGAAAAGATTTAATAATGACCACTGACTAAAAGGAGACTCAAATAGCACCCAGAACATTACCCCAGGGTTAGACAGGAGTTTGATATTAAAAGGTTACGGGCTATAATGGTTAATACAAGTCATTAACACAGCTTATAAATGAAACATATCTTCTATCAACCAATTTCTCAGTCCCACAGACATCAGTTGACTGCTTTTTATAATTCCTCTCTTCTGGCTCCATCCCCATATTCTGCCTACAATTGTCCTGCTTATTTCAAACTGTATAATAATACAACCACAGTTAGCTGTAACGCTGTGGAAATATTGCTGGAAATGGCACTAAGAAAATGTGTTCAATCTCAGCTTGCTTCTTTACTGGTACACGAACATGAACAAATCATTTTAGTTCTACGAACCTCTATGAGTAAGGATATCTACCTTAGAGAGTTGGTGTGAGGATTAAACAGAAACTATGCTACAAATTTGCCCCCAGTACTGTAAGAACTCTCTGAGTGTCAGTTCCCTACCCATTTTGGATGTCCACAGAGACAAGAGTGTTCGTAATGAATGGTTGATCTATGCACATCTTTACTATCAACAGTCTAAATAAAGAGTTAAGTTATAAAACAAGCAAAAAGCAAACATAAAAATCAAAAAATAGAAATTAATGAGCCCTTGAAAGATAGAAACTATAAAATAAGCAGTGCTAACAGTTCATTCCTTAATAGAAACAAAATGCTTTTTCTCTACAGAGTATAAGCACATAAAGTCATACTTAAGAATTCTTATAAATATTTTACAAAGGTAAGAAGTCACTGTTGACATTAACAAGGCCTTTTTGTAGCTCTCAAGAATTTCTAGATGCTGAGAGCAATAGAAGTGAATAAACAGGCACAAGAACATTTGTAATAAGTAGCATGCCCACCTACAATGAACTGCCTCACTTTCTCAATGTGACCCATAAAAAACCATTTTTTCTTCCACTTTTTTCCATGGATGCGCATTTCTGCCTGAGGACTACTGCATCCTCCCACCCCCCCATACTGAACATTCCAGAACAAACAAGTGCAGAAATTCATTTATATTACTGATAGCATTGGTAACCTTGTGCTATGACGCTAATTTGAAAGGGCAGGATGGTAGAGTGCTCTCAAATAAAAGCCGTAAATGATAAAATTCACCCAGCTAAAGACAGAATTTATTTTAATCATCTGCTTAAAGTCAGACGATGTTTGTCGATCACAGAGTCCACAGGGTACCGAGGACTGAGAGTGCCTCCTCTGGTCTACAACATGCACCTGAGCACCGTCTCCTATACGGATGTTCACCCTCCTAACCTAGTCCCTCATAGTCACCTTACAGGAGCCTCCACATCCTTCCCCTGCTGCCCTCACACCCCCCATCCCCCACCGGCCCTTCAGGGCTCTCAACTTCTTCATTCCCGTCTCTTTTGGTTTAACTTCTGATGACCAGGCCCCTGGGATTATCAGATGGAGTAGGGAGGAAGGAGAGGGTAAATTTTGATTCTTGGGAAGAAGCAAAAAGGGCAGGGGAGTCTCTACCATTGTCTGACTTCTGGAAGGTTATCTAAAAATTAAGGAGACATCTTTAATGAGAGTATTGACAAAACTGATTGTCTCTTCAAACTTCTCATGGTTAAAAAAAAAAGAAAACAAACAAACGGAAAAGCTCTGTCTTCTTACCTAAATATGATGATTTACATAACCAAATAAAATGGGCCTTACAGGTTTCAGGGTAAGGAATGTGTGTGTGTGTGTGTGTGTGTGTGTGTGTGTGTCTGTGTGTGTGTGTGTGTCTGTGTGTGTGTGTCTGTGTAGAAAAAGGGAGAGAGGGGTGATAACCCATCTAAACATTTCAAAACTAATTGTAAGAAATAATAGCAGTAATCATACACGTACACAGAGTCTCTCTGTGTTGATCATACTTTTTATTTATCTCTCCAGATCCCCTAATTTTAACTTCTTGAATGTCTCATGAATCAGATATGAATCAGAAAATTATATGTTAATTCAGTGAAAAACAATTGTTTGAAATGTAGACAAATAACTAGCTTGCTAGATGAAAACTAGTTGATCTTCCTTGATCCATTACTGCATATTATAGATGTCATCCTATTTTATTCGTAAATTTGACAATAATTATGATTTCCAAGAGCCTCATTTTCCATCTGCATATTTCAAATTTTAATTTTTAAGGTAAGGATTTTTTAAAAATTCAGTCTTTTATAGGGTTTCAAAGATCTTCATTCAAAGTGTTTTAACATGATCATTCTTATATATAAGATTTGCATATTTCTTTATTAGATATAAAATAATTTAAATTTAACTTGGCTTAAAATAAAGACTTAGGTTACTTAGGCTTTGGGTTAGTTCTCTTTTATACATGAAGCTACTTTTATAACCAAAATGACAGGTCAGGGAGGTGCTTAGAAGGCTGTCTTTTGGTTGACAAGTAATAAATAACCTTCTCCTAAAGGCAGTGAACTACCCCTCTGAGCGTCCCCAATCACGTGCTCTTGAATATACTGTTTCTACTTGATCACTTTTTTTTTCCTGATCTTTTCCCTCTCTAATTTGAATGTTTCACTGAAATTATCCAAAGCTAATAGTTTTTTCTGGTCTCAGAAATATCTGATGTCCTTTACTAGTGAGAGTTCTATAAGCAGCAAGTAAAGAAAATTACCAGCTGTCCTTCAAGTGGGCAGTAAGGAAGAGGAGTTGAATCCAAATCTCAGGGAGCCTCTTTTGGTTAGCAGTATTTAATTTCTGGTAGCACTAATTATATTGCATTTTAGTGAAGACATTAAAATGTCTTGTCAATGGTCCCAACAGGACAGCCACACCCTTCGTAAATCTTTTAATGCTTGTCACTGCATTATTTGTGAATAGGGACCAGAAGTGTTTTTTAAATGGGAAATGTGATTTTGCCAACACTGAGAAGGACCATCAGTCTTGACTTCCTGTCTTGTAGGGTAAAACTAAGGGATAATAATTGATTTCATACCATGGGAAATGTCTCTGGTTTCTCTAGACCATGTAATTCCCCCAAATTTTATAAACTAGGCTAGGGTTTGAATTTTACCTGTGTTTTTCAGTCAACCTCTATTTGTCTTATGAGTGGCTGAGATCCTCACCTACTTTTGTGCTTCTTCCTTGTGGAGGCAGTTACCATGATATCATTAATGTAGTGTGCTACCTTGCACTTAATAATATTACAAACACATGGCATCTATTCCAATTAAGTAACAACAGTGTAAGCACTGAGTATTGTCTTGGCACCATAGCAGCACTACAATCTCCAAGTATCTATACTACATTTTCTTCATAATCTAGCCGAAAAAGAACTCTGATCATGCATCAATCCACAATGATCTTACTCTTTACTAAATTTCCATTTCCTCTGCCTCTACCAGCCATTTCAGCAAGTACATTTTGAGGATCATAATTCTGTCTCCCCAGTTAGATGCAGGATTATTGAGGAAGGAAGCCTTTTCCTACTCCTCTTTTATGGTTGAAGCACTGACTGATATATGAGGAATTTTACCCATCAGATATAACCATTTATTTAGAAATTCTGTCAGGCCACTTCTGAAGAGTGGTGCAAGCATAAGTCAGAGAAAAAAGGATCAGACAAGAAAACAGAATCACTAATGAACTCTACGTATCAAAAATATGACAAATCTTCCATCTAGAAAAATAAATACATATTTATAATTATTATGCTGGCTATTTTGGAATCTTCAAAATAGCTAATGATTGGTCACTGGAAGAGAGACTGCCAGCTCATCATCAAACCTATTTCCTCTTTTTCCTTGGGATACAGCTAAATGATGTTTCCCAACTTCCCTTGTAATAGTGTGGAGCCAAATGACTAATTTCTAGCCAATGGAATTTTGTAGGAAGTTATGAAAGCTACTTTCAAGTCCGGCCTATAAAGAAATCTTCCTTATAATTATAATCCATATTCCTTCCCTCTTCACTATATTGATGCAAATATGCATGGTGATCTTTGAAACCATGTGGTAAAGATATAAGATTCACAAAATGGAAGTAATATAAATTCTCTCACTTGAAGAAGAACCACTCTGATTAGAAACATCCATCTACCCTTCACATGAAAAGGAAATTAACAAATATGATAAGCTATGTGTCTGAGCCTATTTAACTGTAAATAGAGTTAAAAATATAGTCAGTCATCCTTCCTTTTTGCAAAAGGTATCATATTGAAAGAAGAGGAGGAAGAAATGTCACTACCCAGCCTCTAACCTCACCTCACCCATGACGCCAGATTGGTGTACCACAGAAGTTATAGGGCTCTCTCATGTCATTACGTAAGGTGTATCTCAGAAATAAGACTCCATGCCATTATACATGCACATCAAATTAGCTGTAGAGACTAAATTCCAAATTGATAAAGCAGTCACTTCCACAAATTGTATATATATACACACACACCCATACATATATATACACATATACATATATACTATCATATATTACATAATATACCTCTATATAGGTACATAATATATTATATATTTAACGATATTTTCTATAATGTATACCTATACATTTAACTATCATTAATAATATAGTTTATAAATTAAAGTTACATCTCATACATTAAATTTTTTCAAGTAGTTAATAAGAAAACAATGGTTTAGTACTCATTCTGTATTAATTGACACTTTCTTTACTATAGAAGGTTTATGGCTTCTTAAATATTTCTTTTGCTAGGACAATCTATCACTAATTCCTATGCTTTATATTATGGATATTATAATAGAAGTTCTAGTAGAAATTGTCAATATTATTGATCAATTATATAGGCTTGATATTTTGCTCATTTCTACATAATTCCAAAATATGGTTTAAAAAGTAAGAAGTGAGCCAATATGCTCATTACATACATACTTAACTATTTCAGAAGCACTTGGAGTATAATGGCTATACTACCCCGTTGTTTTCAGAACATCAGTCTTGTTTCAGCCCCTAGCACACAGCAGATGCTAAATACGAGGGTATAGTCATGATGATACCATAAAGATATGTTTAAAAATTATAAAATAATGGAAACTTTATCTTTTACAAATATTATAGTGCAGACATAATCTTTGGAAATGAGCACAATAATTTTAACTGCACAACAAATGCACTACTTAATTCACTCCCAAAACAAATATTTTTTACTTTTTTGACTTTAAACACCTAACACACATGTATTTAAAAATTTCTTGTGGGGAACTCTTACAAGGTCATTTGTACAAGCAGAATAGAAATTATCAGTAAAAGAAACAGTTTAAATGCTTTAATCTTAACTTAGAAAGAGAGAATTTCACTAAACAGAAATTAAATTATTGTTAATTGGCCCTACACCAGTATTTGCAATATTGTGTTGAATTTAGAAAACTCAATGAAGAAATTAATGGCACATTTTATCAGAAACTACATTGTTTGAGATGTCGACTTGAAATATTCTGCCCTAAAATAGCAATGTTATGTTTGACTGAATCTCTACTCAGTGACACAAAAACACAGCCCTAACGTTATTCTTCTTTGCTTTCACAGAATTTAAGCTTCTCCATGAGGCAAAAACACATGACTGGCCTAACAGATGACTTTGAGTTGCCTTAATGCCTTTGGAATTCTAGTTATTAATCTAAGCTTACTATAACTAAGCATATAATTTAATAAAATGTAATTCAATTGGACAATGAATATATTCAATATCATTTGCCACAAATGATTACTAAATATATTAATATTCATCAACAATTTTTCTGGAAAAATAAAGATGTTCCTGAAACTCTTATTCTCCTCAATTTTAACCTAAGTTCCTGGTCTTTATCATTTAGCTTTTTGACTACATCTTTTATAAATGACAATCATAGGACTTCAAAGGAAAAACGAGGATGAGATATGCGCTTCACATCAGCTTTGGATATATAACACGCACATTAATGGTGGTTACTAATAAGTCTTAATATGCTGCCCATGTGTGTATTTCTGAACAGCCCAATTCTTTTTTTTTCTTTTCCATTATGGTTTATTACAGGATACTGAGTATAGTTCTGTGTGCTGTACAGTAGGACCTTGCTGTTTATCCCTTCTATATATAATAGTTTGTATCTGCTAACCCCATAAGGCAAAATTACTGTGTAAAATTTAATTTCCATCAAAGAAATCTTAGAAATAATTTCTGTAGGGGGTCAAGGAGTGTTGCACATGTATTTTGACACTGATTCCTGACCTATGCTGTGAACAACTTTGTTAGAGTATGGCATTTTAACCATTCCACAATGTTTGGTCAAAGAGCAAAGACAAGTATGTTTTCCTTTTTATACTTTGCACCCGACTCGTACATTAGAAAACACCTTCAAGCTGAGGAATGATGTCAATATGTACGTAGAATATACTACTGGTGGTCTATTGCTAGGCTTTCACAACTAACAGAGATTGCCATTTCAGCTTTTCCTCTTTCTTCAATGCTTGGAATTCTTGTTTCACAGGATTACTCATAAAACTGATTGGACATTTGGTAATAATGAAGGCATGGTGTAAATTGTGTTCCAGTCTACTAAGATAATTATGAATAAGACATTAATTTCAGTATTTTTCATCTACTTTAAGATTTCTATCCTTGATTCATTTATTTATTAAAGTAGCATTGATAGTCTGTACTCTCCTGGTTATATATGTTTGTTATACATATTTTATAGATGAGGAACTGAGACTCAGACAAAAAAAGGCACCTGCTCACTGAGGCAAAGCTGGTATATTTTATGACTCAAAATACAACACACTTTCCATTCTCCAGCCTTCTTTTTTAGAATGTGAGCAGTACTTTAAAAATACAAACATTTTGGAACCAAACTAATTTGACTTCAAAACCTGCAATTGCCACCTACAAGCGACATAATTTTTTAAAGTTTTGAATCTCCATAAGCCTGTGTTTCCTCATCCTGA
The DNA here is from genome assembly GCF_002837175.3 of Physeter macrocephalus. NCBI lineage: Eukaryota > Metazoa > Chordata > Mammalia > Artiodactyla > Physeteridae > Physeter > Physeter macrocephalus. The sequence continues at coordinate 55,224,465 of NC_041222.1, forward strand.
AGAAGAGGAATAAAAGTTAATAGTTTAATAATATTTTTCAAGAATGAGAGCTAATATATGCACAACACTAAAGGAAATAACAGGTGCTCGCGAATAGTCACTAATGAAAATATTGGAGGTAGATTATATTTATTCATTTTAGTGGCAGTACTGATTAATTACTAGACTGGGAGTAAATAAGTCAGATGTCTAGTCCTAGTTCATTTAAAAAACAGCTAAATGGCTCTCTAGAAATCTCTCAGGTCAGTATTGGAAGAAAGACAAACACTTGTCTTCTGATAAGTGAGACAAACAATAAACAAGTAAAAAATGAATAAGGAATAAAAATTTCAGGCAATGTTTAGTACTATGAAGAAGATTTAGTCTTAAAAAAGAGAGTAATGAATGATGGGTTTAGGGACAGAGAGGTCTATTTTAGGTGGGGTTTTTAGGCAAGGCCTCTCTGAAGTGGTAACATCGGAACAGAGACCTGAATGACATGACACAGCAAGTCACACAAACACCTGGGGAAATGGTAGAGGGAATAGTAAATGTAAGAAACAAAGTAGTGAATAAAAGAGTTTACCAGGGAGGGCAGTGAGAGTGAAGGTTGTCAGAGACTGGAGGGGCCAGATCATGAAGGTTGCTATATGCACTTGGGTTTTATTCTAGGTATGTTTGGAAATCACTGACAGATTTTGTTTTCACCAGGTTATCAGTAAGAAAAAGCTCTCTCAGGCTGCTGAGTGAAAAATAAATTTTCGTGTGGAAAATAAACTCCTGTGACATTAAGTATGGTGGGTGAGGGGATAAATTAGGTTTTTGCCACAGGACAGGTTAAAATTTTCCCTTTGCCTATAAATTGTAACCTGGATAAAATACGTGCTTCCTAAACTTACAGGAAAGTAGAAAAATCCAATCGTATTTTTCCAAAATCTAATGATTCATACCTTAAAGCCATCTAGTATGGCCAACTGGCAGTTAAGACATCATTAGCTCAGTCCAGTTTACTCAGCATTGGCTGTAACCAGTTCTCTGCCTACTGGTCTATTAAAATGTGATGAAAATTATGTACTATAAGGCACCAGGACTTTTCAGTTCCAACATTCCAGGTATAATAGGTTATTTTCTTAATAATTCTTCCTTTCCCAAATGACCTCTTCCTTATCCCATTTACCCATTGCACAACTTCTTACTTACTATTTGATAAAGTGATAAAAAGCAAAAATTGGTGCTATCTGTTAATCTGGCTCAACTGCCAAACATAGTTTTGGATATTTACCTGGTGACTTTTGAGGTAACTTGACTTATTCTTTTATTTTTGTTCCTACAACTGTGCAGTAACAGAAAAACAACACAAATTATTAATATAAACATTGAGCCTGGTGATTTAAGATCAAATTCTATGGTGAGAGAACTGCCTGTAAATATATTGGTATATTCTTAGTCCATTACCTCCTGGAATAGAGTCATTTTATAATATAATAATAAAATCCCCAGTTTGTGTTTTGTGATTCTAATACATTCAGGCTTTGGTTGCTGACTCAAAGAGTATGGGTATTATTTTCTTTATGTATTTTAATATAATTTTAATGATAAAACCAATTTCCACGTGACTTTAGATAGTTCCAACTGACTGATATGACAATATTTAAAATTACCCAACAACTTACAGGTATCTTCTAATAGAAACCATTAACCTTGCCAATCTATACAAAATAAAAAGATAGGTTAAGAGATATGAAGTACAGAATGAGAACATATGCCTAATCATAGGCCCAGAAGAAGTAAACAGAGTATGGAGATAAGGCAAAATTGGAAGAGAAAAACTACTAAAATATTTCCAGAATGGACAAAGTCATGAATCTGCAAATATGTAAAGCAAAATGTAGACTAAAGAGAAGACAGATAACTTACAAAGAAACACCATAAGAATGATAGCAGACTTCTGAGGAACCTCAGTGTCAATGAGAAAACAGCACAGGAACATCTTCAAAATTATCACTCAGGAACTAAAGTGAAATAAGCCATTTGGAGATAGACAACAAGGTCCTACTGTATAGCAAAGGAACTATATTCAATATCCCATAGTAAACCATAATGGAAAAGAATATGAAAGAGAATATGTATATATTTGTATAACTGAATCACTTTGCTGTACACCAGAAATTAACACAACATTGTAAATCAACTATACTTCAATTTAAAAAAATATTTTTTAAAAAGAATATGTAACATTGACACAGGGATAGTCAAATTCACCAACAGAACAGAAGAGCGATGCCAGAAATAAATCCATTCATACATGAAAACCTGAAAGGGTGATACTGCAGATGATAGGGAAAGGATGGCTCCATCTATAAATGGTGCTAAGAAAAATTGGGTTTTGATGTGGAACAAAAAGTTGAACTGAGGTTCCTATTCACATCAAGCACAAGACCTAATTCCACATGCATTTAAAGAGTGAAATGTAAAAGGCAATATTTAAAGCTTTTTATGTTGGAGACAACATTAAAAAATAGCTCATTGCTTGTGGAATGGTAAGGATTTCTTAAACAAGACATGGAAGTCACTAACAATACAGTAAAAGATTGATACCATGACATTAAAATTAAGAACTACTTATCCTCAGAAAACTGTGTCAAGAATGCAAAACTTAAGCCATAAATTAGAATAAGATATTTTCAATATATTTATCTAACAGAAGATTAGAAGACAGAATACACAAAGAAGTCCTATATAGCAAAAAGACAAAAAACCTAATTTAAAAAATTGGCAATATGCATGAAAAAAATTTACAATAAAAGAAACAGATGGGATAAAAGCACAAGAACAGTATTAAAACATATTAGTTATTAACATGAATGAAATATCTATCTCTATATATGTTAATTAAGTCTATTATTACCAAGTGTTAGCAAGTTTGTGAACCAGTAAGAAATCTTAAGCACTACTGGTGGGAATATAAATTGATATAACCACTTTGGAAAGCAATTTAAAACTAACTTATAAATATTCACAAATCCTATGACTAGCAATCCATTTCCTAGGTATTTACCAAAAGAAATTCTTATATATATTTAAAAAGAAACATTTACAAGCCTCTTTATAGCAGTATTGTTCATAAGACAAAAAATTAAATTAAAAATCCTGGAAAATAACCCAAATGTTCACTAACAGGAGAACGGATATATAGAGTATGTTCTTACAATGATATATCAAACTGACATTAAAAAAATAAAATAGAATACTGTTACATACAACAACTTGAATACATAGTATTAGTGCGGAAAAAAAGTCTGGTCACTGAAGCCTACTTAAATAGTAATGATGATAGATAGCATTTTTGTGATTCTAGTATTCTAGAGATCCAAGGCAAAAAAGAAAAAGGGACTTTTGGCCTCTATGCATGGGACAGATCATAACCAGGATTGCTATGTTTCTTAAAACATTTTAGGAAATATCCTAATATGTATTCACATTAGTAGATTGTTTTATACACAACAGACCAAAATATAAAAATAAATTTAAAAAGAATAACACTAGATTTATAGACATAAATCTTAATAACCATGGCTTGATATGGTTGTAATAAATCATGTTGATGGCCTGGACAAGGGGCCGTGTACAGGAAATTCTTCTTATTCTTTTTATCTTAATTTGTAGACATAGCCTTGGTTGGCTTTTTGTTTGTAACTGTACACCCAAGTCCTTTATATAGGTTTCTGGACAATTTTATGGCTGAGAGTCAAATAGGACAGCTAACCCTGATCACAAATTTTGATCACTTTTGCACAGCAATTATGTACTCCAAACTAAAGATTAACTTTGAAAATTGATTTCATATGTATGGGTCTCAACTCCAGAGGAAAATTCCTTTTGAAATACAGGAATCTGTTACCCTTAGTGCCATTAACTTAAGACTGCTTGCAGAGAAGGTAGGAAAGGATAAGCTATTTAGTGGTCATTTTCTAAACAGTAGACATAGCAGTGACCCTGAGGTCCTTTGCCACAGAGATGAACACCACCTCAATGGAGGTAAGGGAGTTGGAGTACCCAACTGTCAATACCAGCAGGCACCTTGATGGCCAATGTCATGTGAGTTGGTGTAATTGTGTCTGATGCCTTTTCTACTACAATTATTCTCTCTGGAAATTTTAAGAATGGCAGCATCTGTTTTCAAGACGGAACACAATCAAAAGCTACCATCAGGTGCAAGCACTAGCCTAGCCCTTTATCACTAAGAAAAGGTAAGTAATCTCATTTATCCTCTAAAGATATACTTTCAAAGGAAAAAATAAAATTGTCTGCAATGAAAACAAAAGCTCTCTAGTTTCTCTGACTTGTTGTATTCCAAATTCGTGGCTCTGACCTTTTCTTAAAACTTTAAACATCACAAGGAAATCAGTGGGAAGGCAATCATGTGCTAACCAAATACTTAAAGGGCACAAAAATTCACTGAAGTGAAAAGAGATTAGTAAAGGGTGGAAAAGAGGACCAGCCCCTCCCAGTTTGGGTGAACAGAGTTGGGATGAGTTGCCAGGCAGAAACCCACAAGCAATTAACAGCTCTGACATCAGGGGACAAGCAAATATAAAAAACACTCAGTTCTAAGAGAGGCTCAGCAGAGAATCCCCTCAGGAGTTCAAGGTACTGGAGAGAAACTCTATGGGGAGTGGGTGGATTCCCGCCAAAACTCCATTAGGATAAAGGGGACTTTAAATCCTGGAAATTAACTTGCTAGAAATCTGCCCCCAATTCTTCTTTCAGCTCCATGGATAGATGCAATTAACAATGGTGACCGGTTAATGACCGCTTTTGATAAATGACATCCAGGATACGTATTTTTTTATATAAATAGAAATTTAAAATGAAGAAAATTAAATGACTAGGACAGGGGATTTAATTATGTAGGTATTATACATGTCAAATTTTTAAAGGTAAATTACTATTTTGATTAGTTTTTGAAATGTCATTTTACAGATATGAAAAGCATTTTGAAGGTGGGTTGGGAAGGGTCTCATGCCATTTATAACAGTACAAAAAAACTTGTATAATTCCATCTTGCTTTTTCCTTTTCAGCTTGATTTTTATCTATGTGCCTCGGTCTCTACACAAAGGGTTGAAAACCAGAGCCTGTACTGCATTCTTGCTTCAAGCAGAATGAAAGCTCCTAAACTCCTCTCTCTGGGCTATACCTTCTTGGCCCTGCTTTTTTTCCAGCCGGCCTGGGCTCAATTCCCAAGACAGTGTGTCACCATCGAGGCTTTGAGAAATGGCGTGTGTTGCCCAGACCTGTTCCCACTGTCTGGGCCTGGGACTGACCGCTGTGGCTCCTCATCAGGAAGGGGCAGGTGTGAAGTGGTGACAGCTGACTCCCGACCCCACGGCCCCCAGTACCCACACGATGGCAGAGATGACCGAGAGGGCTGGCCCACGCGCTTCTTCAACAGGACATGTCACTGCATTGGCAATTTCTCAGGATACAACTGTGGAACCTGCCGTCCTGGATGGAGAGGAGCTGCCTGTGACCAGAGGGTTCTCGTAGGTAAGTGGGGTGTGAATGGATGCACAGTTCTGCATGGGACTCAACACACTTAACAGAATCCTGAACCAGTTGAACTTTCAGAACTCCTAGAAATCATAAAGCTCAAGACTTACTTTTCACAGCTAAGGAAACTGAGGCTTAGAGAGGCTGAGAAATGTATTTGATTTAAGGAGTTGAAGTTGAAGCTCAAGTCTTCTGACTAATAACATTTCCTTTCAAAAAGATTTGTTGAGCAACTCCTTTATACTAGGAACTGTGATAGGTGTTTATGACTGGACCTTTCAGTAGCTTTGCAAGATAGTTATGTTAATTGTGATGTTCCGAAAGGTCAAGTCCATGTAGCTGGTATGTGGTAAACCTGGAATTCACACTGAGATGTGTCCAGCTCTAATCGATGAGCTTCTTCCACTACCCTTGCTGACCACAAGGATGTTTCCTGCTCTGATGATCAAGTTCAGCCATTTTACAAGATGAGGCTGGCCTGCAGCCTAAATAACAATAAATGAGAAAGCTTTAAATAATAACAGCTGGCAATACTGGATTGTTTTCTTTGTGCCAAACATGGGACCAAGAGTTTCAGGGGACGTTTACTGAGCCCCTTTTTTTTTTAACTGAAGTATAGCTGATTTACAATGTTGTGGGTACAGCAAAGTGATTCAGTTAGACATATATATCTATTTTTTCAGATTTTTTCCTTTATGGGTTATCACAAAATATTGAGTATAGTTCCCTGTGCTAGAGAGTACACCTTTGTTTGTTATCTATTTTATATATAGTAGTATGTACATGTTAACCCCAAACTCCTAATTTATCCCTCCCCCCCTTTCCCTTTGGTAGCCATAAGTTTGTTCTCTATGTCTGTGGGTGAGTCTTTATTCTGAGCCAGGCTCTGGTCTAAGTGCTTTTTATGTGTGTCCTCTTAGTCTTTACAACTTTATAAAGCAGATACTTTTACATGCACTTTACAGATGAAAAACTGATGCTTAGAGAAATGTGTGCAGTCATAGAATTAGGCTCTGGTCTTAACCACTATACTATCCCACATACCGTGTTTTTGCAAAATTTAGTAGAAAATTCCAATAAATATGCCAATAGTGAGCAGAAATCAATATAAGAGGATCATAGAATCATAAAGTCCATGGTAAGATTAAGGAAAGCTCATAGGAATCCTAGAGTAAGTTGGAGAGAGAAAGAGAGGGAAGGGAAGAGAGAGAGAAAAAGCAGGCCTGAAGAAGGGATTTTAGCAAGGGGTATTTTTAAAAGTATAAAATGATGTGAGCACACATGCAAATTATCATTCATGAGTAAATGGGAAGTGGCGTTACAAGATGATTATGTGCATTGTCTACCCATGCCCACACTGCAGATGTTTTCACATTTGAATTTTGTATCCCTAAAGTCAGGAGAAACCTACTGGGCTTAAGTACAGAAGAAAAGAACCGCTTTATCCGGGCCCTGGATATGGCAAAGCGCACCATTCACCCTCAGTTTGTCATTGCCACCAAGAGATCAGAAGAAATATTGGGGCCAGATGGCAACACACCACAATTTGAGAACATTTCCATTTATAACTTCTTTGTTTGGACGCACTACTACTCAGTCAAAAAGACTTTTCTGGGGGCAGGACAGGAAAGCTTTGGTGAAGTGGATTTCTCTCATGAGGGACCAGCGTTTCTCACATGGCATAGGTACCACCTGCTGCAGCTGGAGAGAGACATGCAGGTATGCATGAGGCATGGCCATGTTCATATTCTTTACAGAGGAGGTGACTTGTTTCTAAGTTGTTGATTCACTGTGTTCCGAATGCTCAAAACAGGCGATGACAAAGCAATTTCACATTATTAATCTGCCTTTGGCATTCTGTTGTTTCTCCCTATGCTAATTACTTCCTTATTAATTAATCTTTACCCTTTGTGAAGTGAAAAGCAAGTCATATCAGTGATGAGGAAGCCAAGTGAGACATCTGTAGGTGTGAATTAAAGCACTGGACGTATTCTACAGTTGTCATTGAAAAAATAACCCTCATATAGTTTGCAATGAAGGACTCTTACTTGATATGTCTCCCTTTTCAAATGTAAACCAATAACTCCTCCTGGTTTGGATGAGGCAGGTGTGTATAACTTCTCAGTCTTCCAAGTCCCAAATGGATAGCTCACTTTATAAGTTGATGATTTGTTCTGATATGATATGGGGTTTAAATTATGAAAAAAAATTACTTTTCATTTATATTGTCGTATTTTAATTGAACTCCATTTTTTTCCATGCCCCCTACCACTTTGAGGCTTACAGAAGACACCTACTAACAACATCCCATAGGTCAGACTTCATTTTAATTTAAAAGGCATTGACTTTTTTGGCATAAAGTGAAGCTCAAAACACAGTTATTTCCTGCTTATTTTTAATCAGATAAGCTAAAGCCACATTAAAGTATCTGTTAACATAAATACTTTTGTATTGTTTATTTTACTAATTGCTCTATATTTTAAGAAAAGTATTGTTATTTTTAAATGAAGTTTTTTAAAAAAATTTTTGTTATTGACTTACAGTTGATTTACAATGTTGTGTTAATTTCTGCTGTACAGCAAAGTGATTCAGTTATACATATCTATACATTCTTTTTTTATATTCTGTTCCATGATGGTTTATCATAGGATATGGAATATAGTTCTCTGTGCTATACAGTAGAACCTTGTTGTTTATCAATTCTGTATATAACAGCTTACGTCTGCTAACCCCAACCTAACCCCTAGCCCCTTTAAAATTCTTAGATCTCAATTAGGAAATCCACAGACTGAACCTGTTTTCTAGGTGAAATAACAGCAATGAAACCCTCCCCACAAATTAAAATCTAAAAATTCATCTAAAAATATCCAAGGGCAGATTCACATATTGATTCACAGTATGTGCCCAGCATTATCCAAGAAAATAAATGGTTAGAAGGGAGAGATTTAATGCACTAAAATACAGAACAAAATATTCACATGTAAGTAGTCCATCCATATGCAATTTGAGAGTGATTAAATGAATTTATCCGATACTCTGAACTTCATAGTTTATAGTTCTGATTTCAAGGCATTTTTTAGATTATGAGTAGATAAATCTGTCATTTGTAATCGACTCCAGCTCTTCTTGCCTTCAAGTCACTTTCCCACAGGTACACCAAAATGAAAGGGCAGGTGGAAAGTATCTAAAACCTTCAATTTTGCCTGCATAAACTTCAACCTCTATGACTTACGTTTTTAAAACCCAACAGCACAAGGGATCCAACAAATTACAATCTCAATGTAATGCACAGTTGAAATGCCACATGAATATGCTCCAGCTCCCAAATGCCAGATGCTGAACCACAAACTGACTCTTAATGATCCCTTAGAAGCTGTCACTAATTTTTGTGAACCAGAACAATGGCTTCTCAATAAGGACTCTAAAGCTCTGGAGATCAATAACTGGGGAATACCTTGGAAAGTTTTGACCCTCTAAAATACCCCGAGGACAAGAAAATGCTTCCTAGAAAGGGTTTAAAAGTAAAAAAGTACATATGTACTAAATACCTGTGAGATAAAACAACGGCAATCCCTACATTTATATCCCACACTCTAAATATAGCTCCCTAAAGGCTTAAAGGAATAAGAAATGACAAGTACAATAAATACATGTTTAAAGGAACCCAGTAAAATAAGCATGTGATCTTGAGTCCAGCATTTTTTAAATTGTTGAGATCAGTTCTGAATGGAAACTAGGTCTCTGGTCAAAATAACAGTGTGCACAGAGAACTATTCTGCTTCAGTTTAGCATTTCCTGTCTGTATTAGTTTCTGGCAGAAGCCTGAGTCTTCATAGTTTAGATTCTGAAGCAGGGGTCTCTAAGTAAAACACCTTCAGTGCCCGGACAGATAAGGCAAGTGTGAAAGAGCCTCCGTAGTCTGTGGCCAAATCAGAATCTAAATGCCTGAAGTCGTTCCGGTTAAATTAAAAAACAGAAACAAAATAAAAAGCACTGCTTCACATAATATATCTCAAGGCTGAATCTGGCGCCAGCCCAGGAGTTAGTCATGCTTGAATTAGAGATAGGAAAATGGAAGGAAGTGGAAATGTCAAAGAGTAGAAGTGATTACTGATAATTTTTAGTATAACCAACAGAAATGTAACTACTTGCCAAAAAAAAGAAAAGGAAGACACCTCCCCACAGCATTTGCAGAAACTTCTGTATAACAAGTTGAGTTTCATTCCCTCTAGTGCCCAAGTGACTTCTTGTAGTAAATTTGAGGCTTTGTTAAATAAGGTATTTAAGTCCTCTAGCCCTTCAGACACCACTGACACACTAACTGGTTCCTAAGTGGCTGAAGAGAACTAATAGAAACAGACTGCCAGGGAGTAAACCAAGCAAAGGGAGAATTTTAAACAAAAGCAGAGAATGCTAACAGTTTCTGTGATCTAGGAAATGTTGCAGGATCCTTCTTTCTCCCTTCCTTACTGGAATTTTGCCACCGGGAAGAACATCTGTGACATTTGCACCGATGACTTGATGGGATCAAGAAGCAACTTCGATTCCACTCTTATAAGCCCGAACTCCGTCTTTTCTCAATGGCGAGTGGTCTGTGAATCCTTGGAAGATTATGATACCCTGGGAACCCTTTGTAACAGTAAGTTCCAAATGACAACTACGATTCAGAATTGCCTGTTAGGTAAAGTGATTAAATGTGCTGCCTGAAGGCCCTTCATTCTACTAAGGACTTCAGACTAAAATCCACTTTTATTATGGAGAGTTGATGTACAAATATTCACTAAGTACCTAGGACAGTCAAGGCAATCTGAGGTGATCCAGGGGAAAAAGAAAGTGCCTATACATTTTTCCATTGCTTTTCTTGAACAACTTGGTCAGTGCATTGCTCACTTTCTTATTTTGGAAATGTCTGTTTTGTATTAATTAATCCTCTTAGTAAGCTCAGCACTGCTTAGTAGTCATGTGCCTTGTGTTGGAATTTCACAGAAAATGTTTCCCTAGGAAATCTGAAATATGCAGAAAGAGTTGGAAGTGCCCTGGGAGTAAAAAATACATATAATAATAATAATTATTATTATTATTATTGTATAATGATTATTACTATTATTTTATGTTATTATAATATATTATTTTTACTATTATGTTAATCCGGTCAGAAGGTTAAAAAACCAAAAGGTGACATGGAGGATGCCTTTAATAAAAGAAAGATACTGTACAGAAGATGTCTGCCAACTAGCTCTTTCCAGCTCTCCCAAAGTGAATACAAAAAGAGAATGATTAACCAGTTTTCCTAGCATCCTTTCTCCAGCGGTCTGAATGCCACCTCTGCCACAGGTCACGTTTCTGTCCTATGTGGATCAGTTCCTGTGAAGCTTTCTGTTCTCTTCCTTAGATACTATTTTTACCGTCTCTCTTGCTGCTAACACAAGGTCTTAATTATCAGTCTTTTTATCCCATCTTATTTTTCTTCTTCAGGCACGTCTGGCTATTTTGAACTTTTGTTCTTCCATATAAAAACTAGAACTATTGGAATTTATTTTTTATTTTATTATTATACTAATAACATTTATTCTGCACATATTCCTTTAGGCACCAAATATTAAATTACTCTGTAAACTTAAATAGAGAATATTTTAAATAGAGCAAAGAAATTAAGTAGATTTTTCACCATTAGAAGATTATTTAGCCATATATAGGAATAAGAGAAGTAAATGTATATAAAATTTTATTCTGTAGAAGTTTAAAAATTAAAATAAAACTTTGTTTGGCATGCTGAATGAGATAAAATTGAGGATAAGTATGTCTTTAGATACCAAAACATTCATCTCTCTCTGACTGTGATTTTTTTGCTTGTTTGTTTGCACATGGACAACTTCTGCCATTGCACCTAATAACATCCTATGGATTGGAGTCCTGTGGGACTTCCATGCAGGAATGAATGAAAAGTTCAGAGTGTCTGAAGGAGAAAGCAAATTTGAGAAGTATAGTGAGGAAAGAGCATATTTTTCATATGATGAATTAAAGGTGATATTTTAGTGGCTGGAAGAATGTTAGATGTCAATAATTAACTCTTTCAGTATACCGAATTTGGTGCATTTATGGAATACTGGAAAGATACCGTCCAGAAAGCATACGAGGACATAAGCATGCAATGTCTAAGGAAGGTTTGATCTAAAGCTGTACAGGTATGGGTGTCCTGTAAAAGATGATCAGTGAAACCACAGGAATGGATAATTTCATCCAAGAAGAAAAGTAGAGAGAGGCAAGAATTACTGTGAGGATTAAATAAGATATCTTATTAAAGTATTTGGTACCATATCAGACACATTAATATGTGTTCAATAAAATGTTATTTTCCTTTTTTTCTTTCACTGGCCTAATAAATAAAAAGTTCTTGTCTAGCTTCCTATCCTTCCCGCCATCCACCACACCCTTACATTGCCACATACCCTAGGCAAGCTGTTCACCTAACAGGCCCTCTTGTACAATCAACCTGATCTTTTCATAAATCAACATACACCAAACAACTATTTAGTTTTAATTATATGCCAGTGCTGGATCAAGACTGGAGGACACACTGGTGATCAAGAAAAGAGTTTGTGCTCCGATGGGGCTTATATTATGCATAGAAGAAAGCTTATCATCTTTTATTATTACCTCTGCTTAAAATGTTTGACTTGTAAAATCTGTCTTAGTTCACCTCTGGCAATTTTCCTCAGTCCTTCAGGGCTCTTTGCAAATCTCTCTACCTAATGAAGGCTTCCTGAAGCCACCCAACTGGGAAGAACTGATTCTCTCACTTACGTTCTCCCCGCTTCCCACCCCCGCCTTCCCTCCCTTCCCTATTTCTTTCTCTCCCTCCCTGTCTCCCCAAAGGCATCTCTGTATCTCTAGGGGTACATATTATCCCTAGTATAGCAGCTCTTTGTTCACCTGTTTATCTTACTGACCTTAAAATGTTTCAATTATTTTTCACATTAATTGCTGAAAAATATGGGTTGATTGAAATACAGACCGCTTCCCAAAGAGATTTAAGGTTGTTTAAACTTTATTTCTCTGAAGGCTTGAAAGAGCATTCAAGTACAAAATTTCATATGTGTAAGAAATATGGATTTCAGTGTAGAGTTTTGGTTTATGAGATTATGTTGGCAGGATTCAATTTTCCATGGAATTTTCATTTTAATGTGTTCTCTTGAAAAAAGCCTATGTTGATTTAACAAATACAAGGACCTCTATCTGTTACTGTGATCATATTTTTCTTCAGGTGATTTTGTGTATCACATATTTTCCCTATTCACAGAAGTTGGACATGATAACTTATTTTCTCACTTTAATGCCACTAAATATGCACTTTAAAATTTTTCTCTTCTACCAAGGAAACCCTGTCTTTCAGTGTTCATGCTATGTATACAAATTTGAAAAGCAAAGCTAAGATCTCTAAATGTTCTATACATGTTCACGGTTTCCCATCTTTTCCCCAGGCACTGAGGGTAGGCCAATTAGGAGAAATCCAGCTGGAAATGTGGCTAGACCAATGGTGCAACGTCTTCCTGAACCACAGGATGTCACTCAGTGCTTGGAAGTTGGTTTATTTGACACGCCTCCTTTTTATTCCACTTCTACGAACAGTTTCCGAAATACAGTGGAAGGCAAGTAAACAAAATCGGTGCTCTGAACTGACCTAGTTGTCACAGGGAAAACTATTCAAATTCAAATCTCTTTGAAAAAAACCTTTGAATGCCATATGAATCCTGTAAGTTTATGTGAATAGGGCTGCCTATTATGATATAATCACAATTCTCTGCTCAAAAAAAGAACTTTCTTAAAGAAAAGTGTGAGACCCTGAAACTTTTTATCATAGGAGAAGCCCTTGGAAATGATTCTGTTAAAATACCTAAAAGGTATTAAACTCAAATTTCTGTTAGGTAGCTGGCCAATATGTGTATAACTATATCAAATTCTAGTATAGGCAAATAATATTCAAGACTTGGAGAGATTATTAATTTTTTTTCTTAAAAAATATAATAAAAAATCTTGAACATAAGTTGCCATCTACTAAAGCCTGGTTTGGACACATGTTTTATTTAGGTATCATCCTGCAACTTTTTTTTTAAGATCTATAAAAATTCGAACTTGCATCTAGAGATATTTAATTTGGTTTTCCTTGCTTAATTCAAAATATTTTAAAGCTGAGAAACTGAGGTCCGAAGAAGTGAAATTAATTTCCAAAGATATCCAGCTAGTTAGTAACAGAGCACAGATTCAAATCCAAATTTTCTAAGTCCCCTAAAATAAATTATATTTCATTTATAATTATTTTATAAAATAATTTACTTTATAAAATAAATTTTGATACCTCTAAATTATTCATGATACATATTTAAAGTTTTAAAAGAATAGAATCACATTTAACTTTATTATAAACTTGTTATTGTCAACTTTTACCTTAAATACAGCATTGCACATGTTAGACCACCCTCCCCCCCAACCAAAAAAAGGGAATAGATCTCTCATTCCCATGATCTGAGATACCTGATGTATAGATCTGATAATTATTTTCAATTATCTCTCCTTTTATCATCAAAATTATATGCCATTCTTTCCTATCTTTATGTTAATTTTCATAACTACATATGATACACTGACTTGGAGATGACTCAATAAATGATACCCATATTTTGACTAAGCTGGTATTTATAAACTAAGACTATAAGTAGTGATTTCATAAAGAATTTGCAGATTGTGTCTTATTGATGCCCAATCAAAAGACAAATTGTACTGATTTCCTGACAGAATGCATGAAAAGATTAGTGCTTAACCACCTTCGTGTACATTATAGACAATCTTTAAATGTTTTATGAGTCAAAAAATAATGGAATAAACATATAAAAAATGAGTAAATGAATAACTATAATTATACAACTGAGTTAATGTATTGCAAATTCTAATTTTGTTTTATAATATACAGCCTTTCCCTGCTCTCCCTGCTCTGGTCCTTCAAGCTAACTACACACACTTGTAACTCCATCCCACATCAGAGACCGTCTATTTTTGTTTGTGATCTATCCTTGTCTTCTCTCTAATATATATTCATGAACAATATATATATGGGAGTATATATGGGAAATATATATGTTATATATAATATGGGAAATGTGTATATTATATATAATAGATATATAATATGTGGATTATATATAAAATGGGAATATATATATGATCCACATGTGAAATATATATAATATGGAAATGTATTTGGAGAAGATATATATACAGAATACAGATCATTCTCAAAAGTTCTATAAATGTTTTGACCTCACTCTTTTCAGATATTTAAAACTAGCACAGAGATGGTAAGAAAGCTCTGAGAAATTGTAACTTCTCCACAAAAATAATTTTCTAAAAATAAACATGCTGACAGTCATTCAAAAGGAATAAGGTAGGAGACTAAAGTAACATCTGGCAATTTAAGTTCCAGGACAATCAGAGTGGTGTTCTCCCAATTGTATCAGCAGTTTTTGTAGAAGCTAGAGCTTTCCACTATCTTTATTTCCATATAGACCAATGTTAGCCTTGTCAAAATAGAGTGTTCTGTATATTTTGACGAGTATCCTTTGCAGGTCATTATTTTTAACCTAGAGGCTACATTTAGAATGTCACGCCACAAGCTTCAAACTAACCTAGCTCTCGGTACAGCAAACACATGTCACCAACCATAGGTACAGAGAAGCAGTGCTATTACACTAAGGTAAAAATTGGCCTGACAAGCTTAGGAAAAATTGTTTCCCAATATAATCACTGCTTTGGACTTGAAAAGTTAGATATGTGTAATGGTTTTTACTATTCTCATCCTTCTTTTTATATCTAGGTTACAGTGATCCCACAGGAAGGTATGACCCTGCTGTGCGAAGCCTTCACAATTTGGCTCATCTATTCCTGAATGGAACCGGGGGGCAAACTCATTTATCTCCCAATGATCCTATTTTTGTCCTCCTACATACTTTCACTGATGCAGTCTTTGATGAATGGCTGAGGAGATATAATGCTGGTAAGACTCTTTCATATGCTTTTTGCAGGGTCAGCAAAGGAGATTGTTCAAATGGCATAGTTACCACTTTAGGCTAAGCATTTGGCACATTTAAACTACACTTAACAATAGGATAAAATAGCTCTAATATCTAGCCATTTCCAAATATTCTAAACCACTTTGAAAAGGCAGATGAGAAGTCTCTCAGAATAGTAACTGTAAGATGATACTTATTAACATTCACTAGGACTAAAAAGGTAATCCCGTCTCCTTTTTACCATGTAAAGATGACTAGCATGTTTCCCCAATTTTTCTTTCTCATATCTTCCAATGCACAGCCTCATTGTTTTTTAATATGAATGCAAAAACCTTAAAGAGCTCTTCTTTGATACCCCAAAAGACAGAAAAATTATACTCATAATCCACAGTTCTGATTTTTATTACTTTACGGCCTCTCACAAATGGAAATTTTATTCAACTTAAAAAGTTAATGTTAGTTTTTATATCACACTGTAGAAAATCTCTTTTAAGATCATTGTAATGCATTCTTTAAAATATTATTTAACGGCTACTTTCTCTTCACTCAGCTGAGAGGGTTGTATTACTATTCAAACAATGAATGTGCTTTTACTGGTTAAAACATCAAAAATTTTCACATTTTAAAAGTGTTCTAAGTTTTGTCTTATGTGCCTTTACTTCGTCATGCACATAAACATAATATTGGAGATTAACTATCTACTGATTCTTTTTTTTTTTTTTTTTTTTTTTCACGGGCCCAGCCGCCCCGCGGCATGTGGGATCTTCCCCGACCGGGGCACAAACCCGTGTCCCCTGCATCGGCGGGCAGACTCTCAACCACTGCGCCACCAGGGAAGCCCGGACATAACTTCTTTATGCAGCTGTAACTGAACTGGATTGAGGCCAATTCAGTAAAGATGAAGTGGGAAGCTTAAAAAATGATCTAAGTTATTAGCTTTAACATCTAACTTTAACAAATAATTAATATGAGTGCCTTGAGGCCAGGAACCTTGTCTTTTGTTTAATGCTATACCCCATGTGCCTAGATCAGTGCCTGGCACTAGCAGGAGCTCAATAGATTTCAATGGATAAATATTTACTTAGCATTAATTCATAGTACATTTAAAATCACTAGATTTTAAAGTAACTAAATTTAAAGTTACAAAAATATAAACACTACCTGCCATTTCTATGATCAATTTTTCTTCAGAGTTGATGTTAAAATACTCTCCTGTGCTTCACAGGATCACAGTGACTGTCCAGGTAATATACTTCTTGCGAACAGAAAACCTAATATTTCACTAGCCTTCTCACATATTCCAGCTCTTTTAAATGTATTCCCACTCATGTCCTATCCAAACCCACTTCCAACTCTGGTTTTGTGACATTCCATTTGGCATTTAATTGTACCAATATAAATATAAACAACAACAACAACAAAAAGGAATGATCTTTTGCCACAAAGAGTATATCACTCCTTTTATCTCTGATAACAGAAACTTACTAATAATACAAATGTCCATGATTTTTATTTAAGTAGAAAGATGAAAGGTGGCAGGAAACAATAGGATTCTAGGACCTTGATTCAAAGTGTTAAGTGCTTTTTGCTAACAGAGTAAAACCCAGGGAATAAGTTAATATTTATTTCTCTAATTAAACAGAAAAATGAAAAATACTAAACAGAAATAGTCATAGTCAAGGACAAACCTCCATTAGCTACAGTGTCTCTCAAATTTAAATAATAGATGATACTACAGCAAATTACAGGTCCAATCTTTTCTTTAGCTTTGAAAAGTAAGTTTAATGAATTTTATTCAAATTAGTTTCTGTAATATAAAAGTAAAACAACTAATGATCATTATAGATAAGAAAAGACTAAAACTTCCTTACTTTTAAACTCTCTTTTTCTATTGGATGACATGTTAGTGCTGTACTCAAAGCACTTGAGCTCTGTTTTATGCAATTTCCTGTTCTGCTGTAGTGAAACATTTTTATGTCTTTACTCAGTGTAAAATATGAAAGAATTTTTAATGTTACCCTTGAATACTTTGGGTCATCTTCAGAACATAATAATAATGTATTAATATTAGCTTGAGTTTGTCTATTAACAAGGTGTCTTTGACATATTTTAGATATATCCACATTTCCATTGGAAAATGCCCCTATTGGACATAACAGACAATACAATATGGTACCATTTTGGCCTCCAATTACCAACATGGAAATGTTTGTTACTGCTCCAGACAACCTGGGATACACTTATGAAGTTCAATGGCCAAGTGAGTACTGAAAATGTATTTTTACTGTGGAAATTTCCGAAAGCAAATTTGTCACCCTTAAAGTAATCACATTTTTCTGAGACAAAGTAATCCACAGTTTACCACTTGGATTTAGAAGCTTTCATTTGAATTTTTATTTGTAGATAAAGAGACTGAATTTAACATTTGTTGAGAGCCCACTCTGACCTGGTATTGAGCTGATTACATACCACACTATTTCATTTAATCCTTACAACCCTCTGAGGCAGGTATTAAAATCCTCATTTTACAAATAAGGAAGACGAGGCTTAGAGAGAGTAATTGTCAAAGATCACCTTTCCAGTGAGCATAGAGAATGAGTCTTGAGCTTAGCCCTGTGTAATACGCCATTATTTTTCTACTACATAATGTTGCTTCCATTTATTTAGCCTAAAAAAAAAAAAAAGAGATGGAGTGAGATATTCTGAGCTGTTTTTTCTGAGGTTTTGAAATTCAAAACTTTCTGATTTAACTTTTTTTTTTAATTTTTTTTTTTTCTTTGGTACGCGGGCCTCTCACTGCTGGGGCCTCTCCCATTGCTGAGCACAGGCTCCGGACGCGCAGGCCCAGCGGCCATGGCTCACGGGCCCAGCCGCTCCGCGGCATGTGCGATCCTCCCAGACCGGGGCACGAACCCATGTCCCCTGCATCGGCAGGAGGACTCTCAACCACTGCGCCACCAGGGAAGCCCTCTGATTTAATTTTAAATCCCTTTCTTAACAAAGGCAATGGGGTACAGTGGAAGAGCACAGGATTTGGATCCTGAAAGACCTGGGCTCCAAAACCAACTCTACTGCATACTAACCAAATGACCTTGGGCAAGTGACTCAAACTCTGAGCCATCATTTCCTTTAGAATGGATATAATAACTATCCCAGTAGGGCTCACTCTGAGAAACTGGGAAGTGCTTTGAAGGTGCTATAATAGGTGCTATAATAGGCGGTGTAGCCAATAAAAATTAAATATGAGGACTTTGTAAAGTGCCTGGAACAGTGCCTCTATTAGGGTATCCAATTTTGGGCGGCAACTATTTTACGATTTAATTTTTGCTCTCATTTTCTTTTTCAAATAGGTCGGAATTTTAGTATTTCTGAGATTGTTACCATAGCGGTAGTTGCTGCTTTATTACTGGTTGCAGTCATTTTTGTGGGTGCTTCTTGTCTGATTCGTGCCAGAAGAAACATGGATGAAGCAAATCAGTCTCTCCTTGCTGATCAGTATCAACACTATGTTGAAGAATATGAAAAAATCCAGAATCCTAATCAGTCTGTGGTCTAATTACAAGTGGTATATTCCCTTATGCATTAGTATCATAAAACCATATGGTTGAAAAATAATAGGTTGAGTTAGTAACTGTATTTTCTTTCATTCTGTTACTTCTGTCCTTGTGCCTGCACATGCTGGAATTAAAAGCACCAGATACTATTTTCCAGAACTGGGGAAAGTCACAATATTTTCAATGTTTTCTATTTTTCAGTTCTATTTATAATGGTAGGTTGCACCCATTCTGTGGTATTTAAGCAGATAGTATGAAGATTTGGGGCAGGTTTTGAAGGTCAACTATATGACAATATAAATAAGTTGTTGTACTTTGATCATATTGTAAAGAAAAATCATGATTGATAGTAAAACCCTGATTAAAATACATGAGTAGGATGCAAATGAACTTATTTACGAAGCAGAAACAGACTCACAGACATAGAAAACAAACTTTCAGTTACCAGCTGGGAAAGGGGGTGGGGGAGGGATAAAGAAGGAGTTGAGATTAGCAGATACAAACTACTATATATAAAATAGATAAACAACAAGGTCCTACTGTATAGCACAGGGAACTATATTCAATATCCTATAATAAACCATAATGGAAAAGAATATGTATATACATGTATAATTGAACCACTTTGCTGTACACCAGAAACTAACACAACATTGTAAATCAACTACACTTAATAGAAAATTAAAAAAAAAAAAAAGAGTAGGCATTTCTACAATGTCAAGATGTAAATACATTTCCATTCATTGACACTGGCCAACAGATATAGAGGAAGCTACATTTATAGTTTAAATTAATTATGTGACATTATAAATGGGATCCCAATTAACTTTTTCAAACTGATCTTCCCCTTTGAGCATCAGCCTATATTATTTAGTTTAAGGTTCAAGGCCACAACAAAATCACAATCTTTGTCACACTTTGGAGAGGCAAAAGCTTTACTTTGTTTAAAAGACTGTTTATAGTGCCTATGCTTGCAACGGTGTTCTCCTACCTTTCAATCCACTGAAAAAAGAGCTACCCATCCATGCATTTCACCTCCCACTTCCTCTTCTAGTTTCTTAGAGGTCCACAAAGAAGGCATAAATGTAGAGAATATATGTCATAGTGCTCTACAAATAGCATCAGTTCATGGTGTTTAATTCAAATACCATTTTCTTGTCATTTATCAGCCTTTTATATATTTTCAAAATAAAATATTAAAATATTATTTCATCAGTCCCCCCTTTCTGTACAATTCTGTGAGAATGTCATTCTTTAATTTCTTCCTATCTTTTAACAAAATATTTTTTCTCTTTTTGATCTTGTATTACAGAAACAATATTCCCAATGAAGAACTCTTGTAGGCTGGTTATATGAACAACCATTTTAATGAAAATTGGTTAAAAAGAAATAATATCAGTAATAATTATACACTTTAGAAAATGGGTAGTCTCATATTCCCAACTCAATAAACAGAAACAAGATTAAAGTTATATACACCTGATTGGTTACTGGGTTTCCTGCTATTAAGCAATCTTCAGGCTATGTACACAAGATAAAACAGACAAAATGTGTTAGTGAAAGAGATTGTATATAACAATAATATTGTTTTAACTTTCAAAGAGCATTACTCAGTTGGTTCTCTCGAATACATTTTGATTTATTAAAATCTTATGTACTCAAAGCTTTTCAGATAAATTATTGTATAATGTAAGGTTTATTTTTATACAAACATCAATGAAACTGAGTTCCTCACTTCATATTTTTGGAGATTTACTAAGTACTCATTTCATAAACATGTATCAAGCACACACTATGGATTTGGGGAGGGGAAAGTCAGGAACATAAAATTAAGGTGACATTTGACTTGGGCCTTAAGGAATACCAATGAATTTACCAAATATAAGAGAATGAGATTCCATGCAGAAGTGACAGCATGAGCAAAGTCACAGAAATTTGAAAGAGTATGAAACATTCAAAAATATAAAGCAGGTCAGTGTGGTTAGAGCACAGTTTTCATGGAGGGGAGAAGAAATATAAATTGGGAATAAAATCAGTGTCCTATGTGCAATCCTCAGAAATTTGGAATTCATTCTATTTGAATTCCAAATTTGGAATGAGAGAACAGGGGACAGTCACAAAGTATGTCTGAGAAAGATAACGGTGGAGGTAATATTTTTAAATAATGATGATTAAGAATGATTTGGGGGGCTTTCCTGGTAGCGCAGTGGTTGAGAATCTGCCTGCCAATGCAGGGGACACGGGTACAGGCCCTGGTCTGGGATGATCCCACATGCCGCGGAGCAACTAGGCCCGTGAGCTGCACATTTGGAGGCTGTGCTCCGCAACAAGAGAGGCTGCGATAGTGAGAGGCCCATGCACCGCGATGAAGAGTGGCCCCTGCTTGCCACAACTAGAGAAAGCCCTCGCACAGAAACGAAGACCCAACACAACCAAAAATAAATAAATAAATTAATTAATTAATTAAAAAAAAAAAAAGAACGATTTGGAATGGTCAGAGTACAAGCTAAGAGACTAGTTAATATCAAATAGTTCATGGGAGAGAGGAGGAGAGCCTGTCCCAAAACATGAGCATTAATTCTAAGAAATCCTAACTCTAATAGAGAGCTACACCTATTATTTTATAAATATAGCTTTGATAATTTCTCCCTAAATGTGCTGCTTTATTTTTCTTTTACTCAAGGACTTCTTTCTATTTATTTTACAGCTCTGTAAGATCTTAAGACTTATCTTGATCAGGTAACCATTACTCCCCCTATAATATGCTACATTATTCATTGCAAATAATACCCTTCTGCAATCTTGGAGATTTTTCACTGTTCTCAGTCCTCCAGCCCTCTTATAAAACACAGTAAATGAAATTATTACGTACTCACTGGAAAGCACATTGCATACCACTTAAACCCACTCTTTCCTGTTGCATAAGCATACATTGCATGCCAATATCACAAACTGAGCTGAGCTTTATAGTCTAAACAGAGTGAGTAAAAATGCCTGATTGGACCTTCCTATATAATCAAGAATGAAAAGCTATTACTTTTGTATCCCTCTGAAGTTATATCCTGTCTTCTTTCCTATAAGCAGATTTCAGACATGGTGCTCACTTACAGTTCCATGTAATCTTTAAAATCGGATGCAGGGAGAAAGAAGATTTGTCTATTAAAATAACTGTTCCAAGACTGGTTATGAGACACTTGTTCTGAGCTCAGTCCATGAAGACCCAGTAACATCATGTATTTTGTTCTTTGCCATTTCCTAGTCAAAATCATTACACAAGCAACCAATCAATGGAAGATCAAGTTGAGCACAGAGAGCTAATATGAAACAGAAAAAAGAAAAAAAATTTAAATATGTTAACAAACCAAGAACATAGCTTGACATGAAAGAGCTGAAATGTAAAAGGAAAAATGCAAAATCCCGCACTTTGAAAGCACAATTGAAAAATTAAAGGGTAGAACAAGACAGAAGCTAGCAGGAGATTTTAGTGAATTTCAAGGCCAGTATAAGGCAACAGTGCAATGCAACCAATAAAGTGAGGAGAGGAAGGCTATGTGATTGATAAAGAGGAAAGAAATACTACGGAAGTGCTAAGGTATTATGCGTCACTAACACAGGAACAGAAATCTGTGGTGTCTGAGTCACATCTGGAGTATTTATTTGACTGAAAGGTCACGGTTTAAGAGAAACATTGACAAACTGGAACATCTCTCTCCATCTTTTAAGTGATACAATGATACAATTACTAGCCCAAGAGAGAAACTTGGAAGTCACCCTTGAATTCTACCATTTCTCTCGATCCTCACATCCAATTAATTAATCATCTTGATAATACAGCCAATATCTATTGGTCACTGGGCACTGAACCCATCATCTAAGACAATGCTTCTCAGCTGGAGAGCAATTTACCCCCAGGAGACATCTGGGGGTGGGGCATTCTGCAGGCATCTAGTGGGTACATGCCAGGGGTGCTACTAAACATCCAACAATGCACAAAACAGCCCTCTAAATCAAAAAATAATCCAGCCCAAAATGTCAATAGTGCTGAGGTTAAGAAAACCCGATCTAAGGCCACAAGTATAAACAAGGTTCATAGTGCTCGTGGCCTCACAGAGCTTGAAAGAGAATGAAAAGGGATGAAACAGAATGGCAAAGCCAATGCACTGTATTAGGAATGCATTATTTTCTCACAAACTAGGAAGTCTGAAAGGCAGAGCCCAAGGTAAGTAAGACAGCACAATGATGCCTTCAAGAGTACAGGCTCTTTATAACTTTTCTCCACCACCTTTAGTGTATGGTTTTTACCTTTTTATTTATACTGTCAGTGCTGTAAAATGGCTGCCACATCTCTAGACTTTATATCTATCCCACATAGAAATTTTCTTTTTATTTGGAAATGGATATCCTCCCAAATTCTGCCTATATTGCATTAGAAGTTTATCACATGGCAGGAGAGTATAAAAAATTGAGGGAGTTTTTTGTTGGTGGTGGCTTGTTGTTTGGCTGGTTACTATCCTGAACAAAATCAGAATCCTAATCGTAAGGGATAAGAAAGAAAGAATCTGGAATTGTGGCAACTGGGAGTACTGCCACAACACTAAACAAGCAAACAATCAAGATATGTAATAATTATAGCAGAATGAAAGAAACACACAGTGTGCTTTTCTTAAAAAAAAAAAAACAATGTGGTGGTGGAGGGTGGCATCTAATTGATAGATAGGTGATTAAAGAAAATCAGCTAAAGAAGTGAAAATTAAGCTGAAACCTAAAGGATGAGAAAAGTGCTGGAAAAGTAAACTGAACAGGTCTATGATAAAAGCTGAATCCCCATTATCCTCAGTAGAACGTTAAAACATGCTACCTCTAAATTTTTTTTAAAGGTAAGAAATATACTGTTTCTGTTTAGAAATAAAGAGGCAAAATCAAAAGAATCAACTTGAAGTGTGAATTGTATGTGGGGACGATGGGAGCAGAGGACATTTGTAGTTGTTCATGAACCTTGACTTTTTGAAAGGAAGTTTTAAAGAAAAGAGTGACTTTTTTTGAAATCTCAGTAAAGAATGATTGATTTCAAAATTTATGTCACTAAGCAGAAGTTTATTCTTAATTTTTCCACCTATGAAATAGGAAACTTTAGACTTTTGATTTGGGGAAGAAGGAAAGAAAGAACAATGAATAAAATCTGTCATGGCTCTCAAATAGAAATGAGTAAGACTGGTCATCAATCAGATTAAGTGAATTACACGTAGAAATACACTCTTGTATTTTTTTATGTAGGCTTCAAAATAGACCTTCTGACATGTTGTAAAATGTATTTCTGCAATGTTCTTTCCTTCTAGTCTTTGGATTTAGTCAGCCTTTTATTAATATATCTGCTAAAAGTTGAATAGAATCTGACCACAAGATGGCAGCTATGAACACATTTCAAAATGTTGATTATGAACATCAAATGTCTCCAACTGAAATGAACAGTGAAGACGCCTGCTCTTCCTCTTCTGGTTTAAAAAAATGTTCATGTGATCCTTGAAAGCAGAAGAAAAGCAGTTTTTCATTTTGGTAGAAAAATGGCCTGTGAGATTAATAATCTCCACACGGCTGAAACTCCCAACTGAATAATAATGACAAAAATGTGTCTTCTTATTGACTAGAACTCTCTTCTATACATTATCCTCCTTTATCGCGATCACTTATCATCAGGCCCTTCCAGGCCACAAAATGAAGAGTGAGGGGCAGATCACCCAGATGGGTTTCACATACAATAGATGATTACACCAGCACCAAAGACACTGATAATTTGTGACAAGGGTGAAAGGGCTAGTCAGCTGTGGGAATCAGCTCTACTCAGCCCCTGAGACTACACATAATGAAAGTCATGGCTAACTTTGCAAATGTACACCTAAAGCTGTCAAAGAAAAACTGGCCTAATAGAAGGCTAAAGAGAATATCAATTCATTTTAACTTACTTTGAAAAAAATCCAACCTAGACAATAGATGCAAGAACACAACAAACTCCTGCATACAGTCTCCTAAATTTACCAACTGTCAACATTTTGTGCATTTCCTTTGTCACTCTATTTTCTTATTACCTGTGTACATATCATGATTAATATTTTTCCTGAACAAGACTGAAAGTAAGTAGCAGATATTGTGACTTTTTATCCCTATTTCTGTGTGTCCCCTAAGAAGAATGGCAATGGCATCCTCTTACACAATCCAATTGTCAAATTCAGGAAATTTAACATGGTTACAATATTATTTTCTAATATACAGTCCATATGAAATTGTTCCAATTGTTCCAATAGAGTCTTTTACAGTAATTTTTTTAAATAACCAATTTAATACTTTAAAGAAGAAATAAACAAATAGCATCATATAAAAATGTCAAATACATAAGAAAAAGTTATTTAACTCAAGGTGAGTAAACCCAAAGAGTAGAAAAAGGCGGGACCTTCTATTAAATTCCTTTTTAAAAAAGTACTCAACATCTGATTGAAATAGGCAAATTATAGGACAACTCTAAACCCAGACAGCCCTAGTTTGGCCTCATGTCTATTCTATTTATTAGCAATGTGTCATTGAGCAAGTTGCATTACTTCTCTATGACTCAGTTTTCTTCTCTGTAACAGAAAGGCTGTTCTTTCAAAACAGAAATTTTGAGAACATTAAAAATGACTTCATATGGTAAGTACATCTCCCAATGCCTGGAATGCAGTAGGTGCTTAATAAATTCTATCTTTCATTCCTAGAATCTTGAAAACTTAACTCTTCCCGACAACCTCTTTAAAAACTAGTTTGGCAAAAAAGAATTCATGCTCCAAAGTTAAATCTCGTGGTTCATGAAGGCACGTTGCACACTGGTTTCCAACTGAACGCTCTCATCCCACTGCCATCGAGGGGCATGTCACAGCTAATTATCTGTCATCACGCCCTGTTGCATAGGCAGTACCTTGCCTGCTGCTGCTGGGACCTCGCTGCTGTCTGTTGATTCATTTGCATTGCCTCCTGAGTGTCTCTGCTGTGTATGGATCACACAGAATGAAGCCCAGGGGCCAACTGGCAGGCCCATCTGAATTGTGGAACATATCTAAAGCCCCTCCTCATTACTTAGTGAGTAATGCGGGGGATGTTCACTGGTTCACACACCCTGGCAACGTAAACGGTCATCTGCTGCCTCATCTGCTTTTCCGCGTCTAGGGTGCAGGACCAGATCGGCTGAGGAACTTTGCTAGCACTTATGCAAATAGCTATGGGAGTTCCTGGGTTTGGCAACATTTCCTTTCAGTAGCCTCATTTGTGGCTGCACCGTCTGCCTCTTTTGTGCTTCCACAACTTTGTGAGGCGACCTCAAAACAGATCTCTCCCATACTCATGTTGCATTTATGTCCCTTTACCACAGAAAGACTATAAAACTCTTCTCAATACGTTTAATACACCCTGTTTAGTGACTGATGTTTCTGTTTAAGCCCTAAAAGAACACATATTTAAGAATGAATCAGACTACGTTTATCTAGTTTTCCAAATTAAGGGGGAATGCATTCCCCAATTTAGATTTAAAGTACATAAATAAAATTTTAATGTATGCGTAGACATGGAACAATGAGGCCTAAATTGTTAGACATACACATATAATATCATAATTTTGTACCAATACTATTCTTCCAAATACATTACATAATACATCTTTTTTAAAAAAACAAATTTGCTTCGAATTTTTAAAATTATTTTCAAATTACCAGCTTTGTAGAGCAACTATGGAATCTGCAACAGCACATTAATAAATGACAAGGATACAATTTAATCTTGATATAAATTCTTATTCCATTAATGGATGAAGTTTCTTAATTTTCTTCTCTTTTTTTCACGTGCTATAATTTTTACTATGAGATACTCCTATAGAAACTAAATTCAAAGTTTGCTTAGAAAAGAAGGAAAAAAATAAAGCATTATAGTAAGCCACAACTGTGGGAACTTGATCTACAAGGGACTGGGAAAAGCACTGCAAATAAGTGATACTTAAAACTGATTTCCTCTAGGTGGCAGTATAGTCCCAGAACGTAAACCTTAACGTTAATGAAAAACTAAGAGACGGCAAAATAATTGTTTATGCCAGTCCATACTATTTATACATTTGAAAGATTTTTCTTTTGAAAACTGAGCTAAATTTACAACTGTGAATGTTCATCTGCAGATGACACAGTGGATTTTGTACAAGAAAGAACAAAATGTGGCTATGATATATTTCAGCAAACACACATTGTTTTCCATGTCTTTTTTGGCACTGTAAGACCCTATTATTCATTATTGGATATTGTGATTTACCTTCTCCTTTATAGAGACATTAATGTTTAAAAAACTCAATAAACTTTATCTTAGATAATTACTGATATCCATTACAATAACTGGACTCAATTCAGCAATGCCCATTGGCATGGAGGCTTGAATTATATCTTTTTCACCAACAGTGTAGATTTGTTTAGTTAGAATAACACAGAATTTTAAAAGTAACACAACATACAAAGATTCTAATGAGTGTGTAGTTGATGTGTCTCACAAAATGTACTCAGTTGAAACACTAGACTCCCCATTCCCTTAGCCACAGAAAATTCTTCTCATTCTTCTCTCCAAATTGTTTCTTCAGTCGTCTATATATCATCCTGATGTCTCCCAGTGATCAGACCAGAAGTAATAGTGACATATCTTCACCCATAGATTTAATGCATTTCAGAAATTCATTACACCTTACCTCTTAATTTTTCTCCAAACTTTATTCTGAAAATGTCAAACCCTCAGAAAATTGAAAAAGCAAAACAATGGACAGTGACATACACATACACATACATACATCTATTTCATCAGTTTTTAACATTTTATGACATGTTTTACCACTTTAAGCAAATACCTTGACATATAATTTTAAGTAGAATACATTTCTGAGTAATAGAAAATTGTTATTAATCAAAAACTTTGGTAGTGTAAATAAGCCTGACAGTTACTCATGAAGTCTTCAGTCTAATTATTATACTATATTACACATAAAGGGTTCCTGTTTGTATGTACGTATCTAGCTGCCCACTGGGATGATTTGTAGTCCCCAGAAAGGGCTGGAGATCTGAACACAGAGCAATCAGGGAACACTAAGATGATAGGATATTTGCAAACGCTTTCAGAGCTCACATTACAGAGCCAGCACATTACTCTGTAATCTGAGGAGGGAGAAGGTTAGATGACCTGGGTTACCAACCTATAAGGGTCTGGAAGACATCACTGGAAAATTCAGAAAAAAAATGGTTCTGATGATCTCACAGACAACTCCTTCTATTTATGGAAAAATGTAAAGTGGTCCCTCTCTGATCAAACGAGATCAGAAATTTTTTTCTTTTAAATGAAACTAAACTAAACTCTATAATGGAAGTGATCCTGCCTATTAAATAAATGAATACACTGTATACTTATTCATTAACAGTTTGAAATGGCTGACAAATTATTAGCCTGTCCTGGGCACCAAATCTTAGTCCTATTCAATTTTCTTCCATAGCTCTATGGCCAACTATACTGACCATGTCTCTCTCACAGTTGAAGGTTAAAGTTCATGTATCAAAGTTCTCCAGAGAATAAGATTGAAACTGCCCACTTTTTTTGAGGCTTTATTTTGCACTTTGTCCAAACATAAAAAGAAAAATTTCTCTCTTTGCTTAAGTAAAAGGTTTTTGGTTTTTTGTTTCTTTTTAATAACTCAGGAGATCTCTACAGTAATTATGAGTTTAAAATACTGTTTTATCAGAACGGACATCATCACAAAATCTACAAACTATAAATGCTGGAGAGGGTGTGGAGAAAAGGGAAACCCTCTTGCACTGTTGGTGGGAATGTAAATTGATACAGCCACTATGGAGAACAGTATGGAGTTTCCTTAAAAAACTAAAAACAGAACTACCATACAACCCAGCAATCGCACTACTGGGCATATACCTTGAGAAAACCGTAATTCAAAAAGAGTCATGGACCACAATGTTCACTGCAGCACTATTTACAATAGCCAGGACATGGAAGCAACCTAGGTGTCTTTCAACAGATGAATGGATAAAGAAGATGTGGCACGTATATACAATGGAATATTACTCACCCATAAAAAGAAACAAAATTGAGTTATTTGTAGTGAGGCGGATGGACCTACAGTCTGACATACAGAGTGAAGTAAGTCAGAAAGAGAAAAACAAATACCATATGCTAACACATATATATGGAATCTAAAAAAAAGAAAAAAATGGTTCTGATGAACCTAGGGGCAGGACAGGAATAAAGACACAGATGTAGAGAATGGACTTGAGGACATGGGGAGGGGGAAGGGTAAGCTGGGATGAAGTGAGAGAGTGGCATGGACATATATACACTACCAAATGTAAACTAGGTAGCTAGTGGGAAGCAGCTGCATAGCACAGGGAGATCAGCTCGGTGCTTTGTGACCACCTAGAGGGGTGGGATAGGGAGGGTGGGAGGGAGATGCAAGAGGGAGGAGATATGGGGATATATGTATATGTATAGCTGATTCACTTTGTTACACAGCAGAAACTAACACACCATTGTAAAGCAATTATACTCCAATAAAGATGTTTAAAAAATACTGTTTTAGTTTCCTACTTGCCTCTGTAACAAATCACTACGAACTTGATATTTTAAAACAACACAAATGTATTCTCCTACTTTGGGAAGCCAGATGTCCAAAAGCAGTTCCACTGGGCTGAAATCAAGGTGCAGGTAGGGCTCTGCTCCCTGAGGAGGCTTTAAAGGAGAATCCTTTTCATGTCCTTTTCCAGTTTCTAGAGTTTCCTTCCTTCCTTTCCTTGGCTCATGGTCCCTTCCTCCATCTCTATAGCCCAAAGTGTACAAGTTCTCACTCTGATTTTGCTCTGCCACCTGGCCTTCTCTTCTGTTTGTCAATCTCCCTCTGCCTGTGTCTAAGGATATTTGTGATTGCGTTTAGGGCCCGCTGAGATAATCCAGGATAACCTCCCCATCTCAAGCATCTTTATTGGAGTATAATTGCTTTACAATGGTGTGTTAGTTTCTGCTTTACAACAAAGTGAATCAGTTATACATATACATATGTTCCCATATCTCTTCCCTCTTGCATCTCCCTCCCTCCCACCCTCCCTATCCCACCCCTCTAGGTGGTCACAAAGCACCGAGCTGATCTCCCTGTGCTATGCAGCTGCTTCCCACTAGCTATCTATTTTACATCTGGTAGTATATATATGTCCATGCCACTGTCTCACTTTGTCCCAGCTTACCCTTCCCCCTCCCTGTCCTCAAGTCCATTCTCTGCATCTTTATTCCTGCCCCTAGGTTCTTCAGAACCACTTTTTGTTTTTTTTAGATTCCATATATATATGTTAGCATATGACATTTGTTCTTCTCTTTCTGACTTACTTCACTCTGTATGACAGACTCCAGGTCCATCCACCTCACTACAAATAACTCAATTTCATTTCTTTTTATGGCTGAGTAATATTCCATTGTATATATGTGCCACATCTTCTTTATCCATTCACCTGTAGATGGACACTTAGGTGGGGGCCATTTTTCATCCTACCACAAATACTTTCTTTGTGTGCCCATTTTGAGAAACTGACTCAGTTATTACCAATAGAGAAAAATGAAGCCAGTTCCAAATTCTTCATTTTTCTTCATTAAACTGCCATGAGAAATTTATCCTTAGCCTCTGTTCTGGCAATGATAGAAGATGCTGAATCAAGACAGTAAAACTGACTGAGGAATTCTGCTCTATCCTCATAAATCTTCTTTTTTTTTTTTTTTTTAACATCTTTATTGGAGTATAACTGTTTTACAATAGCGTGTTAGTTTCTCCTTTACAACAAAGTGAATCAGTTATACATATACATATGTTCCCATATCTCTTCCCTCTTGCGTCTCTCTCCCTCCCTCAAAAATCTTCTATGAAATTCCCCTCTCTCTAATTACTCCCTCTCCTCTCTATCTAGAATCCTTATTTTCTGTATGCTTCTACTCAAAATACTTCTATGACCATTTAACAGAGAATTTTAAATTCTTCCTCTTAACTCTGTGATTTTTCCCCCTCTTTTCTTTAAACTTTCAAGGAATCAAGATGGCTTTATGTGTCATAATTTTCACAAGAAAGGTAACCCACTTGCCCTTATAAAAATGTCTTTCAGACTTAAGGAGAGTCCCAAGGGGGCACCCTCAGTCCACTGCTGTTTGCAAAGTACAAACACTCCTTAGGTGATCTCAACCATTCTCTCTCTACGCTGCTAATTCCCAAATGTCTATATTTAGCCTTAGCCACTGCTGTGAGCTATAGTTCCATGTGATTAACTGCAGGATAGACAAATCCATTTGACTCACTCTCAAGAACTTCAAATTCTACATATCCAAAATGGAACTGTCTCTTGTCCCTACATACAAATGCCTCATCTTCCTTTACGCTGCGGCTCAGTTAAAAGTGCCACTATCCATGAGAAACTGAGGCAGAAATCTAGGAGTCATTTTGGATTCTTCCTTTCTCCTTCATCTGCCAGTCGGCCACCCTATCTTTATAATTCATCCACACCATCTCTGCTCATTTGTTCTCCAAAATATTTTTCAATTCTTTTCTCTTACTCTGATCCTTTTAACACTGCCTAGCTGGATTTTTCCAGAACTTAATAAAGGACTTAGGTATTTTCACTTTGTGAGACTTTCAGTATATTAACAAGTGAAAAAAAAAAAAAGCCAAATCAGTTAAAAAACATAACGTATGTATTAAATATTTAAGTTGAATAATGCTCTCAATACATGTAAAATTGTGCTATTCATGAGACAATTATAGGACTTATAAAAAAATTCAGACTGTATTACAATAAATACAGCTAATATTGGAACACAAATTTAAAATCATTTGATAATGTATTCTTTCAAACCTGTCAGTGTTTTTCTGAGCCTGAATGTATAATCTCATGTGGAGATGATATCAAAAATCTATATTTGAGGTTCTCCTTGAATGTGAGTCCAATACTACATGTCCTTCCTGTAACTTCCCTCTGCACTGCTTCTCCCTCCTTGATGGGACCTGAAGCTTGATCAACCACAGCCTCCTTCCCCGTCTCAAATCTCTCCGCCAGCTAAATCTCAACTATCTCCCCGCCCCACTTATAACAATCAGTAACCTGCAATCTTCTCAGCATGGCATCCTCAGCCAGCCTTCTGGGACCAGTCTCAGATTGCTTTGCAGACTCCTCTTCTGTCTCTGCTGCTTCCCAAATTTTAAGTTCTAGGATTACAAATTACTTGCTTTTCTGAAAAAACAATGCTTTTTCTTACTTCTGTGCTAACATTCATGATGCCCCTCCGGTCTACCATCTCTGCCCCTGACTGCTTCTCAGGCAAGAATCCTGCACCGAGAGCATCACCTCCTCTAAGGCTCAGTGCCCCTCTGCACCTCAATTTGCCCAAGGTATATCCTTGGCAATTTCCACGCCAGCAGCCTGGCAATATTGTGTGTTCTTTGAGTGCAGAAATCATATCTTACTTATTTTTGTGACCAGATGCCCTGCAGGTCACCTAGCCCAGCGTAGAAACATGTAGAATATCAAATTGAACAAAACTGAGTCAAGTGAACTTGAAGGTGAGGCTTCCACATCTTCTAACCTCCACCAGATGGCACTATTTTATTTTCAGTGGAGACCAAATCACAAAACTAGGAAGAAGTACAGTGTTCAGAGCATTTGTATATACCCATGCACATGTATGTTACGTTATGTAGTGTGGAACTCTTTTCACTGCTACCCATTTATATTAATGCAAAATACGGACAGTCAATTTAGGTACTTCCTTTTTGATCTTTACAAAAGCATAGTTGAAAAAAATATTATTAAATTACTGGGCAGTTGATTATAGTCAATCTTCCTAAACAGACGGGACCTGATGTCCTTTTCATTTATAGTGTTATCACCCAAAGGTTTTCAAGAGTAGAACTGACAGTGAATTTCCACTCTTGAGATGATTCGAGTTATTCCCAACTAGAGAGACAGGAGGATGGAAAGATTGGGGGGCTTTATAAGCAAAGAGCCCTTGCTTTGTACAATTTTAAAGATTCATGATCTCAAGTATAGAAGTTGGATAATGATGCTTACCTTTAAATTGATATTAAAAGATTAAACATTATGTAGCCTATAATACATTTAAAATACTTAGCACAGTGAAGAAACTGAAGATATGGATGATGATTATTATTAGAGAAATAAGATGGATCAAGAAACTTACGAAATTCATCTGGTCTTAAAGTTTGTTAAAAGGTAAACCGAGGGCTTCCCTGGTGGCGCAGTGGTTGAGAATCTGCCTGCTAATGCAGGGAACACGGGTTCGAGCCCTGGTCTGGGAAGATTCCACATGCCGCGGAGTGACTAGGCCCGTGAGCCACAACTACTGAGCCTGCGCGCCTGGAGCCTGTGCTCCGCAACAAGAGAGGCCGCGATAGTGAGAGGCCCGAGCACCGCGATGAAGAGTGGCCCCCGCTTGCCACAACTAGAGAAAGCCCTCGCACAGAAACGAAGACCCAACATAGCCAAAATACATAAATAAATTAATAAACTCCTACCCCCAAAATCTTCAAAAAAACAAAATTAAAAAAAAAAGGTAAACTGAGGCATATTAAAAATTTAAAGAGTTTATTTGAGCAAAAATCAGTGGCAATAGGGCAAACTACCACACAGGAAGTAGTTAGGGGCACTCTGCAGAGAGGAGCCAGGAAGAAGATTTATAGAGATAAAGGGGGGAAGAAAAGCAAGGAAATTGATTGGCTATAGTTTAAAGCCTACTTGGCTGTGTGCGACTGGTTGTCCTTAGCATTTTAATTTCGTAACCTTGAGGCATTTACAGGCTGAGATTCTGGTTTGCTTTTTAGGTAGACTGCCATGGCATTAGAGCCACCTTTGTCTAAAGGCCTCCTGGCTTGATTAATTTAGCAAGTTTTAAAAATTCAAACTGCTTTTGCTTTCAAAAGACTGCCTGGGCTAGAATCTGTTTCAACCACTGTTTTGATGTGTAACACGTCACCCAAGCCTATTATTCTCAGCTGTAAAATGAACCTTGTAGCAATCTCTGCCACATCTGACTGCTAGAGGGACTGACTTAAAAATTAGCTATTAGTTTAATGGTAATGGTGGAGCAAGAGTGGTAGAAGTCTGGGATGTAGCAAATTATTTGCCCAAAGCTCTATCCATTAATCCCAAACCATGCTCTAAACCTGAGATTTCAGTTCAGAATGCCGACCCCACCAGTGGTGCTGCGTGCAGATAAATGGTGTTTAGCCGTTTCAATAGAGTTCAAAAATTGAACTTAATGTATGTTTTCTGCCCTCTATCTCCTACAAGAAGGTGATCTTTCTCTTTAAGGAAGCAAAGCCCTTTCGACTCATCTGGATATTTACAGGGCAAATGCAAACATACAGGTACTGCCTTAATTCCTATGCTGGTGTTTCCCCTAGTTGAGTGGAAAAATTGTTTAATACCAATGTCATTGATAGCAATGATCTGTTTGGGAGTTCTGTCCTTCCTACTTAGAGATTAGGCACTTCTTTCTTAAATAAGAAGCAGAAGAAACCTGGTGCCTTTTTAAACAAAAACTTAACTACCAAGAAAATTATCCATCTTACTTATTAGTCACCACTTCCCACTTGGGTGTTGACTACTAAGTATGCAGACTGCCTACCACTTCCAGGGCTGGAAGAGAAAGCACGGGGAAGTGACTATCTGAGCAATGAATTTCTCCTTCAATAATTAGTTAATTCCTAAAATTCCACAGTTAAAGATTCATTCTTCGGGCTTAAAACCTTTGGCCCCTGGTAAACATATACAAGGGCAGGTACACTTGAAGTCTTATCAGTTATTTGCATCTAAATATGAGTAATCTGATCAGATCCCTTCCTCCTTAAGGTTTTGAAAAGGTAAGAATGGAGGAAGCATAAAGTCTCCAAAAGCTGGAGGGCAAGGGGGAGGCTGTTGTGGGTACACTAGTTACTTGATTTTAAATACCCTCAACCATGCCCTGAAGTTCATATTTTTAAGACAGTTACTCACATTTTATAGATAAAATGAAGCTCAGATAGGCCATGTAAAATCAAGTGACAGAGCTTACACAGGCATACCTCGGATACAATGCAGGTTCTGTTCCAGACCATGGAAAGAATGCAAGCCACATGAATTTTTTAGTTCCTTAGTGCATATGAAAGTTAAGTTTATACTGTACTGCAGTCTAGTAGGTGTGCAATAGCATTATGTCTAAAAGGAAAACAATGTACATACCCTAATTTAAAAATACTTTATTGCTGAAAAATGTTAACCATCATCTGAGCCTCAGCGTGTCATCATCATTTTGCTGATGGAGGTTAGTGCCACAATGTTGATGGCTGATCAACGTGGTGATGGCTGAAGGGTGGGTGGCTGTGGAAATTTCTTAAAATAAGACAACAATGAAGTTTGCTGCGTGGATTGTCTCTTCCTTTCATGAACCATTTCTCTGTAGCATGCAATGCTGTTTGATAGCATTTTACCCACAGTAGAACTTGCTTCAAAACTGGAGTCTACCCACTCCAACCCTGCTGCTGTTTTATTAATTAAGCTTATGTAATATTTTAAATCCTTTGTTGTAATTTCATCAATCTTCACAGCAGCTTTGCAGGGAGAGTCTATCTCAAGAAACCACTTTCTTGGCTCATCCATAAGAAGGAACTCTTCATCCGTCCAAGTTTTATCACAAGCTTGCAGCAGTTCAGCCACATCTTCAGGCTTCACTTCTAATTCTAGTTCTTTGGCTGTTTCCACCATATCTGCAGTTACTCCCTCCACTGAAGTCCTGAACCCCTCAAAGTCATCCGTGAGGGTTGGAGTCAACTTATTCCAACCTCTTGTTAATTGTGATATTTTGACCTCTTCCCATAAATCATTAATGTTCTTAATGGCATCTAGAATGGTGAATGCTTTCCAGAAGGTTTTCAACTTACTTTGCCCAGATCCATCAGAATCACTATTTATGGCAGCTATAGCCTTACAAAATGTATTTCTTAAATAATAAGACTTCAAAATCGAAATTACTCCTTAACCATGGGCTGAGAATTGATGTTATGTTAGTAGACATGAAAACAATATTAATCTCCTTATACATCTTTATTAGAGCTCTTGGGTGACCAGGTACATTGTCAGTAAGCAGTAATAGTTTGAAAGGAATCTTTTTTTTCTGAACAGTAGGTCTCACCAGTGGGCTTAAAATATTTAGTAAACCATGCTGTCAGCAGATATGCTGTCATTCAGGCTTTGTTAGTCCATTTATAGAGCACAGGCAGAGTAGATCTAGCCAAATTCTTAAGGGCCCTAGGATTTTCAGACTGGTACATGACCCTTGGCTTCAACTTCAAGTCACCAGTTATATTAGCCCCCAGCAAGAGAGTCAGCCTGTCCTTTGAAGCTTTCAAGCCAGGAACTGACTTCTGCTCTCTAGCTATAAAAGTCCTAGACGGCATCTTCTTCTAATATGGCAATTTATTCTACATTGAAAATCTGTTTTTTAGTGTAGCCACCTTCATTAATGATCTTAGCTAGATCTTCTGGATAACTTGCTACGGCTTTTACATCAGTACTTGCTTTATTCACCTTGCACTTTTATTTTATGGAGACCCTTTGGCTTTTTTCCTTAAACCTCATGAACCAACCTCTGCTAGCTTCAGACTTTTCTTCTGCAGTTTTCTCACCTCTTTTGGCTTTTGTAGAATTGGGAGTTAGGGCCTCACTCTGGATTTGGTTTTGGCTTAAGGGAATCTTGTGGCTGGTTTGATCTTCTATCCAGATGGCTAAAATTTTCTCCATAACAGTAGTAAGGCTTGGTTCACTTTCTTATTCATGTATTCACTGGAGTTGCACTTTTAATTTTCTTCCAGAATGTTTCCTTTGCATTCACAACTTGTCTAACTGGCACAAGAGGCCTAGCTTTCAGCCTGTCTCAACTTTCAACATGCCTAATCACTTCTCAACATTTTCACTAACAGTAATCATTTCTAACTTTCGATTTAAAGTGAGAGACTTGCGACCCTTCTTTTACTTGAACACTTAGGGTTATCAATTGGTCTAATTTCAACATTGTTTTGTTTCAGGGAATAGGCAAGCCCAAGGAGATGGAGAAAGATGGGGGAAAAGCTAGTCCATTAGATTAAGTTTGATTAAGTTTGCCATCTTATATGGGCATGGTTCACAGTGCCCCAAAACAATTAAAATAGTAACATCAAAGATCACTGGTCACAGATCACCATAACAAATATAACAACAATGAAAAAGTCTGAAATATTGAGAGAAGTACCAAAATGTGACAGACACAAATTGAGCAAATGGTGTTGGAAAAATGGCGCCAATAGACTTGTCTGACGCAGGGTTGCCACAGACCTTCAACTTGTAAAAAACACAGTATCTGCAAAGCGCAAAAAAGCGAGGTGCAATAAAATGAGGTATATCTGTATTCAGATGAAATCTGTATCTCTAAATTATACATATTCAAAGTGCAGACTGTGAGACCAAGGGAAGACTGACTTTATCAATGCCACAGTTCTGTGCTGAATGCTCTGTCTCACCCTTTTTATACTCAGACAAGGCTGCCAGATTATGGACAGTTGAAGGAAAAGGAACTCTAAATAAAAAGCCCATGTTAAAATGGCAACCACAACGTTACAGCTCTTCTCCATACATCTAGACCTTTCTCCCTTGTCATTCCATACATGTTATTAAGTTTAATTTAATATATGTAAGAAACTTGAAGGATGTGTTTCAAATTCTAGTCTATCTTCCTACAGCTATGAGGGTTCACAGAAAATATCAAAACCAGGAGTTAATCACTTTAGGAACTTTTCTCCACAACCAGAAACTATTTCATTTGCTATCCAGCTTTTTCTCCCCCAACTCAAAGCAACTACCACGTACAAGAGACGTCATAAGGGAACCTAAAATGATACTATTCTGCTTTCTTTCACAAAACTGAATATAGAAGTTGAAAGTGACCTCTGTTAAGACTCTTGAAGAAATTTCACCATCAGAGCTTGACATATCTAATAGCATTTTGCACAAGTGATGGCTCTATCATGAAGTTTTCAGCATTTCTGTCATTGTGTTTGACAAGTGGTAAAACACATTTCTACTAGTAAAAGGACAAGAGTGAATGTATCAAAATCTTTTGTAAGCCAGTAACGTTTGTTAGTGCAATGCTAGGCCAGATCTCATATATCACCTTTAAAAGTCAACCATTTTGTTAAAATTCAACAATGATACCTGTTCAGTACTCATGATCATGGTGCAATTTTCTTATTTGTCTACTAATGTGGCTTTCTAAAGTGCTTTCTTCAGTTGACTAACCGAAGCAACTAAAAAAACCTTTTTCGAGTAAAGAATTTATGGAATGTGGCAAGGCTTATTTATTTGTTCACTGGTTTAATTCACTCAATAAGTAATATGTTACCAGCCTACTGTGCATAAGGCAGTATGAGTTGACAAATATGTGTAAGATATGTGTAAGTACAGGCTTTGGTCCCAAGAAACTTACAGAAAATTTACATATGAAAACAACCGCGAAAAGCAGTGTATAATAAGGGAGTAGCCAAATAACCTTGCCTTGCTAAGCATTCCACTAAACTATGGTAGGAGTCAAATGTCTACAGGAGGCACAAGTTGTTATAAACTAGTGAAATACTTAAAAAAAAAAAATACACACTTGAAAAGGGAAGCTGCCATTCAATCGAAGCCTATTTTTATCATGCAACTATGCAAGTGCAAGATTGTCGGGTCTTATTATTTTTCAAAAGAAAATCCAGATTTTTATGTGGAAATCTACCGTTATTTAATTAGTGTCATCTACAGATTTTTTAAAATACTGTGTATATTAAACACACACACACACAGGACAAAATAAAAATCAGCTTGCAAATTCTGTGGTTTTCAAAAGAGCAAGGAACCACATCTGACCAGCGTGTCCTAGAAAGACTGTGCCAAAGGCAATATTTTACTTGTGTCTTAAAGAGGAAATAAAATTATCAAAAGATGGTAGGAAAAATAAGCAATCCAAATGGAGAGAAAGCTTTCAAGAATGGGAAGGCACCTGGAAAATATATTTAGGAAGCAGATAAGTAGGTTTCTTTTTCTAATATCTTCAGAATTCTTTATGATGTGACCATAGTGAACTATTCATCTCTTAAAAATTGATGATGACAATATAGTAGAACCTTAAAATTTAAACCATTTTGAAAGAGCTGTTTTTTCTTATTGTTACAAAATGAAATGTGTTCAAGTTAAGAAAATAATGTCATCCTTATGCTATCACCTAAATATGACAACTGTTAGTTAACATTTTGTTAAATTAAAATAATAATAACTAACATTTACTATATATACATTTACTATATTTTGAGCACTGTACCAAGCACTCTGCAAGGCTTCACCTCATTTTATGTAAATATAGATTTCAAGCCCAAATTGCTTATCATATGTATACTGTTTTTAGCTCACATTTTATACACAAAAATATTATGAATATCATTCTATGTCATTATATCTTCTTCCACAGTGTCACCTTTTAATTCCTGCTCACTATTCCATTATATTGGTGATTTTTTATTTAACCCGTTCTCTATTGGTTGATATTTAAGATGTTTTCAGTTTTTCTCCCTACAAAGTATCGATTTTGATGAATTCAACCAAAAGAAAAGATCTGATTCAAACTGCTAAAACCACATTAAATGGCTTATTAAGGCTCGCATAACTGGTTAAAACCCAGATGTAGGGCACTGGTCAGCTATGGTTAAATCAGAGCTAAGACTCCATTTCTCTGAGATTCTTTTGGACCTGCTTTTGCCAAAGGTCCACTCTATCCTTTGGTGGTGAAGAAATGATAGCAGCAGTTCTGGGCTTCACATTCAAACACAGCAACATCCAGAAGAACAGAAACCACCTCTTCCAGTGCGCCTGGCAAATGTCCTCTTATGTCTCATATACCCACTTATGAACCGTTTCCTTAGATGGGCAGAAAGCCATCAATAGGTTGGCATAGGACAGTGTTTCCAAATAATCATTGGAAACAGAAAGCAGATTTACCCAGTGAGGCTCAACTTCAGGACTGGAATAGAAAAATATTAGCCCAAAAATAATAGGAGTGAGATGGATAATTGAATGCAAGTTTAAAATTCTTGAGAAGGGGAAAATAGATTGGATAAGCAACCAGTAATGTTCACAACAATAAATAATGCAACAAACACCTTTAGGAAAGGAAAGGTGGAGAGACCATGTGATTGTACACAACAATCACTTCCTGAGGAGTCATTCCAAGAAGAGGAATTGCTAAAGCAAAGGAGATTGTTTTTAATGTGGGTTTGGGGGTTTTGTTTTTGTTTCTTTATGTAATGTTAAACTGCCAACCAGAATTGCTACACCAGTTTATGCTCCCTCCAACAGTGTCTGAATTCCAGGAAAGAAGTGTCTATTCGTCTGGCACAAAAGTGAATGCAACCGATACTTGATAAGACTAGAAACATTGGTTGGGCTGAACTATGGACATCCGTAAATGCCGGAATGAGGAATTTGAACCTTACTAAGTATTTAAATATTTTAACTCCTTTTTAAAATTTGACATGCTTTTTCTTAAAAGGGTTTTGAAAGGGCTTAAAATAAAGGATAAATATACAACAATATCAATTAAATATAAACTTGGGAGAGTGAGAAGACAAGCCACAAACTGGGAGAAAATATTTCCAAAAGACACATCTAATAAAGGACTGTGATCCAAAACATATGAAGATCTCTTAAAACAGCAGTAAGAAAACAGGCAACTCTACTAAAAAAAAAAAAAAAAAAAAAAAAAAAAAAGGGCAAAAGACCGTAACAGATGCCTCACCAAAGAAGATATATAGATGTCAAGTAAGTATATGAAAAGATGTTCAACATCATATGTTACTAGGGAATTAAAGATTAAAACAACAATGAGATAGCACTACATGCCTATTAGAATTACCAAATCCAAAACACTCATGACAACAAATGCTGATGAGGATGTAGAGAAACAGGAAATCACATTTACTGCTGATGGGAATGCAAAATGGTACCACCACTTTTGGAAGACAGTTTGGTAGTTTCTTACAAAACCAAACATACGATCCATTAGTCATGGTCCTTGGCATCTACCCAAATGACCATCACATGGATGTTTATATCAAGTTTATTCATAAATGCCAAAATTTGGAGGCAACCAAGATGCCCTTCAGTAAATGAATTAATAAACTGTAGTACATCCAGACAATGGAATATATTCAAGCCATGAAAAGGCATGGAGGAAACTTAAATGTATATTACACTAAGTGAAAAAAAAAGCCAATTTGAAAAGGCTACTATGATTCTGTTGGACATTCTGAAAAAGGCAGTAAAGAGATTAGTGGTTGCCAGGGTTTGGGAGAAGTGAAGGATGGCAGAGGATTTTTAGAGCAGTGAAAATACTCTGTACGATACTATAATGGTGGACATATGTCACTATACTTTGTTAAAACCCATAGACAGTACAACACCAAGAGTGAACCGTAAACTTTGCACTTTGGATGGTAATGATGTGTCAGTGTAGGTTCATCAATTGTAACAAATGCACTCCTCTAGTGGGTTGATAATGGGGAAGGCTGCACATGTGTGGTGATGGGGGTATATGGGTAATCTCTGTATTTTCCGCTCAGTTTTGCTATGAACTTCAAACTGCTCTGAAAATAAAGTGTGTGTGTGTGTATACACACACGGCTTTTTTTTTTTTTTTTTTTTTTTTGCAAAAGAGAGTGGCACATACTTTAAAAGATTAAACCTGCATTATTGCTGAGGAAGAACTGAAAGTCAACGAAGCTGGTGGAAAGATACAGGTAGAAGGCTGCTGAAATTGTCCACATAGAAGTCATAACATACTAATTTAGGAGGGTGCCAGCAGACTACAATAGGCTACACATGGGACGTAGAAGAAACAGTAAGATTTGCCAATTGATTGCATGCTGATGTGTAGGGGGCAATGTGTAATTTCTCATTTATATTTTTACTCAGACATACTAAATTATTTAGCATTCTCTAAATAATACTATGTTCTTTCACGCCTCGTATCTTGTACCATCTATTCTCAAAGACTAACATATATCTTATCTTGACAGAGTAAGGCTAAGATATCAGATCTGCCACCGACTGGCTGTGTGACCTTGGACAAGTTAATTCCCATTTTGAATCTCAGTTTCTTCACCCATAAAACTCAGGCAATAAAATAAAAATATACATTTCATAGGACTATTGAGCTAATTAACTGAGATAATATAAAATAACAAGCAAAGTGCCAGGAACATACTCAATGTACAATTTTTTATTTTCTCCTTTTCCAGTGATCCTTCAAAACACACATACACGCACACATAGAGGCTGACTCTGGTGACCTTGTTTATTCTCTACCCAGCTCTTTTTAAAAACTTGCTCTTGGTGTAAAGACCTGATAAAGTGATTCCTATAAAAGTGTAAATAACTGGTAACTTGTGGAGTGTTCCTTGAGGTATTTCCCAGGTAATTTAGGCTGTAAGTGCAAAAAAGAAAAAAATTTTTTCAATCTATAACTGAAATTTAAGAATAAGGTGATGACTGCAAAAGGTATTCTCCTAGACAGGAATCTTTTCCATTATTCCTTAAATGCTTTCTACCTGCTGCTACTCCCCTCCTCCCCAAATCACCTAAACA
This sequence comes from Physeter macrocephalus, assembly GCF_002837175.3. Taxonomy (NCBI): domain Eukaryota; kingdom Metazoa; phylum Chordata; class Mammalia; order Artiodactyla; family Physeteridae; genus Physeter; species Physeter macrocephalus. The sequence continues at coordinate 55,267,387 of NC_041222.1, forward strand.
GCAAACTCTTCCTTAATACCATCAAGCCTTCAAGCTTTCCTCTCACTGCACTTTCACTGCCTGGTGTACATAGCAGAAATCAGATTGCATTGCTATTGTCTGTATGTATTTCTCTCCCATCAGCCTGTGAGCTACTTGAAGGACTTAGTTTTCTAAGTTTGCCACCTGGGGCCTTGCAGGGAAGCTGGAAATCCATGGATAATGAATTAATATTTTTGAATCCATATAAAAATTATTGATAGCAAAGTATCAGTCATTTTATTAATTTAGTGCAAGAGAATTCTGACCCTTCCTTTTCTGGAGGCCATATCTGTGAACATAAACATTCAGGGACTATCTTACAATTGTCATGGATAAGTTCTTAACTATTTCATGGCTTCTTTGGCAAGAGGAGGCAAGGGGCTCTTTCTTTCTCAACCCATATTATACTCCCAATTTGACCCTGATCTTCAAACATGAGAGTTACAGGGTGGTGCAACGTGTGGAATACTGGGTGACACCTAACTTTCTCTTTTTTATTTTTTATTAATGAAGAACCGCTCTGACAGAGGGAGGCCTCCATCAGAAATATGAGCTTTGTTGTGGTAAACTGAAAATGGCTCCCAAAATATGTCCATACAGTTATCTCAAGAATATGTGAATGTTATCTTATTTGGGGAATAAAAAGTTTTTTGCAAATGTATTGAGTTAAGGATAGTAAGATGAGGAGACTCTCCTGGATTCTCTGGGCAGGCTCTAAATGCCATGACAAGTGTCCCTGTAAGAGAGAGGCAGGAGGAGATTAGACACACAGAGAAGGCAATGTGAACATGGGGGCAGAAATTAGAGTGATATGGCCACAAGCCAAGGGATGTCTAAGTCACCAGAGGGTGAAAGAAGCATGGAGTGGATTCTCCACCAGAGCCTGCAGAGCCAGCATGGCCCTATTGGACACTTTCCAATTTCTACTTCTGGTCTCCTTAATTCTAAAAGAATACACTTTCTCTTGTTTAATTTTATTTATTTATTTATTTATTTTTTGCGTTACGCGGGCCTCTCACTGCTGTGACCTCTCCCGTGGCGGAGCACAGGCTCCGGACGCGCAGGCTCAGCGGCCATGACTCACGGGCCCAGCCGCTCTGCGGCATGTGGGATCTTCCCAGACCGGGGCACGAAGCATGGCCCTATTGGACACTTTCCAATTTCTACTTCTGGTCTCCTTAATTCTAAAAGAATACACTTTCTCTTGTTTAATTTTATTTATTTATTTATTTATTTTTTGCGTTACGCGGGCCTCTCACTGCTGTGACCTCTCCCGTGGCGGAGCACAGGCTCCGGACGCGCAGGCTCAGCGGCCATGACTCACGGGCCCAGCCGCTCTGCGGCATGTGGGATCTTCCCACACCGGGGCACGAACCCGTGTCCCCTGCATCGGCAGGTGGACTCTCAACCACTGCGCCACCAGGAAAGCCCCACTTCCTCCTGTTTTAAGCCACCAAGTTCATGGTAATTTCTTACAGCAGTCACAGGAAACTAACACAAATAGGAATGGAACTAAAGCAGGTAAGCCATTAATGATCTGGGCAACTTCAGAAATTGTCCATTTCCCTGTGTTTCTCCTAAACAAAATACACTGCTTTTTAAAAAAAATTTATTTATTTATTTTTAGCTGTGCTGGGTTTTCGTTTCTGTGCGAGGGCTTTCTCTACTTGTGGCAAGCAGGGGCCACTCTTCATCGCGGTGTGCGGGCCTCTCTTGTTGCGGAGCACAGGCTCCAGACGCGCAGGCTCAGTAGCTGTGGCTCATGGGCCTAGTTGCTCCGCGGCATGTGGGATCTTCCCAGACCAGGGCTCGAACCTGTGTCCCCTGCATTAGCAGGCAGCTTCTCAACCACTGCGCCACCAGGGAAGCCCTACCCTGCTTTTTATCTGTCCTCTTCTCCTTTCTCTCAACGGAGTTTTCTCCTCTGCTCCTTATAGTTCTCTATCTCATAGTTTCCACTAACTCTTAGTTTGTGTTACCTCACAGTTTTAGCTTGCAATTAATTCCTCATATAATTGATTCTATGTCATTGAATCACTCTTTCCATCCTTTCTGTGTTAATTCCTGTCTCCAGCTGCCAACTCATTTCATTCTTTTCCAGTTCAAAATCCTAAAAGGATGAAAATAATTGGCCTAGCAAATCATAGGTTACTTTGGATTTGTTTCTCTTATGTCAGACCTACAGTCCTATCAGCTACAGCTGTGTCTCATGGTACCAACACGGCTGCCTATGGCTGGTCCTTCACCAGGGATCCCATAAATATGTAATTTCCCCTAAATATGGTTGTGGGTATGACCCTCTGTGACAGACACTACCATGCTTCTTATGTTCAGAAAGTTATAAGCAGGCTGGTGGGAGACTAATCCAGCCACTGTCAAGGGCACAGTGATTTTACATGACCTTTCCCTTATAACTGCTAAAACCAAATGGAAATTTTGTAGTCTCATGCTATCATAATGAGGTTCATTTTTCTAGACCCTTGGGCGAAATTCTGCATGTTTGTCACTGTAGCAGTTTTGACAGTAAAATAACAGTGCTTTGGCTAATCTATTTTGAACACCTTTCTGTGTCCTCAAAATGTAAATGGGTGTGTCTGGTCAGTTTACAAGTAGATTTAAGTGTACCTACATGAGAGGCTCAAAGTTACTGTGAAAATGGAATGGTTCAACAATTATTACTCATCACACATTTCATCACAGCTTTACATGTTATACTTTCCTGAGGTCATTTTATTAGACTGAACAAGCAGCAAACCTATCTGGGTCAGGACAGAATGAGAGGAACTAAGGATTCTTCCTTTCTTGAGATATATCCTAAGTAAACTTGCACTCAGGAGGCAGGAAGTTACACAAATACTTTTGGGGGATTTCCTAAAGGTGGTTATGGAGAACTAATTATAATTTTCAAAGCAGCAGCATTGGGCATGAGTGCAGCAGCAACAAGATATAATGCTATACACAAAAGTACACGCACATTCAGTAGCTCTAAATATGGGCAACAGGACAAAGACCATTGTTCCATCTTCCCAATCCCATCTGCTTGCACTCAAAAGGTAATTTAAAATGCTTTATATATGATACCTACAGGCATCAAGGACAATGAAACAGGGATAAAAATTTTAAGAATATTTATAGTTTAACTGCCCCAATATTTTGTTCGTATTCCCAAAGTTGCACATCTAATCACCAGTTTTTTCATGTTTAATCATATATTTTCCCTGTGCATTTCATTTATTGTTATTTAAATTTTTAATTAATAAATTGTGTTTAAAAAATTAGTTTTTTAAAGTCTGTTTGTATAAGAATGATCAGAAATTCCATAGAATGATCAGGTTATTTTGATGAAATATTAACAAACTGCTTTCAGAAAAATATATTTACTCTGCTGAACTAAAGTGACATAATTCAAAGTGCTTTTTTTTTTTTTTTTTTCTAATGTAGGTATTAGTTTACTCTGGATCCATGTTAAATTTAAGTAACTGGTCTGATTACAAAGTTGAATGTCTGGTTTGGTCTACAGCTCCAAGTGTAGAGACAAGCTCTGTGCAACCCTGGAGCTTTAGAATCACAGCAGCTGATCCAGCCTCCTCATTAAGGGAATCAAATTAGACACTCAACTCCCAAGGAGATCCCTTCCAGACATGTTGGCACCTCCAAGCCTCGGAGATTCCCCTAGAACTCTCACTAGAGTTTTCCACCTCAATTCTGTTTTTCCATCTGAATAAACCATTCCTACCAGGTGACTGGCCCAGCATTTTGAAGGTGAGCCCTCAACATGTAGAAGCATTGCACTGTGACTCAGGTACATCCTTGTAATTACACCTTAAATCAGCACACCTGTGGTTTTCCTCAGTCAGGTGGCAGGGCACCGGAAAGTGATGGATATTTTAGTAATATTCCACAGAATATTTATACATGCTTAAAAGAACCAAATACCTTGTTTTAGTCTAAATGAGTTGCAAACTAATACTGGATGAGTGGTGGCAGATATCAAAGATTTCAAAAAACTTATAGAAGAAAAAGCCAAAGCTAGAAAAATCTTTAAATTAATTTACAATAGTATTTTCCTGAGTATTAGAAGATTCATGCTGTTGAATGTTATTTCATTGTGGAAGACAAGCATGGCATCGGAGAATAGTTTGTGAATGACTACGACCCAACAAACATAGTGTAAAACAATTGTAACATTGCCCATAGTGTAACCTGGGCAAAAAGTGTAGCATCTGTGAAATTTACTGAGAAATTATAGAAGGGAGAGTGGTCCTGTGTCTATAAGGACACTGACTTTAGGGATATGAGCTCTCTTACAAAATATCTGCTTCTTAGTCTCAAAGTTAGGCCAAAAGTCCACCAATAGAGTCTAGTTCTTCTGTTTAGCTTTAGTAAAATGAGGTTCTATCACTCTATTTACAGCCATTAAACAGTGGTATCAATGCAGAAAATGTGTGATAATTTAGGCTACTGGGAACTTTTAAGTCTAAAGACACAAGGCCTCTTTGGTTGAACTCACCTTAAGCCATAAAATTTGACTGGATTTTGAAGGAAATTTGGGCCCAGGGTGAATCAATTTGATAATTCTGATAAGGTGTTCTTGGAACTCATTTATTATTAGTAGTAGTAGTATTAGAATGAAGCTCATTACTCCCCATTACTCTTAATGAGCTCATTTTTAAATGAACCTAGTCTCTCTTTCCCTCAGAGATCCTTTAGGAATCTTAACCAGATGGTGAAGCAGTAACATCTGCTTGCTCATTTTAGATCTTCTTAATGGGACTTTTGCAGTTCTCAACAACAGAATCATTTCCTATGGAGCCTCAGTCTTCAATAACACCCTTTAAAAAGAATCTTTAATAGTCCTCTTGACCTATGTAATTTGTTATAAAAAGACAGTAGCTCTACCTCATGTTTAGGTGTGGGCTGAATAAGAAACGTCATGAAGCAAATTTGGGATCATGTTATCTTCTTGCCAGCTTTGTGGTCATCTTCTCACAAAATCTGTGAAGAGTAGAGCCCAATTACTTCAAGACTGGCATAAGGCTGGATTTAATTATTTCTGTCCCAGGGAGGATTTCCTCAACCAAGCCTGCCTTGGAAAGCTGTACTTCTCTCGGGTCACTGCCCTGTCTCTGGTCACTCTAGCCTTACACTGGATGACAAAAGGCTGTGCACCATGTGGTTACCACCACTGGGCTCACCTGTTTCCTCCAAGTGTGGTCTATGGACACCTCATGAGAATCACTTGAGGGTGCTTGCTAAAAATACAGAGTATTGAATCTCAACCCAAATCTACTGAATCACAATCTCTGAGGGTGGTGTCCAGGAATCTACTTACAAGCTGCCCAAGGGAATATTATAAGCATTCACTTGAGAACATGAGGATGATAATATGCTAGTCCAGAGATAACAGTAGTTATCTAAATGTGGTGTCTAGTTATCCTTAGGAGATTAATTTGGTCTGAAAATAAATTTAAATGTAGAGGGTTTTATATTTCTTTCTGTGGATTTAGAAACTCTCTAACTCAATGAAACCCATGTCTTTAAAGCTGACTTAAATCTAGCAGACTGAGCACTGGTCCATCTGGATTTTAGGATTTTTATGTTCCTACTTAAAATTGCCTTCAATTTGACTTTGCAGCAGAAAAATATGAAAGCATTTCATGTTAGCTATATCATTAAATCTGCTGTGTAACTTTATAACCAATAGGAACATCTGGGAACAAAGCTCTATTACAAGTCAAGTTTTGAGTTTGTTGCCATGGGCATCCAGGAACCAGTTTTATGCTGCTCTAGGAGGCAATGAGAAAAATGTGAGTAGAAGGGATGCTTTAGTGGTGACATATGCTTCTGTGCATGTTTTATAGCTCTCAGTACAATTACGGGAGTTACACTACCTTTGCTTAGCAACCATGTTTCTTGTGTGGTCATTTTAATGTTAATGTGCAGCTGGTTAAATATTTCTTTAACTACCAGTAAAAAATAAACACTTCAGGCTGTGAGATTACAGCCTGGATAAATTAGAGGGAGAGGGCAGGAGGGAGTGAGGAAGAGAATGAACGGACTAGACCGCTCAACTGACACTCAGCTCAGGAATCTGGTCTCTGACTCCATTTCGGAGAGTGCAGTGTCCAAAGGACGCTGAGGGCAACGGAAGGAGCTGGACTACAAGATAGGATGCCAGTCTGTTCATTCTACCCTCCTACTATTTGTGGGATCAGATAAATATTTTAAATCTCCAACCTATGTCCTCTATAATGTAAAGGAACTAAACTGAGGTATCTCAAGGATTCCTTTCATTTCTAACATTCTAGTACTAAATATAGAAAACTTGATCCAACTTAGTAGAAAAGTAAACTACATCACAGGAATGAACTTATTTGATTTAAATTCATTCTCAATAACATGGATCAGTAGTTCAGCAATTTTTATGGATGGGAAGCTCTTTTCTTAAAGAAAATACAATAAATCCCATGTGAAAGGATTTCTATTTTGGTTATAGACTGATTAAAAAACAAAATCTAATTCTATCAGAAATCCACAAATACACTTAAGTAAAATTTTATTAATCATAACAGCATCCACGAACTCTTGAAAAATAGCATCTATAAAATAAAACTGATTCAGTGTAAAAGCAGTTCTTCATTTTTATATAAAGATTCTTTGATTCCTTGAAATAACTCCAAAAATATGTGGGAAACTACCAAAATAGACTATGAGAAATAAACCTGAGCATCCCTAAATAGAAGCTAGATCTTTTCATCTCAAGGAGATATCAAAAAGTAGGGAACCACTCAAACATAATGGCCAGGGCAGTCTTTCTGAGGAGGTGATATCTGGGGGGCTGAAACCTAAAGGAACAGAAAGATCTAGGCACACAGAGCTGGAGGAAGAGCATTCCAGAGAGTACCACCTGTGAAAGGCCCAGAAGGTAGAACTTGCTGGGCTTGCAGTGCTTAGAGTGGGAATGGTGTGACTTTGGAGAGATAGATGAGTGCTATAAAGCAGAGTTTTCTGGTTCACTGTAAAGAGCGTGGATTTAAGACTAAGCACAAGTATGGAGTGGGACATGTAAGCAGATGTAAGCTTTTATATATAGAATGTATAAACAACAGGGTCCTACTATATAGCACAGAGAACTATATTCAATATCCTATGATAAACTATAATGGAAAAGAATATATAAAAAAAGAATGCATATATATGTATAACTGAATCACTTTGCTGTACAGCAGAAGTTAACACAACATTGTAAATCAACTATACTGCAATATAAAAAAATTGAAAAAAAATAGACTAAGCACAAGGAGAAAATAGTGAAAGATTTTAAGCAAAATAGTGACACAATGCAGCTACATTTTGAGAAAAATAAATTCCACTGCTATGTGGGTAATGGATTGGGATGGGGAAAGAGACCAATTAAAAAGGCCAGTAGAGACTTGTGGTATAGTCCAAGTAAAAGATGATGATCATCTAGAATAAAGATGAAGACAGGAAAGATAGAAATGGAAGAATGTGAGATCATGTGGAATTAACAAGACTTGATGATAGGTTGAGTACTAGGGATAAAGGAAATTGGGCAACCAGAAATGACTTCTAGTTTTCTGGCTGGTTGATAATTCTTCTGAGATGTGAATGAGGAAATAAGCAGAGTGGGGGAAAATACAAATGATACTTGATAATTTTCTAATAAATTGCCTATGCAATTATTATTTGGGAAATAAAGAAGACAATGAACAGGAAACACTAGATGCTACAGGAGAATATGTTAATTGACTGCAATTTTTTTTTTCAGATTAAAAGCATTCTTATAGATCTACAAGGTTTCTCTTAACTGGACGTCAGTCTTTTAATGAAAATCCCCTTCCCACAGCTTGGTAGCAGAACCTTCAACCTTCACTGTCTATAGTGGCCTGACTCTTCTCCCACTTGTAGCCTATGTTCCCAGTGGGGACTTGTGTTTTGGTTACTGGCAGCCTTGAGCTGAAGGCAGCATGCTGGAATGGGGAGTGGTAAGAGGCTGCTTATTAATTAATCATGACAATATCCACCCACCCTCTGACTTCATTTCTGCTTTAATGGAAGGGGGATAAGTAGGTGGATATGGCTCTAGGGTTGTCTAACTAAGAAACGTGAGACTAAATTATTATCTTAAACCTAGCAGATGCTGGAAAATGCAAGAAAGAACACTTTCCACATTTTAATTCAGAAAAATTTCAGTACAGAAGAAATTTTTAAAAATTGTACAGTGAACACATACATACCCACCACCTAGATTCTATCAGTAATATTTTAGCAAAGGTGCTTTATACAGATAAAGGTATCTATCCATTTATCCATCCCTCTATCCATTTATTAATTTATCTCAATTTTTGATGCATTTCAAAGTAAATTGTGAATAATAGTATACTTCCCACCATGCATATTCCAGTATGCATATCATTAAATACAATCAATGTTTGTTTTTTTCTTTCAATGAAAATTTATACATGTAATGCACAATTCTTAACTGTACATTCACTGAATTTTGACAAATCTATACATCTGTGTAATCCAAACCCCTGTCAAAATATAGAAAATTAACATGATTCCAGAAATATTTCTTATACTCCTTCCCATTCAATCTCTACTTCCACCTCCACAGAGGCAACCACTGTTCTGATTTTTTTCCATTCTAGAATTAATAGAAAGGAATTCATACAGAATGTACTCCTTTGTGTCTGTTTTTTTTCTTTTTAACTCAGCATACTGTTTTTGAAATTCATCCATGTTGTTGTGTATCAGTATTTCATTCCTTTTTATTGATGAGTAGTATTCCAATGTATGAATATACCATAGTTTGTTTATCCATTCTCCTATTTGATGGATATCTGAAATATTCCAGGTTTTGCTCTTATGGATAAAACTGCTATGAATATCCTTAAACAAGTCTTTTTGTGTACATATATTTTTAGTCTCTTGGATAAATAACTAAGATTAGAATTGCAGAGTCATAATGTAGTTGCATGTTTAGATTTTTAAGTAACGTCCAGAACTCTTCCCAAATTAGTTGTACCATTTTACACTCCAACCAGTAAGAGTTCCAGTTGCTCCACACTCTTACCAACATTTGGTTTATCTTTTTTAAAAATTCTAGACACCTCAGTGAGTTTATAATGGTATTTCATTGTGGTTTGAATTTCCCTCATGACTAACGGTGTTGACCATGTTTTGTTATGTTTATTACCATTTGTTTAACTTCTTTTTATGAAATAACGGTTCAAATCTTTTGCCTGTGTTTTAATTGGGTTGTCTGTGTTTTTATTATTAAGTTGTAAGAGTTCTTTATACATCTGACACCAGTTCTCTGTCAGATATATGTCTTGTGAATATTTTTCCTGGCCTGTGACTATTTATTTTCCTAATGATGTCTGCTAATAATCAGATGTCTTAAATTTCAATGAAGTCTAATTTATCATGTTTTTCTTTTATGGTTATTGCTTTCTATGACACAAATAACCTTTGTTTACCACTGAATCAAAAAGGTTCCTCCATGTTTTCTTCCCAAAGCTCTGTAGTTTTAGCTCTAAGATCATAGGTATATGATTCATTTTTAATTTATTTTGGGGTATGGAGTTAGACAAAGATCAAGTTTCTTTTCTTTTTTTTTTTTTTTTTTAAATCAATATCGAGTTACTTGGTACCATTTGCTGAAAACACTTCCTTCCCCGGGCAAGCAATTACATTCCCACCACGCATTGCTTATCTTGAATTGTACTTCTTTGAAATACCTTTTTTTTTTTTTGGCCAATTTTATGTGCTCATTTACTTTAAAGAGAAATGTAAAACAAGTGAGCAGTTTTCACTTTGTGTAAATATTATAGAACTTGCCTCATCCTCCCCCAGCAAAGCCAGTCATAAAAAATCAGTTGAATCTGACCCATGTTGTCATCTTCCTCTCATAGACAAATGCTGTTTATTACACTGAATAGAAAAACTCTGTACACTCTGATGATTCAGAGATCCTGGAAAATGAGGAGTTAGCTTTGACTCATGGGGCACTTCTTTTAGTGCTACTTACTAATTGTGGTTTGTGGCTCATCTCCTACCACTCCCTGACAAACACCCTGCCCTCAACAATTCTGAAATACTTATTCCCAGAAAAGCCCAGGCTTTTCTCACTTCTAGAGATCTGCATGTGCTATTATCATTGCCCATAATGCCCTTGTCCTAATGCCTAAGGAACTCTATTCATATCAGAGGGAGCTTTCCTCAACCTCCTCATCAATGTTAAATATTCCCTCCTAGATGCTCCCATGCACATATGTCATAATGTATTATATCACTTATCCATATTCCTCTGATTATTCATCCTATATTTCTCTCTCCTCACCACACATGGCCTTCTCATCATGAACCTCTGGAAAGTATAAATCTAATCTATCTTTCTCTGTACCCCAGTAAGTTAAAATAATAAACACAACAATAGTAGATTTGCTGGATGAAAGAATTTTAATTTTCTGATGTAGTTTAAATTTCAAATCTCTTCCACCTTACACTTAAGTATATTTATATTTATATTTACTAGATCTCACAGCATGACCATTTGGTTTGGAAACTGTAATCATCTTCCTATATCCTAGAATAGACCAAAAATACTTCCTTGAAAGAATAACAAACACCTAGTGTATATTTTGAAGTTCCCTTATATATGGAGATTGGAAGAATAATTGTAGTAGGATATTTGAGGTACATCTCAAAGAAGTGTCTTACGTGTAGCCTACTGTTTTCCTAATTAAATTTCTTTTAATACACTGTTTGAGATTCTGTAAAGAAAGTACACTAATAAGTAGATGGAGTCCCAACTCTGCTACTTACTAGCTATGTGTAAATATCAGTGAGGACAGGCTGGGTTTTGCTGCAGTAATAGCAGTCTTGAACATCGTAGTTGTCTCACTCACATTACAAGACTCATCATGGATCAACCACAAGGCTTTTTCATGTTGCCATCACTCTAAAAATGAGAAATACTGCCCATCATCAATACAAAGGGAAAAAGAGACATGGCAATCTGTACCCTGACTCCTGGAGCTTCTTCCTGGGAATGTCACTCACATTATTAATGGCCACTGCTGAATTCATCAGAGCATAGTCTTCAATTAGGGAGGAAATTTGGAATGTATTATTTGGCAAAAGTAATTCAATCTACTAAATAAATAACTTTAGGGAAAACATATTCTATCTGAATCTCAGTTTCCTCACATATAAAATAATAACTATGCAATGATAATAAAACTACTTCATAGGGTTATATGGATTAACAGAGATAATGATTTTTAAAAAAAACACTTAGCACAATACCTGGCATGTAATTACGACTCAGTAAATGTTTGTTTAAAACATTAAGAAGAAAGAACCTCAGTTTCTGTATCTTTCAAATAAGTAATAGACTGATAGAGCTCCATGGTATCTGGGGTTTTATCTGGGTGGTTAAAACAGCTAGAGATGATTAGGATGGCTCAATTGTGGACATGTGCCTAGGGTCTTCATTCTTTTACATGTGGAGCCTGTTGGGGTGAAATATGCAAGATGTTCACATGCCCAATGCCTGGGCTAGGACAGGTATAACTTCCGGGGGCTGGTCTGCATCGCTCTCTGGACACACATGGTGGACTCAAGGTAGCCTCAAACTTACATGGCCACCAGCTTCTCGCAGAACAAACATTACGACAATAAGTGTTCCAAAAGGCCCAGAAAGAAGATATAAGGCTTTCTCTGATATAGCTTCAGAGGTCTGGAATATCACTTTTAATGTATTTTATTAGTCAAGCAAATCACTAAGGCCAGCAGTGTTCTTATATCTTTACTAAAATAAGCCGAAAATCTAGGGTTTGCTACAGGAAAAAACATTATTATAACATTATAATATAAAAAACATTATAATAGTGGTTTATTTATTTATTTTGCATTTCCCTAATGGCTAATGAGGTTGAACATCTTTTCATGTGTTTATTTGATATCCATGTGTGTTCTGTAGTAAAGTGTCTGTTCAGATTGTTGACCGATTTTTAAATTGGGTTGTTTGTTTTCTTACTAAGTTTTCAGAGATCTTTAAAGATATATCTTAAATATGTATGTCTTTTGTCAAATATGTGATTTATAATTATTTTCCCAGTCTATAGTTATCTTGTTATTCTCTTTATAGGGCTTTTGTAAAGCAAAGTTTTTAAAGATTAAGTCTAACTTACCGAGATTTTCTTTTCTTTTATGGATCATGCTATTGGTGTCAGATCTAAGAAAACTCTGCTTAACTCAAAGTCACAAAGATTTTCTCCTATATTTTCTTCTAAAAGTTTTGAAGTTCTACATTTTAAAGTCAAATCTATAAACCATCTTGGGTTAATTTTGTGTATTGTGAGGCATAGGTCACGGTTCATTTTTGTTGCAGATGGATGCCCAGTTTTTCCAATACAATTTACTGAAAGGAGTATCTTTTTCCATGGAATTGCCTTTGCACCTTTGTCAAAAATAAATTTACCACATTGAGTATATTTTTGGACTCTAGTCTGTTTCATTAATCTATGTGCCTATCCCTTTCCTAATATCACACCATCTTGATTAGTGTGAATAACATTACATTATCTTGAAAGCTGAATAACATGTTTTAAAATAAGGTAATTTGAACCCTCTTTGTTCTTCTTTTAAAAATTAACTGTTCTAGTTCTTTCTTCCTTTCCATATAAATTTTAGAATCAACTATCTAAATATGTACAAAATCATGCTGGTATTTTGAGTTGTATAGCATTAAACCTATAAATCTGTCTGGGAAGAATTGGTACTTAACTATGTTGAGTATTCCAATCCATGAGCCCTGTATATCTCTCCATTTACGTAGGTTTTTTGGGGTTTTTTAAACTTTCTTAAATCTGCATTTTGTAATTTTTGGCATACAGATCCTGCACATTTTGCTAGATTTATACTTAAGTATTTCCTTTATTTGGAGCTACATAAAAGGTATTTTTATTGTAATTATTAATTATTCATTGATAGTATAAAGAAATAATGATTGATTTTGTATGATGACATTGTATAATGAGAACTTGTTAAACTCACTTACTAGTTCCAGGAGCTTTATTATGGATTCTGCGGGATTTTCTTAAGAAGACCATCACATTATCTGAAAATAAGGATAATTTCAATTTTTCTTTCCTGTGTGTACATGTGATTTAAATTTTTTTTTCTTGCCCTCATATACTGACTAAATAGGCATGCAGAGAGTGGACATCCTGCCTTATTCAAAATCTTAGAGATAAATAATTTGGCCTTTCATCATTAAGTATGATGTTAGCGAAGGGGGCTTTTTCGGTAAACGTCCTTTATCAGCTTAAGGAAGTTCCCTTCTTTTCCGAGTTTCCTCAGAGATTTTTTTCATGAATACATGTTAAGTTTTGTCAAATGTTGTTTCTGTATGAATAACTATGAACCTGTGGTTTAACTGTTTAGTCTATGAATATGGTGGGTTACACAAATTGTTTTTCAAATGTTGAACTAGCCTTGCATCCCAGGATAAATCTCACTTGTTGTTATATAGTGTTCTTTTTATATGTGACTAGATTTTGAATTGCTAATATTTTGTTGAGGATTTTTGTGGCTATGTTCATGAGGGAAATTGGTCTCTAGTTTTCTTGTATGGTCTTTTGGCATCAGGGAAATTCTGCCCTCATAAAATGATTTGGAAGTATTCTCTCTTCTTTAATTTCTTGGAAGATATTGTGTAGAGCTGGTGTTATTCCTTCTTCAAATGTTTGGCAGAATTCACCACTGAAACCATCTGGAACTGGAGATCTCTTTTTTGGAAAACTTTAAGCTGCAAATTCAATTTCTCTAATAGACATAGCTCTATTCATGTTATCTACTTTTTAAAAAAATTCATTTTATTTATTTATTTATTTATTTATTTAGGCTGTGTTGGGTCTTCGTTGCTGTGCACGAGCTTTCTCTAGTTGCGGCGAGTGGGGGCTACTCTTCGTTGCGGTGCGTGGTATTCTCACCGTGGTGGCTTCTCTTGTTGCGTAGCACGGGCTCTGGTGTGTGGGCTTCAGTAGTTGTGGCATGCGGGCTCAGTAGTTGTGGCTCACGGGCTCTAGAGCACAGGCTCAGTAGTTGTGGTGCATGGGCTTAGCTGCTCCACAGCATGTAGGATCTTCCTGGACCAGGGCTCGAACCCATGTCCCCTGCATTGGCAGGCGGATTCTTAACCACTGCACCACCAGGGAAGCCCCCATGTTATCTACTTTTTTGGTGAGTTTTAGTATTTTGTAGCTTGAAAGGAATTGACGCACTTTATCTACATTATTAAATGTATGTGCATAGAATTGTCCTTGGTATTTTCTTATTAGCATTTTAATGTCTGTAATGATATATTCTCTTTCATTGCCAGTAATGATAATTCTGTCTTTCTTGATAATTTCAGTTAGAGATTTATCAAGTTTATTGATTCTAAGAAACAGCTTTTGATTTCACTGATTTTTTTCTCTATTTTTTTCTGTTTTCTATTTATTTCTGACCTAACCTTTATTTAATTCTTTCTGACTTCTTTAGGTTAATATTGCTCTTTATTTTCCAGTTTCTTAAGGTGGAAACTTAAAGTGTTGACTTGGGACTTTTCTTCTTTTCCAATACAAGCATTCAATGCTATAAATTTCCTTCAGAGCACTGATACAGCTTCATTCCTTACATTTTTATATATTGTACTTACATTTTATTTAGTTCAGGTCAAAATAGTATATTTTCTAATTTTCCTTGAGGCTTCATCTTTGACCTCATGCATTATATAGAAGAATGTTTTTATTTGAGGATTTTCCAGATATCTTTCTGCTATTGATTTCTAATTTAATTAAATTGTTTTCAGAGAATGTACTTTGTATGAATTCACTTCTTTCACATTTGTTAAGTTTTATTTTATAATGTAAGATTTGTAAGAAACATTCACCTACATTGATGAATGTTTCTTGGACACCCAAAAAGAATGTATATTCTACTGTAGTTAGGTGGAGTGTCCTATGAATATCAGATAGACCCAACTGGCTGATGGTGATGTTCAGTTCTTTATACTTCTTGACTTAATGTTAACTTGTCTTATCAGATACTAAGAGAGAGGTATTGAAGTCATCACAGCCATAATTGTGAATCTGTCTATTTCTTGTTTCAGATCTATCCATTCTTGCTTCATGTATTTGAAGTTTTGTTAAGACTGTACATATTTAGAATCATTAGGTCTTATTAGTGAACTTTTATCATTATGTAATAACCTTTTTTATTTTTGGCAGTTTTCCTTGCTCTGAAGCCTATTTTGTCTGATATAAATATATACTCTCCAGCTGTCTTTTTTTTTTTTGCGGTACGCGGGCCTCTCACTGCTGCGGCCTCTCCCGCTGTGGAGCACAGGCTCCGGACGCGCAGGCCCAGCGGCCATGGCTCACGGGCCCAGCCGCTCCGCGGCACGCGGGATCCTCCCGGACCGGGGCACGAACCCGTGTGCCCTGCATCGGCAGGCGGACTCTCAACCACTGCGCCACCAGGGAAGCCCCTCCAGCTGTCTTTTGATTGGTGCTTGAATTGTATCTTTCTTCATCCTTTTATTTTTAACCTGTGTAGCTTACTTAAAACCAACAGATAATGTTGAATTAGTGTAGTTGTTTTTGCTGTTGTTGTTTCAGTAGGCTGGTCAGACTCTCCACATATTTTGACTCACATTCTGTGGACTGTGGTTCCAATATCAATTCACTATCCAAAGCCTCTGCTAGGCCATTTACAGCTTTCCTGTGTTTCCCTCACCCAGCAGCCAGTCTAGGACTTGGGCTGTAGTCTACCCCACAGTTCTGTTCTCAAAGCATTTAATATGCTTTTTAGCCTCAGATTCACCCCTGGCTCAGGAGTGAGCCCAAGAATTCATATACATTTTATGGGATCATTTTCTCAGGCTGTCTCCTCCCAACTAATTTGCTCATTTAAAAAAATTTAATCTTACCAAATTAGCAAAACATCAACTAACCATTCTTGTTCTTCACTCAACTAGAGTTCTACTGAAGCTGTCAGATAAAGACACCCAAACTTTTATATCACTGCTGCAGGGTCTTCTACTCAATTCCACTCTAAATGAGTCTTAGGGATTTATTCAATGTTTCCTTAGTCAACTTTCCTTTTTTTTTTTCTCTCTCTCTCAATGGAAATGTCCACCAGAACACACTCTCTCCTGGCCCAGTGACTACCAAGTATCTATTATCTACCTCCTGGCAATAGAGAGTTTTGCCTGACTATGCCTTAATCTTACTTTCTCAGATCAAGTTCATGTGAGAAAAAGCACATCAATATCCAGTTGGATAGCCTCTCTCCTTTTCATGAGCAGTGAACTATGCTGATCTTTGTGCACACTGTCACTGGAGAACCGACTATCTGAATACCAGAACTGGTCTTAAACCAAAGTGTTTAAGTGGGAGATGTGTCTCAAGTTGCCTGCTGCACTCTGTCTCTGCTTGCAGTTCCTTTTTTGTCCTCTCAGCACTTAGCTCAAGCTAATTAACTGGCCAGAATTCCCAGGCTTGCCTGCTCTCTGATATAAGAGAGAAAATTATTAGGATAAATGAAATCATACTGAACTGTTCAAGTCATACTCATTCAGGGAGCATTTGCATTTTAAATAAACTTGTGAAGACAGATTACTCCCTTCATTCTGGATTTTCTAGCAGGCTGACACTTGGAACAAGGGGTGAGTGTGAGGCAGAAGTGCCCCTAATTTTTTTTAAAACCCTTCTGTTAATATAAAGGATTGAGAATGAGAAGTATTTTGTTTTGTTTGCTTGGAGGGGGGAGGTGTCTGTATGAGTGTATGAGAAAGATAATTTGTACAATTTGTTGTCCACAATATTCTAAATTTCAAAATACTTATAAAATCCGATGGAGAAACGAGGGACAGAAATGTATTACCTTCCCTTAAAATGCATCTCTTGATTCTCCTACTCAAACTGAATGCATAAAAACTCTTCACAGGCTGTGCGTGGTGATAATGTATAATAATCTGCAGTGATTTGGAAAATACTTCCTATTCTTCAGTCATACTAATAGGCTCACAAGTATAGAGAAGAGATCTAGTTCACCCATAAATAGCTATCATAGCTGACTACATATGTGTTATATATTTCTACTGAAACTTTAGATAAGTATTTCTTGAAGCATTTTATGTAGAACAATTGTCTAACAAATGTGTCTAAGAGAAAGGGAACCCATGTAGCTATAAACTATATCCCCTCTTGGAGATTTAAAATGTATTTGACCATATAAAAGGCTCTAAGTGGCTCTGCAGTAAAGAAATCTAATTTTTTTGGCAAAATTTTCCTAAATTGATTAGACTACTAACTCTTCTCTTCACATGACACCCATTAACATCGTGAGCCAGTGTATTGCATAGCACATTGTGGGAAACATTCCAGTAGATTCTTATCATTTGGGAGGGATATATTCTGCAGCTTTTATAAATCCACAAATTCATGAACACCACTGTAGCATATAATTTCTATCGTAAATTATATGAATGTTGATCTTTATTGAAACAGTTTGTTGAATTGTCTTTCCTGCTCCTGTGAGGAATACATGGTAGATTCAATAATGTCATAAATTCCACTACCTTCCACTGAATTAGGCATTTATCTCTGCACTTATCCAAAAATACTTTGGTTAGAAACACCACTTCTTTTTTAACATCTTTACTTTTTCTTCATTTCCATCATAAGGATTAGCAGAGGATAATTTGGGGAACAATTTCTGTCTCTGCCTCTGCCCCGCCCCCACACACACATATACACACACAATTTTCATGCTTCTGTTTTGCTTTGTATTTTGTGGAGTAATAAAAAGTAAATTGTGGCCCAAGGTCTCAAGGCACTACATGCACATAATCAGAAAAAAATACATAAGCAAATATGTATAATCAGCCTATCCCTTAACCCATAATGACCTACCCACAATACAGGAATTTGGGGGGAATGTTGGTATCACATCTGAGATGGTTTTGGAGTCAAACAGAACTGGGTGGATTCTAGGTGACACTGAGTAAGTTACTTTATCTCTCTGGGATGTGCTATCCTCATTTGTTAAATGGGATTATAATAGTTATGTGAAGACTAATTGAGATAAGATGTAAATGCCTGGCACCTAGTAACTCATCCAAAGGCAGTAGTAATCATGTAAGGAACAGCCTCATGGCTGTAACGTCATTAAAATCTAAGTCTTTAAAAATTACATGTGTGCCCATGTGTACAGCAATCAAGGCTAAGAGTGTATTTGATTTTCTCAACACCTTTTGCCAGCTAGTTCAGATTTATGCCATATTACAATTCAGTAAACATCTATTGGGACACTCCTTTCCAGCCCTACATAGAAAGAACAATATTCTTTGACCCAAATTCTAGAAGCAGATAACCTTCCTGCACCAGTCTTCTTTTCTGAGTAGAGGCAAATAGGACACTAGTTTTAGATACATCTCCATATCTTATATTTCTTCAGGAATTAATAATCTTTTTCTTTGCAAAGATGCCTGGACACCAACTTTCTACCTACTTCTATTTAGGTCAACACTCAGCAATTTTTTCCTTTTTTTTTAGTAAAAAAAAAATGAGTATTGATGAAATTATGAAGAACAGGTATTTATAGCAATGACTGACATGGAAAGAAAAATAAAATCACACCCATATACCCATTTTCCTAAATACAAGTTATTTTTTTCACTTTTCATATCTTCTATTGACCTCTCAAATACTCTCTATGTGACCTGAAACAAAACAATGTGTGAATAAAACATAATAGTAGAAAACCTTCGTGTTGAATCTTCTTTTAACTTCCCTTCATGGCAGTGAAATGGGACAAAAATCTCTCAGATGTAAAGTCACAGTGGCAGAAATACAATACACAATGCACTGTTATTTCTCTATGTCATACACACACACACACACACACACACACACACACACACACACACACACACAGATGGAAACCCATAGCACAGTAGATGGTGTTTTATGTGAGGAAAATTAAACAAAACACAAACAATGGCTGGATTACTATGACAACAGAGTATATGCCATGGCTTCTGGAAACACTTGACAGCTGTTTTCAATTTTAACTGTTTGCTCTAGTACCTTATATCATGTTAGCAGCTCCATGGGCCTTAAAATGTGTGCCTTGGCCATTTTTTAAAAAGTTTCACTCATTCTGTGTGCTTTTAAGCATACAGAAATAAGGCCACAACAAGTGAGTCATGCTCAAGGCTGAGCCACTTCACAAGACTCACTCAAAGAGAACCCAGAAGGTCTTCTCATTGTCCTGTAGGCTATGGAGAAACTGCAGTAGTGAGACTGCGCTGGTCAAACTTTTTAAAATTACCACAGAATTCTTAATTTCAGGCCATGTGAGTTTTAAGTGCTATCATCTTTTCTCCCCTGGAGAAAAAATTCTGATATGAAATGAGAAGTCACCTTTCTTAAACAAGATTGTTAGGTAAAATTAATTTAACCCTCCGAACAATCCTGTGATGTAAGTATTATCGGCTTTATTTTAGGAATGATGAAAGTTGAATTCAGAGAAGTAAAGCAATGTGTACCAAACCCACATTTTGAAAACAGGAAATCCTGGATTAAAACAGTTACTCTGAAATCCTATTCAATTCTTCCCAATTTGGACCTTCCTATGTCTTTTACTGCATTCATGAGCATGGTTCAGGAAATAATGTTTTGGGAAAATCTTTGTCTACGAAATATTTAATGAGGGCAAACAGTACAACTAAGAATAGTGCTATTGTTGTTAGTCTCCACTAGGTCTGTGTGTATATATGAGAAGGTTAAAAAAAAAAAAGAAGAAGAAGAAAAGACAAGAAATTCAGTGAACACTTTTGAAAGTTGATAGATGCATCTAAAAGCAAATAATTATCTTCTCTCACAGATACCTCCAAAGAATCTTAACGGAAAATGGGAAGATGTGAGTGTTTTAATCCCAGATCACATTGAGGATCTTTCTAACTTTACTGAAAGATATTGGATAGATTATTTAATCCCCTTACGTATGGGTTTTACCAGCTATAAAATCAAAATTATACAACTTGGGTGAGTTGTAGAAAGAATAAGTAACTTGATGGTGATAAACTTAAATTCACAATATTATTGCCTGTATAGTTTAATGCTTATTTACAATCAACTGACAATCCTTTATTGCCCAGATCAGGTCTAGATGCTCTGGGAGATAAAAATAAACATATGAAAACACATGTCCTCCTGGAGGAGCTCACCAGGAAGTTGGTGAGACAGAATTCACAGACATAAAAGACTTAGAATATGCTAGAAGACAATGTAGAATCAAATGGTATAAAGTACGTTGCCCCCATCTAGCAATTATTGTTAGTCACATTTTTTTCTGCCCAAACCAACTAAAGACCCATTTACTCTGTAAAGTCTTCCCCAAATTTTCTGGCTCATGGCTTCCTTCCTTGATCACTTTTTATTTGAGCCACATTTTAATCATCTTTTGTCAACTATTATATGTATCTTTGAATTTTAAAATTTGTTAATATACAACCTGCTTTCTCTACTAGATCATAAATCTCTTGATCAAAAGCCACATATGCTTCTTTATTATATCTTCAAAGCCAGATGCTTTGTTTTGCACAATGGACGTATTGCTGATTTTTTTTCTGATTATCATGAAAACGATGACAATTACTAGCGAAGTATGAATTCACAGAATGGAGCCACCACAGGAACAACACTTATATGAATGTGGTTACATTTCAGACACACTGGATTCATTTGACCTTGAGTTCCTTAAGCACAAGGATTGTCTTTTTCACATGTATCCTTTGTTTTTGTCCTAGTGTGATGCCTGACATAATATCAATAGAAATGGAAGTGTCTGACAAAGGAAGGAAAGTAGGAAGGGAAGAAGAGTTGGAAGGAGAGAAGAAAGAGTCTGTTTACTGAAGAATGGACTTAAATATGAAAAAAGTAGGAAATCCTAGACAAGAAGGACATTATCAGCAAAGGCAGAGTGGTTGAAATTGGCAGTGTGTGAGCGTGTACACATGTGTGAAACTATGTGGAAGGCATTCCAGCTGGAACAAGCAATTTTCTTTGTGAGGGCATGGGATATTGTGTTGAATAGGTAAGATGTTTTTCATGCGTGGAGGTCATACTGTGAAAGTCAGAATGAATAATTTAGAACTGGGGCCAGAGGCAATGGAGCCATTACAGGTTCTTAAGATGATGAAAAGCATTTTTAGGAAAACTACTTAGAAACAGCAGCATACGAAGGAGACAAGAGAGGAAACATTAAAGGAAGAAAATCCGCTTAGATCCAATTGTGGTAATGTAATCATGGGGTGATGAACCTGAACTATAGCAGAGTCACCAAAATAGAAAATCTTTTTATTGAAAAAATCAGTAGGATTTGATGATTAACTGAATATAAGAGTAAAAGAGATAAAGACATAGTAAATATTGCCAAACTGCTCAATGATGAAAGAGGTTGAGCTCACAAATTGTGGTGCCATAAATTAAAATAAGGAAGTACAGAAATAGCTGGTTTAAGGAAGATGACAAATTTAATTTTAGACATGATGATTCTATGTAGCATGAGGTAGTAGGAAGAACATTATATCAGAGATAAATTTGCAAAGCCTCTGGCTCTGTGAAGAGCGTAAAGAAGTTACTTATGATGTTGAATTAATATTTTCATTAAGTCACTTAACATCTCTGGCTATTTACGTTTCCTAAAATATTAAAAGGGCCCACACATTCCTGCAATAATTACCACACTGTGAGGATAAAATAAGATGGTGATGGTTAGATTTCTTGGTTATTGTCAAATCTTATGTAAGTTGTAAATCAGAGATCCGAGGCAGAGGTACAAGTTGTTGCCTGATCCATATAGAGGCGGTTTATTTGCTCTTTCTAGGATCTTACAGAGGAATGTTACTCTCCCATATCTACTTTCAAAGGGATGGAAGATAAAACTGCAGAGAACACAGGATTTATTTTCTAAGAAAACAAATCCTAGGATTGGCCAAGCTTTCTCCTGTCAACCAAGTACCTCTATTTTCCTAACTATAAAGTAAGAACAAGACATCCCCAACCCATTTAACTGATTTGTTCTACAAGCTTCAGCAAACACAAGCACAAGGACATTGGATGGGTGGAAGAGAGAGAAAGTGGTTCTGGGTGACAGGGATATATGGCTCTCTGAGTTACAGCAGATCTACAGAAAGCTAGAACCAAGTAGAAGGAAGGGACCTGATCACAGGGGATTTTGATGAAAAGGGGAGAAAGCATTCAATAATGATTAAGCTAAGTGCATGGACTCTGGAATCAGACAGAAGAGTATTTATCTTGAGATAAAACACAGTTCCTAGCTGTGTGGCCACAGGAAAATTGCTGAAGTTAGCTAAGCCACACATTTTAACATGGGCACAGTAAGAGCACCCACCTCTCAGAGTTGTGAAGATTAGATGAAATACAAGTAAGTACTCCACAAATGCTAACATTATTAAAAGGAAACAGTGTTAGATCAACCTGAATCAGCATGAGGACACCACTAATTATTTCTAGTCTTTAAATATAAGGATAAAAAGAGACAGAGAGAAAATGGAAGAAAGGAGAGCAAAAGAGAGAGAGAGGAGATAGCAGGCAGGATAGGTAAAGGAGAAATGGGATAAAAATGAGGGAAAATGGGGAGAGAAATTGACAGGGAAGAGCTGAAAAGAGCAATGGCGAAAGGGGACAGGGGAAGGATTCTTAAAGTTAACACTTACAGTTTGAAATTTCCACATCTTGTGCCTTGGTCATTGAAATAGAAGAACACAATAAAATATGATTCTGAATGAAACTGGAAAAAAATGTTAATGGAAGACTCATAGGAAAGCTTAGTGGGAAAGCCAAAGTATAAAGGAGGAAAAAGCCTCTGTGTTGTACTTGTGGGAATTGATTAAAAGACAGAGAGAAAAATAATTTCATCTAATTATTTTCTGTTCTTTTTGTTTTACATATTTCTATAGCTACGTAAAAATGCTTGTTTAAATAACGTGCATTGCAAGACTTGTGAGTCAAATATGGTTTGGCCTTTGTACACTATTTTAAACGAAGTGCACTTATATAATTAGGAAGGGTACCATAATACAAAGCAAAGATATATTAGACGAGGAAACTTAAGTTCTATAAAACAGAGTGTACATTCCAGCAAACTAGCAAATCTTTTTTATAATCCCTATTCATACACAACTCAGAATGATGTAATGCCAGGTTATATGTCAACTAAACCATTCTTTCAATGAATCTCTGACCCAAATGCCTAAGGAGTCTGTCTGGAGTTGACGGCCTGTTGAAGAAATGAATAAACCCTGTGGTATGACTATCTATTATGGATTACTCCAGTTCTCACACAAGAACCAAAAATAATTCAATTTACGATGCTCACATTATGCTTAGGAAATGAAGATTAATAAGTGATGTAAGTTCATTGAGTTAGGATGTTTTGCAATTTTCTTGTGAGTTGAGAAATCCTTCATATAGACTGAGATTTACAGATTTAGTGACCAAGAGACTTTGAATGTGTAAGACATGTACATTCAGGGGTGGCCATGGGAAAACTGTGTAGCACCTAGCTTCTATTTGATGACCCATCATCACCTCTCAACCCTCCTTCCCTCCCACACATCCAGATACACGTACCCAGAGACTCATCTGTCTCTCCGGACACAGGACACCCAACCAAGTCCCTACACTCTAGTTATGGCTTTGGCCCCTTCCCGTAATGTTATCCCATCTCTCAAACCCCCCTACCTAGTTATTTGCTACCCTACATGGCACAAACAAACCAGGAAAGGGTTACTGAACATTCATAGATTGAACTCCTTTCTAGTTAACATATTTGAATGATAATGTTAAAAAAAAAGGTTCAGTGGGAGTGCTGTGGGATGATAATTTTGCTAGATCATTTATTAAAAATATAGAGCACTCATTATTTTATGTCACATATAGTCTGCTTTTGACTATGATATTCCATGTTGTATCAGGTAATAATCCTACTGAATTTCTAGAGTTATTCTTTGCTCCCTACTTAAAAGTGTTATTCCAAAATCATATGCTATTCCAGAGTAGGCAGCCTCCTTCACTAGGGAAAGGTGTAACACAAGTTTGCCATGAGGTAGCCAGAGAGTGATCATATTATTGGCATTGTATAGAGTTAGGTTTTTAATATTCAGTATTAACAAAGGCTATTTAGAAAATCCCCCCCGGGTTCCCCTTCAAAAATATTCCACTTAATTTATTTCTTTAGGGTTAAAAAATACCCACTTGTTTTAAAATTATGCATAAATATTTAAGAACAAAATAGAAGGCACTAAAAATAAAATTTTAAAACAATGTTCTGAGGGTTTTTTACTAATTAATTATAGTTAATAAAAATAGAAAAGCACAGAGATTAAATTAAAACTCCCATCATCTTACCACACAGTGATACTTTTGACAAATCTGATAAATTTGCATACACATTTTATATGACTTTTATATACGTCTAATATGTGAATGTATGTGTGTGTATATACATATATGCGCGGCAGCTTTTGCTTGCTTGGTTGTTTTTCTTTGGGATTTTGTATTGAACATATTTATAAATAAATCTCTCCATATATTGCTGATTACCGTTTTAGAAATAAATTCCTAGAAAATGAATTGCTGAGTCCAATGGTTTGCCTGATTTAAAACCTTGAACACCGGCTCACTCAAAATGTTATCAATTTACATGTACATCAACAGTATATTTAATTCATCCTAGATATAGTCACAACTCAAGTGTTTTGAAATCTGAGATGGTAAGTAAACCAACAAACACTTTGCCTTCTGTTTTTCTTGTAAAGTAGTTGTAACAACTTGCTTACGAGAAATCAAAACTTGTCTTTTCAGAATCCCGTTATCTCCCTGTCATCTCTAGCACAAAACCAAATCTGAGAAGATGAGAATGAGAGGTGTTTCTGCTCCCAATTTGTACACAGCTGTCTGATGAAACCGGCTGCTGTTGCAGCAGAGTGACCTTCACTGTCTGCAGGGAACTGTTAGGTTTGCTCTCTGTTAGAAGCGCTCTCTGGCTCCCTCTATCTCTCCCCCCACCCCCGACACCCACCCTTTTTTCCTCCTCCTCTCCCTCCCTCCCTCTCTTTCTTTCTGAGACCATATCTTGTCCTATGGCACCTCAGATATTTATGATCACATTTTTCCACTGACCCCTAAGGATCAGCAGTGACGCAAACTCAATTCAAATATGAAGTGTTTCTGGTACAGCATGCTGAAATTTACCTATCGATAGAATTGAGCAATGTTCTTAGATCAAACCTTGACGTGTTTGAACTACCAAAGTATAGCCTAAGGTAACACGTCAAAGGTTATGGAACAGAGGGTCAGCTACTGCAAAACCAGCTACAACACGTGGGCTGGGTATAGGAAGAGCACAAAAAGAAGAGATGGGGCTTCCCTGGTGGCGCAGTGGTTGAGAGTCCGCCTGCCGATGCAGGGGATGCGGGCTCGTGCCCCGGTCCGGGAAGATCCCACATGCCGCGGAGCGGCTGGGCCCGTGAGCCATGGCCGCTGAGCCTGCGCGTCCGGAGCCTGTGCTCCGCGACGGGAGAGCCCACAACAGTGAGAGGCCCGCGTACCGCAAAAAAAAAAAAGAAGAGATGAAGCAATGGCAGTCTCAGCTGCCTTTTATCTTCTGGAATGGCAATGTGCCTTGGGCTTTTTCTTTCCCCTGTGAATTTGCCTTGCCCTTGGCATTTGCCACATCAGACTGGAAAAGAGCAGTCGCCCTAGTCAAAAGGTCATAAAACCTTCTGCCCAGTGGTGATTATTGCACAAGCTTTCCTACAGCACCCCTTCATGATTGCTCTGCTCGTCCATTTCCAATATTTCTTGTAGAGCTATCTCCCTTGGAATGAAAGGATTAATTCCCACATCTATTCAGATCTGGGCTCCACCGAATGCCAGATTCGGTCTCAAATACTGGCCCCTTGCTGGAGGAGGGAGTGATAATTCACAAGAAACCGAAGGTGGAGAACAGGAACCTCCTAATGTCCCTTAATGATGCACTGTAAATGAATCTCCCATGAATACACTTATTTTTTTCTAATCTATCTCACTTTTTAACTCTACCTCATTTGGAATTTGAGTTTCCCCAATAACATAGGAAGCAACTCAGTGTTGACTTCTTAAAAATATATGTGTAGCAGTGGAACCCCTTAACAGTTGTGAAAGAGGGCTAATGCCCATCTTTTAAAGAAATGGAAACAATAGGCGTTTGGGAGTAAACTATAATTTAGGGCAAATCCCAGCTCTTCCACTTATGCTAACGAAACATTAGGTGAGTAGTTTCACCTCTTGGAGCTTCAAATTAATCTTATGAGAGCAGGGTTAATAAAATTTGCTTCTCTGGGTTGTTATGAGGATTACATGATACAAAATATGGAAAGAACCTGTCACAAAATAATGTTTAATATATAACACCTACCCCTTTAGCCAGTGCTTTTTCAGAGTTTCCTCTCCTTTATTTTATCACTGTGATTTCTGCTGCTCTGATTTAAAAGTGCTTTTCTACTCCACAAAATGTTCTTGCTGATTTATCAGACGGGCATTATAACCAGTAACTGTCTGCCTGAATATTCTGAGGACATAATTACAGTATTTATCTTTTACATAAGGTGCATATACTCAGTATGTCTCATTATGGTCACAAAAGTATTCTCATTGAATCATACATACTTCTGAAAGAAAATCACATTCTCTCTCTGACTCTCCATGCAGCAAGCTTACTTAATAGCTTAAGAAGGCTAACTTTCAACTGTTGAGTAATGCTCTTAAGTCCTAAGACTAAGATCTGCAATTCTGCTATGGGGAGTTCTTGAGTTTTCACTCCCAAATAATACTAACTAATTTATGTGTCTTTACATATAATCCTTATGATCTTTTCAAAATTAAAAAAATGCATAAAACTTTTCTTTCTCTTCCTCCCAAGACTTTTGAAAGGCACTTCTGCTTTTCCTTCTGTACCTATGATGCTAAGAATAAGGAGAAACTAGAAGGCTAAAATACGGACAGGAATTGAGATATTCATAGGACATTACCAGAAGTGGGCATTGATCCTGAGGCCATGACATTCAGGTGGGAATTCTATGTCGTGTGCCAAATCTACAGGTCAAAGCTCTTGTGGAAAATCATAGTTCTCTGTAAACTTCTTGGACACCATCCTCTCTGTGAGCATTCACCATTGCTTTTTTCTACCCTGATTGGGGTTCTAGCTCAATATGCTTAGCTTCTGTGTTCCATAAAATCAATACTTCAAATAAAATCTGTCAAATAATTTTCAAATCAATTCATAAGTTTGCCTCTAAGCTAAAACATAGAAATAGGGTATTTCTTTAGGCCTTTTATTTTTATTTTTAATGTTTACATTATATAATGTTAGAGCCAACCTCAAATTCAATTTTAGAAATTGTCAAGGTATTTGGTGAAAGATATCAAAAGTGGATTTATGAATTATGTCCAAGATTATGTAACTGGATTTCAAGATAGGGATGTTTCTGTGATCAAAGTTTTCTAGTCTATAAAAGCATACTTTAAAAAATAAAGCTAATAGCTGTTATTAACTAACTCAGAGGTGATTATTAATAAAGAAATAAACACTTTTTTTTTTTTTTTTTTTGCGGTACGCGGGCCTCTCACTGTTGTGGCCTCTCCCGTTGCGGAGCACAGGCTCCGGACCCGCAGGCTCAGCGGCCATGGCTCACGGGCCCAGTCGCTCTGCGGCATGTGGGATCTTCCCAGACCGGGGCACGAACCCGTGTCCCCTGCATCGGCAGGCGGACTCTCAACCACTGCGCCACCAGGGAAGCCCAATAAATGCATTTTTACTGATTAGAAAAGAGACTGTTAACTATTTCTTTTCTGTGGCTTTAAGCCTTCAAGGTGACCTCCATACATCACTGCCAAATATAAAAAAGTACCAAATAAAAAGAAGATTCCAGTTCTTTCATATTATTCACAGCCTCATGTCTGAAGTGGACCTGCAAGATCTACATCATTCCACAGTGTTATGGGTTGAATTGTGTCCCCCAAAAAGATATGTTGAAAGCCTAACCCTATCATACCTCAGAATGTGACTTTATTTGGGGATGCAGTTGTTGCAGTTTTAATATGCTAAGATATACTGGAATAGGATGGGTCCCTAACCCAAAATAACTGACATCCTTACAAGAAGAAAGAAATTTAGACACAGACACAGAAGGAAGACAGCCATGTGATGATGGAGGCAGAGACTGGAGTTATGCTACCACAAACCAAGGAATGCCTGGGGCTACCAGAAGCTGGAAGAGGTGAGGAAGGATCATTCCCTAAAGTCTCCAGAAGGAGTATGGCCCTGTCAGCATCTTGATTTTGGACTTCTCATCTCCAGAACTGTAAGACAATAAATTTATTTTGTTATAAGCCACTCCATTTGTGTTACTTTGTTATGGCAGCCCCAGGAAGCTAACACAAACAGTTTTATGAGACCCCTCATCTTCCTACTTTGACTCTGGGACTCACTTCCCCAATTATCACTTTACCCAACCCTTAGACTTAAAGCTGAACTGCTTTCTCTGGCTTTGAGTTTTTATCTCTTTTCTTAACTAGAATTAATGATCACCCCCCAAGATTTTATGAAACAGAAGTACAGTGGAGCCAGCCCATACCAGTTTACAGCAGCCAATTGTTAAATTTTTAGGAATTTTGTAAGCCAATTGCTAAACACAGCCATTATTTTAAAAATTACATTGTATAAGTTTTAAATTAGGTAAATTATACTAAGACAAATGTAATGAATATCAAAACTCATCACTTCCTAATTGTTTGACTACTTTTTACTATAATCTGTGCCCCTGAGGCTATTTAAGTCAAATTTATCTGTTTGGTGGAAACAGTTGGGGAAAATTGTGCTACAGCTCATTTTTTCCCAACTTACATTGGTAGCTTGAAATCAGCCATGGTGGGAATACTTACACCATGAAAACCGTCAAAAGCTACAAGCCAGTTATTTTTATATTTTCAAAGAGTTAGTTGTAAACATTTACCAGCACTCCACCGAAATAACCTTTAAGTCCATTCAAAACTAGGATGACTACAGAGGAAAAGCTCGTGGTTAGCTTTATTAAAGATATCTCTTTTCTGGGCCCTGCTATGCACCTCTCAGTAGAAATTCAGAGCTCAGGACAGCAAGTAAAAGGAAATAAAGGACTCTATTACAAACAATGAAGACAGAGAGATTTGACAGGGATTATGAAGAGGGGATAAGGCAGACTTAGATGCTGGTGACCTATTTTTAGTATTGTCTAGAAAATCTCTCAGGAAAGTGTTTAGCTCTGATTATAAATATTAATTACACTCCAATCAGAGAACAATTTAAAGGATCTGTGCTCCTTAGGGAAAGATATTTCAGATAGATAGATAGATAGATAGATAGATAGATAGATAGATGATATAGGGATATACATGGCATACACATGTATAAGTTGTTCAAGTTGGTAATAAACCAGATGATTTTTCTTAGTAAAACAGACCCAACCAAGCTACAAAATTATAGTTGAATTAAATGACTCTATAGACAGGCAGGGTAAAATCTTCATAGCTTTAGCAGATATACAATTCCACTATGTATGGATGGGACCAACAGTCTTTAGTTTTGCTATGACACCTTCCTTGTTAAACACATCATCAGCTGAACAAAAATATTTATAGGAACAGCACCTCTACACATTTAAAACAAAGATTTAAACAACCTGATACCCATTACATAGTTACCTCCTAAAATTCTTAAAGGTAACTTGAGGCTGTTAACTGTTTGATATTACTCTGCACTGGGGGGAGTGGAATCTCAGCTTAGAGACTCTGCCCTAGTCCTTGAACTCTGTGCCAGTGAGAGTTGGGAATGCTGCAAACTTTCAATCAGTGCCAGAGAGAGGGTAGAAGGCCTTTTTTTTTTTCTTTTCACCACAAGGCCAGCAGCAGATTATGGAGTGGCATTACTCACACCATACAAAGTCTTGCTGAGTCTACTTTTGCTCTAAACACTGTCTCATACCAGGAAGTGTTCTAAGGGTGGAATGTGTGAAGCTTGCATCACATCACTCTGTTTTTGTGACTGAGGCATTCTTTTAAAACCTGTCATCTGAGTCCAACAATGTTCCCACTTCATTAGCTACCAGATTTTTTTTTTTTTAATGATAAATAAGAGTCTCTCTTTCTTTCTTTGTGAACACAATCGAACTGGGGAAGAAACCCAGTCTCTTAAAGTTCTCCATAGTTTAATACCCATTCTTAGATTCCTTAGGCATTCTAAATGGAAAAAAGGCAAATCCAGCTCATACATAAGGCAGTCAGAAAAGGACGCATATAATAAGGTAGTCTGGGTCTAGAAAATTATATCACAAACACAAATAATAGAGTAACAACTGTTACGATTTTACTTTTCAGTATATTAGGCTTGGGGAAACATCCTGCGATTAGGTTGTTGCTGGAAGATGCTATCAATTAAGGAAACAAGAGGTGGCTGGAGAGGGACAAGAAAAGCAGAAGCAGGAAGGGAGCACTGCTGAGAGAGAGGGACCAGATAAATATAAAGAATTGCTCTGCAGAGTTTTTCCCTCCTATTTCTTCTCTGTTCTCTCCATGGGTCCTCTTTTTTGCTGATGACCTCACTTCCTCCCCAGGCCTGTTAATGCAGTTCTTGTCAACTAAACCCTCAAATCAACGTATAATATAGGGCTAACAGTTAGCAATTAGTTAAACCTCTCACACATTCTTTTTCATCACAGAAAAATCTTGAAGACAAACAAAATATTCTCAAGACCCCAAAGTAAAAAGGATCCTTATTTTTGAACATTTTGGGCAAGGAATTTTCTCACATCAGACAACATAAAGCAGTAATGACAGGGTTAACAGAGTCTATTAGAGGCCTAATAAGATTACTGTGATTCTAATATGTTTTGAAAATTATCATTTTGGCATTCAAAACGTCTCTATTTTAAACTAAAATGTCATAAAGCATTAAGTTGAGAAATTTTAAAAGGCTTATCATAACTAAGCTTTTCTTAAAAAGCTTACATTTGTTTTATATTGCACCAGCACAAAATATTAATTTACATACAGATCATGTTTTTACTTTTGGAGATGTTTTCTCTGCAGAAATCTAAAATGAA
This sequence comes from Physeter macrocephalus, assembly GCF_002837175.3. Classification (NCBI taxonomy): domain Eukaryota; kingdom Metazoa; phylum Chordata; class Mammalia; order Artiodactyla; family Physeteridae; genus Physeter; species Physeter macrocephalus. Next base: position 55,298,693 of record NC_041222.1, read on the forward strand.
AAAAATAGTTTGCTATTTTTGAATTATCTTCGGTATCAAATACAATTTTACTGTCTGTGACTCACAGCAAAGGTGGTGTTCCTTTTTTGTACAGTTACACTGACGATAATTTGACAATAAACTATTTTTATGGACCAAGTTCAAGTTAGATACTGTGTTTGCACGCTACTCTTCTCAGCCAGCCCTATGCTGAACTTTGTAAGGGCTTTATGACAAAAAACAAAACAAACAAACAAACAAAAACAAAGCAAAAACCTCTTCTTTACTGAAATTCAGGCTTTCCATAATTACATTTTAGAGTGCAATTCTTATCCAATGAGCTTGTGGTTTTCCAAATTTAGGACAGAGCATGTAGTTTTATCAGTGAGTTGAGATTTAGTTTTGTTCTCCTTTGATTCTATAAATGGTTGTTCCAACTCTAAAATGGGCCACTTAATTTACAACTATTTTCTTCATTTCTTTTTAAGAGAAGAAATAACATAAAATTTCTGACATGCTGACAAGAGAACTTTAGCAACTTTCTCCCTGACATGAAATATTTCACTCAGAAAGCCTGTTTCCTATCTACCCTTAGGCTTCCTGGATGAGGCTCAGCTAAAAAAGTACTCTGAGATGTATTTGCCCATGTGCTTATAAGTGTCAAACCTGAGTGATGTCTCTGGGAAGTACAAAGAACACAAATACTTATTTGTCCCAGAAAGAGAGGGGTCCCTATTTTGAAATATCTTAATGGAACCCCAAATATTAGAGCTTACTAGATTGAAAATAGTACCCTCTACTTGAAGATTCTTAACACGAATTCAATGTTGAATCAAACCTATAATCCATATAGCTCATAATAACTTTCTTGGTAGAAGTATCTCAGATCAATAGATGGCAGGCTTTGGGTTTCTTTCAAATAGTTGAAAAATACAGATAAATTATCAAAGACAACTTTTCACTAGTTTTACCTTAATTATGGAGAGAGAATATTGAGTATAAGTATCTCAGCAACTTTCTCCTTTTAAAATCCACCACTATCCTCAGTAGGCATATAGATTATTCTGGCTATTTAATTTTTCATATCTGCTTGCGGTGACAATGTAACATTTGGTAAGACAATTAGCTTTGGTTGCACATTCTCACTGAACTTTTGGTGAAATTATTACACTGTATATTAGTACAAAATTATTAGGAAAGGCTTCTAAAGCTAAATTTTTGTCATTTAGGAAGATGGGGGGGTAGGGAATGACACTACATTTAAAGTCATTCTTCTGCCTCTATTGTTACCAGGACTAAAAGTTGTAGCTACACGGCAATTTCGCTGGGAAAACTGAAAATCGAATCCCCGTATTAGGTACTCCCAGCTAAAACAGGATGTTGAAACTACTACTGGCAGCAGGGGTAGGACATTTTCTGTTGCTCTTCTTGCCTGTGTTTTACGGTACAGGGGTTGGCCCTGGTTTGGTCCACCTGCCAGCGGAGCTTAAAGTTTCCGAGGCTTGGGGGAACACAATGACTTGGATCTAACAGCCTAAAGGGGAAGAAGGGAATTTGTGCTGCATCGAGGAAGCCGTTAAACTCCTGCTAAGCGAACTCTCTTTTTTATGCCTCTATGCACACGACCGACCTCCTCTATCACTGACTAGAAATAATTTCTGACAATCCAGGATATTCTGAAAGCTTGGAGACATATGGCTGGAAAATGAAACTACCCTGGAGTGTGGCCACATCATTATTTTGTGTCGCATGGTACCAGACGGGCAGTTGGTGAATATGGTGCTGGGATGTGAACGGACAGTTTAACAATGTGAATTTTTTCCCCCATAGAGCTCAGACAGACTTCATTTCCCTCTTGTCTTTCGGTCTCTAGTACTTGTTATTTCCCCCTCTCTGCAATATCAATTAACTCAACTTTGCAGTGGGGTAGCCAAAAAGGAAGAGGATGAAGAGGGCTCTATAATCTTAACAAGTGTCGAGGGAGTCACTGCGCCCCGGGAACCGCGGCGGCGACCCGCCCATCCTGTGCGGATTTCAGGGCTGATACCGCGCGGGCGGTTATGGAGCGGACCGTGAGTTTGATCCGCCGAGGATAGAGACCTGGGCTCGGTAGGGGTGTGCTGATCTTCAGGCAGACTTGGAGGCCCCTGCTGCCTCTCATCCGTAGCGTTTTATAACCATTTCCACCGTTCCTCAAAAGTCATGGACGACGGCCCGCTGCCCGACCTCCGAGACATCGAGCTGAAGCTAGGGCGCAAAGTGCCCGAGAGCCTAGTGCGTTCGCTCCGTGGGGAGGAGCCGGTGCCCCAGGAAAGGGACAGAGACCCCGCCGGGGGGAGCAGCGGCGGTGGCGGAGTCTGCAGCAGCAGCAGCTGCAGTTTCCCGCTCTCCCTATCATCCTCCTCTTCGTCCTCCCCAACCTCTGGCTCCCCACAACCTAGCCATTCCAGCAGCGCCCTGGAGAGGCTGGAAACCAAGCTTCACCTCCTCAGGCAAGACATGGTGAGTGTGGTTCTCCAGCTGTGGGAGTGGGAGCCCGCGCAGAAGCACCGGGAGGTCGGAAGATGCGGTTGGGGGCAGAGAGGGCGGCCGGGGCGGCCGAGCTGAGCCAGGGGTGCGTGGGAAACACGGGGAGGGGAGCGCGCAGCGGGTGCGCATCCGGAGGCAGCAGCCGGGAAGCTTGTTTACCCGAGACTTTGCTCGGTCACGGTTTGCTAAGACAGCAGAGCCTGCCCTGCTCTGTGTACTTTCTGACGCCAACTCCCTGCTCCCGGCTCTGACCATTGAGATGCCAGTCCGCAGCCTCCCAGGCACAAGCCCGCCGAGGGCGTCTGCAGTTACTGCACGCATGTGGGGCCTGCTGTGCGCCGTTCACACTTTCAGTTCAAAAGGTGGCTCGGTCCGTTGCACTTACTGCAAATATACTTCCTGGTTTGCCGAAAGGTGGCGCGGCGGGGTCCCTGCAGCCCTTCTTCCTGGCTCACTCCTCTTCCACCACTACCGCCCCGCCCCTTGGGGCAGCAGCCGAGCAGTTCCTAGGCCACTGTGGAGCTGATTCTCCACTGCTGGTTCTGAAAACAATGGCCCACTCGTCCTTGAGGTCCTTATGAATAGCTTGTCTCATGGTTGATCCAAAAGAACAGGTGATCCCCAGGCCCAAGGATTTGCTAATGACCACTTCCTACCCTGCCCCATCAGTCCTCAATCTGCAATTGTTTTCTGTGCTGTTTGCAAATGTTAGCCTAAGAATAGGACAATGGGACTAGGAAGGGTCCGAGAATACTTGTTATTCCGGATGTATTTGGAGGGAGACACTTATTTACTTACCATGAACTCAGGCAAGTCACTCAACCTCTGTGGACCTCGGTTTATTCGTACAACGAACTGCTTGGAGGAAATGATTCCTTCCTTAATCCTTTTAAGAAGATGACCACAAAACAACAGCATTTTCCACCAGCTTGGAAAGGAGGAAAGTTACAACAGGGGCCTCAGCCACTTCTACATAAATGACCCTATCTACTGGGGCTGTGCATGAAAAAGAAGTAACCGGTGGTGTTACTTTAGCTCCTCTCTTTTTGCAGTTGGAACACTGGGAGGGAATAAATTCCAAGCATAAAGTAATCTTGGCAAATATACTAGTGCAAAAAGACATTCTTCAGAGATCATGTCCTATGCTCAGAATTTTTAGCACACTATCAACACAAGGGCTCTAAAAACCTCTCTCAAGATCTTTTAAGCTGGTCTACTTAAGAACTTTAGTTTTTATGTCTCAAGAATCCATTTTCTTCCCAGTTTGAATGCAAATATATATAGAGACATACATATATAGGTCTATATATGTGTAGGTATATATATGTGTGTGTGTGTATTCATACACCATGTGTAATGCAAATGATTTTATTACACTATTCATGTTTCACTAAATATACACACACACCACAGGTTATACATGTTAGTTATTCAACAAGTATTGACTAAGCATTGACTATACCTGGTAATTAACTGGGTGCTCAAAATACAAAACAAAAAGTTCAAGGAGCCTATTTAGGGCTCTCAAATCTCTTGCACTCATTTGCCATTTATTATTTGTAGTATATCAAGCCAAGTGTGCTGAAGAATTTTGTAGGGTAAAAAAAATCTGGTTATTTTCAACAAAAGACATTTTCTAGCCTTGTCTATTTTTCTTAATGAAAATGTCACAGAGTTAATAAAAATCTGTTTCCCCAAGCCAGATGCTGTTATGTATAATGATTATGGTATATAAATAAATACATTTTTAAAAAGCAAGCAGAAACAACAACAACAGGAGGGGCAGATTACTAAACTGACTATTCATTATATTTTCTACGTGAAGCATAGTTATCTATGAACCTAGGAGAAATTATGCCAGAACAGATGTTTTGTGTTCAACTCTGTACTCCAATAAAGGTCTCCTTTATTGAGCAAATGATAACATTGGCTATGGGAGTTTAGAGGGAAGGGATTGAAAACAGGTATATTCCCCTGCCAATGAGACAGTTTTCCCCCATTTTACATAACTCTTATGGGTACTAAAAACCCCAGCTTCAGCATAATTGCAAAGCAACAGATTTGTTTTTATGCAGACTTGGCAGTTTAGTTATAAACATGGAACAGATGCAGTTGTGCAGTTCTTCCTGTCTCCTGGCATCCCCATGTCGAGAAGTTGGGCGATGCCCCTGTGAGTTTTATGTTCTTTTCTGCTCTCTTCTACGAGCATTGAGTCAGCCTCCTTGGTCTAATGCTTGACCACACAGTTCATGCTCATTACTTTGAGTTGTTCACAGATTTTTCTTCTGGATGGTCTGGAATTATCAGGCTTCGTTCGGTCCTGCCCTCAGAACTCCTTCCTAAGAAACACCTTAGCCATGTACAGGATTTTCTAGAGACTTCCAGGAATTAAGCCTTCCTTCTTCTCCTATTAGGATGGATGTACTTACCACTGACACAAGGCACCATAGACTTGCAGGGACGGAGTCTCAAAACTTAAACTTCTTTACATTCACCTGATCTTCTCATTGTCTCTCTCATCTCCTTTTATGGTTTTATGAATCATTTCCTTAACTCTTATCTGTAAATATTACAATCAATGCTCGACGTCTGTGAGATGCAGGTGGAAAGGAAGCAAGATAAAACAGATTGAAGTTGGGGGTGGGCGGGAGACTGCTTCTGTGGCCAGACTTCTTCACCTTGAAACCCTTATTGACAACATAAATAGCACAATACATAATAAAGGGTGTGGGAAGGAAAATACTGGAAAAGAAAATTTGCAGGCATATATTTGATACAGTAGGCCAATTCAAAGTAACCATTCAGGATGTTCTGGAGAGAGAGCACATTTTCCCAATGTGTAAAATACTTTTTATTTTTAATTTAAAGATAAGGAAATTTGACAATAAGCAAATGCAGGGATACACATAGGAAGTTTACAATGAAATCAGAAATAGATGTCAGACTTCTGGTACAAAGTCTGCCCAATTATATTTGTTCACTACTTTTCAATTCACAGGGTTTTACTATCTGTCATATTATTTGAGCATAAGGTCATACTGGGAAAGAAGTATTTTCATCCACATTTTGCGAATGAGATCATTGTGGCTTAGAGATGGTTGAGAAATCAGGCCAAGGTCACATAGCTAATTAGTCAACAGAATCACAATTTGAACTCATATCATCTGACTCCATGTACTGTGCTTTTCCCCCATCCTCGTCTGCATCCCAATAATTTCTCCTCAAAATACAGAATAGTTTTTATAAATCTGTGCTAAGTCAGCAATCCCTAGAGTACTAAGGGACCAACAAAAAGAAGCCATCAGGATGCATGTCAAGGGTTGTTTCAGATATGGGTTCATTCAATAATCAGCAAATATTTATTGAGTGCCAACAATGTACCAGGCCAGCCTGGAGACCTTGGGAATATAGTACAAAATGGCTACTTTAAAAAGTCAGTCTTCGGAAGAGGTCCTGTCCTATGTTTGGACTTTTCATTCCACTGTCTATGCAGACTCCTTTTGCAAAATTTTCTTAAGAATAAGACTTTAAGCATTACTTATCAAATACTGCTCTAAGTTTTAGAATGCCTCATAACATCTGAAATATTTTTCCAGTAAATGTAAATAATCTGTCAAAGTCAATGTTTACCACTTAGTAATACATTTTATACCGCACTTTTCTTTTACAAGATAGTCAAAGGATTTTAATGCTATCTCAATAATGTCCATATCATACCTCTAGTTTAAGAGTGAAAATTATTTTCATCGATTTACTCTGGAAAAAATTTGAAATGCATAAGATTATAAAGGCAATCACTAACGAATCAGAGCCTGGAATTAGAAGGGATCTAATGGACCCTCCCAAGTTTGCCTTCCTAGACAATTACTGTTCAGTCATCAAAGTATAGTTTGAAATGAAGTATATACTACCTATTGATGCCGTACTCCAGGTTTTATTCAATTCTGTGTCACGCTTGAATGGTTAAGGCAGTGCCATTATGAATAACTAATTTGAAGATATTGTGTCCTGATCCCATATTTTTAGCAACTACATATTTGCACAGCAGCTGTGTAATAGTGAGAGATAAACAATTTCAAGCTAGTTACTTGTCTTACTATTAAAGCATTCAAATACCCCACCTGATTCCTCAACTCTTGGTTTAAAAAAGTTTTCTAGGCAATACACAGGGCTAGACACAAACACACATAAATGATACCAGAAGAACATGAATCAAAATGTCAAAATTTCGGGCTTCCCTGGTGGCGCAGTGGTTGAGAGTCCGCCTGCCGATGTAGGGGACATGGGTTCGTGCCCCGGTCCGGGAAGATCCCACGTGCCGCGGAGCGGCTGGGCCCGTGTGCCATGGCCGCTGAGCCTGCGCGTCCGGAGCCTGTGCTCCGCAACGGGAGAGGCCACAGCGGTGAGAGGCCCGCGTACCGCAAAAAAAAAAAAAAAAAAA
>NC_041222.1:55305881-55312900 GCF_002837175.3 Physeter macrocephalus
CGCTGAGCCTGCACGTCCGGAGCCTGTGCTCCGCAACGGGAGAGGCCACAGCGGTGAGAGGCCCGCGTACCGCAAAAAAAAAAAAAAAAAAATGTCAAAATTTTTGAGAAGGATACAATTGTACTTGGTTTTTATCAATATTTTCTCTTACTGATCTTTTCCATGTCCCCGCACCCCCATAATAAATGGCTTGCCTATTTTTTTTTTTTTTTTTTTTTTGCGGTACACGGGCCTCTCACCGCTGTGGCCTCTCGCGTTGCGGAGCACAGGCTCCGGAAGCGCAGGCTCAGCGGCCATGGCTCACGGGCCCAGCCACTCCGCGGCACGCGGGATCCTCCCGGACCGGGGCACGAACCCGTGTCCCCTGCATCGGCAGGCGGACTCCCAACCATTGCACCACCAGGGAAGCCCTGGCTTGCCTATTTTGTAATAAAAAATATATATTTTATATTTCCTCAAAAAGAGATCATAATTTCATTACATTAATTTCACAACTACTTTGGAAATGATTCAGAGTAGGCTAGGAGCTTTCTATCATTTGTTCCATAATACTTTCAATAGTATTTTTACTATTTTATCATTTAGGTTTTTTTTTTAATTGAACAAAACTTTAAGGAAAACCCTTAGGTATATAATTGAGAAGCCGTAAAGTGGAAGGCGTCTTCACTATCAGTTCACAAGATAGCTGAAAAGATAAATTGGGGATATAATTTTGCCAGAGAAAGATTGCAAACCAGCACGTCAGCACGGACACGATGCCATAGTGGAAATCAGACATAAGTGTTGAGATTAAAAGATTAAGCTGAGGGCTTCCCTGGTGGTGCAGTGGTTGGGAGTCCGCCTGCCAATGCAGGGGACACGGGTTCGTGCCCCGGTCCGGGAGGATCCCACGTGCCGCGGAGCGGCTGGGCCCGTGCGCCATGGCCACTGAGCCTGCGCGTCCGGAGCCTGTGCTCCGCAGAGGGAGAGGTCACAGCAGTGAGAGGCCCGCGTACAGAAAAAAAATAAATAAATAAAAATAAAAAGGATAAAACTGAGGAGATTTGCCATGGCAAATATTAAAAGTGCTGATAACTATGCAAATTAAGGGCCTAATATTAGTGATAAAGACATCAAGGAGATGAGAAAATGTGATTCTTAAACAGTGGCTTCTTCTGTCATTTTGCACATGGAATGTTATTATACTTAATCTAATAAATCTTGTTGATACATGTTTCCTTACACAGTGGCTAAAAATTGACAGCAGTGCAGACAAAGGTAGTAATTTTACTTTGCTTAAAACACATAGACAGAATTCAGAAGATTTATACATAACTTGAAAACAGTGACATATCCAAAAACTGATGAGCCTTGCCCTATCCCTAGGAATATACATTGAATGGAAAGAGTTACCTTCCATTCCATTCATGTTGTACAACCATACTGCTCTGATCTTGAGAGACCACAAATTTTATGAGAATTTTTTAACTTTTCATAAAAGATTACATTTACTTCCTTGGTAGCATAAAAACATACAGTTTACTTTCCATTTTATAGTGATGAGCCATAATTAAAACACTTTCTCACATATTAAGACTTTTGTTTTTGAAGATACTACTTCTGAAACTGGGATTCATGGCTGGAGTCTCTGGGGTCCCTGAGAATTTGTTACTTTTTTCTTTCTTTTTTTTTTTTTTTTTTTTTGGTTTTTCTTTGAAGAGCATTCCTTTTTGGTTGTCTTTAAAGCTTGTTCGCTCACTACTCAAGTGGTAGACCTCTGTTTTGGGGGAAATAGGCTTTGGAATCAGACAAGCTGGGATTCCAGTCAAGCCTAGAGCAAGTCAGGATACAAAAAAACCACAGGGCTCACCAAGTTGCCAAGGCTCCGAACCCTACCCTTACAAAGACTTTTAGTCCATCTTCCCTGGTGGGAGGGCCTGTCCAGCTCTCAGCAACCTTCATTCTAGTCTTGGCTCTTTCACTCACTGGCACACGGCATCGAGTAAGTTATATAACACTCTAGGACTTGGCTTTCTGTTAACATAGTGATAAAAGCATCTCTAGTAAGGCATCATAAGAATCCAATGAAATAATACAAGAAAATCAACAATTATCAATGCAGTCAAAAGCAGTAAGGATGATGACAGTAATAGGTATTATGCCAATTACATGGCTGTTCTGTTGATCTTACACAAGTAGTCCTAGATGAGACTAATGAACGTGTAGGCATCTCCTCTACCAGACTGACCGTCATAGCACTTCCTGTGTCATCAGATCTTCTGCAGAGACTACCTTTCCATGCAAATGCAAAAAAGAAACATGTGCAGCCTTTCCCCAGCTTCAGTACAAGCAGAGTATAGTAGCACAGATTAAGCAATTGTAGAACCTAATCTCTGGCAGTTTAGGAAGTCTGAGGAATTCAGACTGGTATTTGGTTACTTATAGTGAGATTTTTCTATGTACAAGGCACTGTGTTAGTTTAAGACATATGTATTATCCCATTGAAACCTTATAATAATCTTAACTAAACATATTTTTCACAACAATTTTTATAGATAAAGCACTGAGGTTTACTGTTAATGCTCAAGACTACAGAGAGAGTAAAGGAATGAGCTAGGTTGAGGTCACAATCTGACCTTTAAACCATGACTGCTGCTACATTTCATCCTTTAGACTCTAAAGTTTAGAGAACACTGCTGCTCATGTTGACACCCAGGAGAAAATGTATATATCTGATCTTCTTCCAGAATCTAAAAACATTAAATATGGTAAACTATGTGGTTATTTACCAGAAGCCCTTCAAGGAGGAACAAGAACTAAAGATATCTGTCTTAGGAACACGCAACATTTGGATGAATATATTCAAAAGTCACCTGGTTTCCAGCAGTTGTACCCTTTCTTTTTGCCTCCATCACCCACATCTTCATAAATACTTCTTCCCACTCCACAAGAGCTGCTGGTGAAGAATTCCCTGCCCTGACCAGTTAAAGGCTCCCAGCTCAGTAGTGGAGCTCAGCGGTGTTCAGGATTTGGAGCTTGAAAAGCTTGCTATTGGTAGCATTTTAGTTCCCTGAGACATGCTGTTCAGAATAAAGCTTGGATCTTTATTATAAAGATAAACTCACTAGTAAGTAGTAGAAACTGGGATTCCTGACCCCTGCCAGGACTTCCCAGCTGCGTGCTTAAAACACCTTGATCCAAATTGTGCTCGGTGTAAACTATCCATAGAATTCATAAGGAAAAGATTATATTTTCAAACATATTTCAAAAGTCTCAGTCTTAGACTTTAAAATAAAACCCGAATAACTCTCCTTTTTAAGAAGGGGCTAAACACTGTGCTGGATGTTTATATATAGCTATTATGTTCATTTTACAGATAAGGAAACTATGGCTTACAGGTGTTAAATAATTTGACTAGGTCACCGTAAGTGGTTTCCCAGCCATTCATTCAAACAAGAACCACTGGCAATCTGCTGGATCCAAATTACTCCCAAACTGTACTATATCTCAGCACCATGAAGTGTGCCTATTTATTGTGAATGAATATTTCTACAGTGATTTCATCCCACAACTACCAGTGGATCTTTTGGTATTCTTTTAAAAATGTTATTGTTTCCTTTTTAAAATTAAATATATGCTCTCATTATAAAACTTCCAGAAATATGATATAAAGAGAAACAAATGTCCCTTTTTACCTACTCCCAATCCATCTTCCCCATATTACTCTTTACCCCAAAAGAAACCAATGCTGACAGTTCGGTGTGAATCCTCTTAGGTCTTTTTCTATGTCTTTGCCTGCATATATAGGCACATATACACTTACATAATTTTAAAATGTCTGGATTTAATTTTTCTCATTTTACATAATAATATTTTATTATGTCACCTGACATTTATTGGATGATTACAATATGTCAGCTGGCACTGTAAACAGTTTTCATGTATTATGTCATTTCATTCTCACTCCTCACCCACTTGTGAGGTAAGCACTGTGGGTTGTTAGGTAATATAAACAGATTCCTGATAGAGTTTAAGAAATGTTTAGTTAATATTTATTTATTCTGTCAATTCTCTTATATGAACCTCAGCTAGTTACTAATTAAAATGAAAAGGTCATTACTTTGCTTTTTTATAATAAATGATTATCCAAATATTCAATAGTTCTTTTAGAGTAAAATTCCATCCATAGAAATCTGACTCAATCAGAACACTTCATTCCTCTATTGAGGAAATAACCAAGTCTTCAAATTGGAATGTACTTCTCCTCCATCACATACCATTTTAACATAACCTTCTTGTTGAGTTTTGTTTTTCTTTTTTGATAATAATAATATGAGTAAAACCTCTAAAAGTTGGATCAGAATGCTAACATGGCACAAGATGATCCATACCACATGGAGAAGGCAGAATGGCCACCAAGAAACTATGGCTCAAAACCATCTTAGGTTTGTTCAGACTTTAGAAGGCTCATGATGACAAAACAGATTCTGCTCCTAGAGAAATGGCATAATCAGAACACTGGATTCTTTAGTTGAAGATATAATTAATATCCTTCAAATCGACTCATAACAAAGTGATGTATAAAACTGGAACTAGGGACTTCCCTGGTGGCACAGTGGTTAAGAATCTGCCTCCAGTGAAGGGGACATGGGTTTGAGCCCTGGTCCGGGAAGATCCCACATGCCACGGAGCAACTAAGCCCGTGCGCCACAACTACCGAGCCTGCGCTCTACAGCCCTCGAGCCAGAACTACTGAGCCCAAGTGCCGCAACTGCTGAAGCCCGCGTGCCTAGAGCCCGTGCTCCGCAACAAGAGAAGCCACCGCAAAGAGAAGCCCGCGCGCTGCAGCAAAGAGTAGCCCCTGCTCGCCGCAACTAGAGGAAGCCCACATGTAGCAATGAAGACCCAACACGGCCAAAATAAATAAATTTATTTTAAAAACCCCAAAAACTGGAACTATAATATATTACTAATTTGCCCTCTCCCTGAAGGCCCATTTTATGGACAGTTGGAAGATTGGTGAAGCAAAGGATCAGTACAATAGTGAGATAGGAATTTGATGGTGTCCTGCCACTACTGGACCCAGCGCTGCATTTGGCATCTCCAGGACAGCCATTTCCCTTAACTGTCTTGGTTGGGTCTGCCAGCATGTCCACTGCTGTTCAGCCTGTATTCTAACTGACACATCTTATTCTTCAAAATGTAATCCCATCAATCAGGAGTTGGTCATATTGGATGTCTTTAGGGTGAGTTTTCAGTCTTGATCTCTGATGTCTTATTATTGATTTCAGATTTTCAGAGGATAATCAATTTCCCTCATTTCTAAGTACTAGGGGGCACATCACATTCCCATGTATGCCCCCCTCTACTATCAGCATCACATTGCTGTTGTAGAGTAATTTTCAATTTTTAAAAAACATTCTGGATAATATGGCTTATTTTTATGTAAAAAATGATCAGATTATCCATTTGTAATTAAAATTACGGAATGTTCTTTTTTTCTCTGTATTTTAAATTAGGATGCCTGAAGTGAGCCAGATGTAAGTCTTTGACTTTCCATATATTTGGGAGCAGAACAAAATTGTTGCTATATTAGTACCCACCTCAGGAAACACACAGAAAGATTTTAACACCAGCACCCCAAACAGTGAGATATATGTCACAACTCAGGGATTGATAGCCCAGGATATTATAATAGTTTCTCTGATTTTTTATTTATTTATTTATGTTTTGCAAAAGACATTTAACTAAATTTATGTTGATTTTGGAGCCGACCAAACAAAGCTTGAGACCAAAACTGAGAAGGAAAATCCTTCCTCATGGTGATAAAGTCCAACTTTCACGGCTGCTCAATTCACAGAACTACCTGTAGTTCTTTTGCTGAGAATTCAATCATAAAGAGCTACTACTAGCTCTTTATTGGTGTGATGTTAATTTTGTTTCCAGGTTTTCCCTTAATTTCATAAAATGTTTAAATTATTATAATTGAAATGATACATGCTGTTATTAAAACATGCAAATAGTACAAAAGGATCTAAAGTGGAAAATGAAGGTTCACCACATCCCCTTTCCCGATTTCCAATCCCTAGAGACAACTACTATGAATAATATTCTATGTATCCTCCTAGAAATTTTCTGAATGTATGTAAGTATACCTACAGTTTCTTATATACCTTTAGCTATAATTATAGACATATATTTGTGGAGGCATATGTGTGTGTATAATTTTAAAATTGAGACTCTCAGAAGCTCATGTTGCAGCTAGTTTTCTAGATTCAGTAAATACTCAGGTATTGAACATATATCTAGAGCTTCAAAACACAACTTACAGTGCTCCCACTTTGGATGGATTACTGGCAAAGGACAGCAGTTAGAGTCTATTTGTATAAAAACATACTGCAGTTGGTGAGGCAAAAAGACAGTCAATAATCTCTAGAAATAGAAAAGACCATTGTAGAACCCTAGGGTGCGAAAGAACTTTAGAGGTTCCTTGGTGCTTTTAGACCAATTCCCCACTGGCATCCTCACCCATTGATCATCCATCCTTTGATGAATTTTTTCAGTGATGGGGACTTCACTGGCTCCCAAGGCAGACCATGCCATTTTCAGACACTTCTATTCATTATACTTGTTAACTGGCAATTCCAGTTATTCATCAAAAAGGCAAAACTATAACCATTCAACAAGAGGTAAAAAAAAATGCTCCAGCCTGTTGCCTACAAGCCGTCAGTTTATAACTTAAGATGGATGCTCTATCAGGTATAAAATACAATGAAAGCTCAGTGAGTTCCTCCTAGTTTGATATGTACATGACTAAAATAAAAGCCTTTCTTGCCAAATGAAAAAAAGAACGGCAATGCCATGTATTGGCAAGGATGGGGAGAAGTGGGCACTCTCCTGCACTGCTGCCGGAAGTGTATGTTCAAAGCACCTTTTTTAGTAGTAAACCTGACACTGTATTTAAAAGAGGGGGGGCTTCCCTGGTGGCGCAGTGATTGAGGGTCCGCCTGCCGATGCAGGGGACACGGGTTCGTGCCCCG
>NC_041222.1:55313457-55366407 GCF_002837175.3 Physeter macrocephalus
CAGTGAGAGGCCCGTGTACCGAAAAAAAAAAAAAAAAAAAATAATAATAATAATAATACACAGAGCCACCAATTTAATCACTTAGATCAGTGATTTTATAATCACACTATAAAACTTAATGATTTAATGGTATTTTAAATATCGTTCATTGACACAATCTTTCTGCAGTAAAAACACATGATTATTGAAGATATATTTATAAGTCTTTGGGGCTACAGATTTCCGTTATATTTGTAAGTCTCTGGGGCTACAGATTTCCGCAAGGTGAAAGTCTGACAAAATCCTACGTACATGACTTCATTTGTCACTTTATTATTGGGCCAAATTTTCAGCTGTATAGTTCAACTTGGTTAATAAAACTGCTGTCCTTTTCTCCCTCCCTATAATCACCCTGAGGGCAGAAGCTATGATTAATCAATGCTTGTGTTTCTCTAACACCCAATCATTTAGGGACTCAGCATTTGTTTAGTGTGTAAATTAAAGTACACCTTAGTCCTGGTTCGAATTTTTGGGTTTGGAATGCATTAGCAATGTTGCTTTTTCGGACAGGAACATAGAACCCCAATCCCTCTTCTGCTTCCCACTGGCCAGTTCCAGTCACCTGGAATTTAGGTTCTTGGTTAAGAAAGACTACAACATTTTTCTTCCTATTACCTGTTATTGTGACATTTGACTTAGAAAGAGAGAGGGAGAGAAGAAGAAGCGGGGGGTGGGGGGGGAAGGAAGGAAGGGATGAAGGAAAAGAGAAGAGAAGAGAAGAGAAAGGAACCTTTCTTCCGCTGTGAAGTGATACAGCAGAATTTCTTCTTGGTTGCAGGACCTACTCTATCCTCAGATATGGTCAGTTTCAGAAACCATTGCTGTCAGGGGTACTGGCAACACGTAGAAATGGAAGAGTTGTTTTGCTTCTCTGTTAGGTGCACACAGAAAATGCACATTTTATTGACAGTTTTTGCCATCCTCTTTTCCTACTCAGGAATGAGGTTTTGAAGTTCCAGAGTGAAAAGAAAGAACTTACAAGAAAAAGAGACATCATTTATAATTGTGTACGTATTGGTATATGGTACAATCTATGTGGTTTGGGTTGAAAATAAATAATAGTCTGTTTTGGCAGCCTACGTTAGTACCCAGATAGCATTGATTGTTTGGGCATTACTTCTCCGACTATCCTTAGCATATCCTCAGTATAGACTTGGGAACTTAGGACTACAGTGTCACTTGGGCACATCGTGTGTGACGTGTTTGAGACAGTTAGCAAACTTGCAGTGAACCTCATCAGCGATGACCAGATGGATAAGTTAGATTGACAGAATGAGAAAAGCTAGGTTTCTTGAGTATTCATGATAAGATTCTAGAACCGGAGACAGTTTCAAGGAATCAACCTATTTTTCTGTTTTTAAGTAGTAACTAGATTTGAAAGATGAAAAATGGCTATCAAATATTCTAGTATTGCTACTAAAGCAGCAACTGCATGGGTTTCCTTCTGAATTTTTTTGTCTTTACATGAACTTTTACAAACTATTCACTTTCCCAAAGGCATTGGTTTTACTGCCTTGCAAGAAGCTAGCTATACTACATGGACTTCTGCTGCTTTTAATCTTCATATTTCTTATGTATATTATCTGCAGGAAAAAATTACAAATATGTGGAGAAATATTTTTTAAAAACTGTATTTTAAAATAATTTTGGACTTTACATAAAAGCTACAAAAACAGTACCAAACATCACTATATACCCCACCCAGACTCTCCCACATGATACCTTTACCTTCTCATTCTCTCCCCTCCCCCTCCTCTCTCTCTCTCTCTCTTTCTTCCCCCCAAACACACACACTTTTCCTTAAACATTCTTCAACTTAAAAGTTGCAGACATGATATTACTTTACCTCTAGATATAATACTTCAGTGAGCATTTCTCAAAAACAAGAACAGTTATAAATGTTGTCCTTCCTCTCTCCTATATACAGTACAGTCATAATTAATGACTTACATCATTTTTTCCTGCTGAGTTTAGACCTGTCCTAAGAATATTTTTCAACAGAGCAATACAGGTGGCCACCTTGCATCAATCAGAAGCCTACCTCAGGCCAGCATTCAGTTAAATAATACAAGTGGGCCTACCTGAAGCATAGTAGGGGCAATTAGAAGAACATGCCCTCAATTTCCCACCTTCCTATTGACTTAATGTCAGAAATCCTGTTCTCACAAAATCATCTTTTGAGCCAGAGCTTGTGATCCATATGAAAAAATGAAAGGGTAACTGGAAGATTTTGGACCGTGGGTGGTATTCAGTAAATGCACTTTGAACGTTGGCTACACTAACAACACTATCACCTTCTACCATTTAAGCTGTATGGGGGCAAGAATGCTGGGAGCCAGTTTTGTTAAGTGAGGAAGAAGAGAGAAGAGGACACAGGAAAAGGAAATATCTTTTAGCATTTTTGTCTAAGAAAAGATTTCTCCTAGGAGTCATTATTTTGCACTGTACACAATAGTTTACAAAGCATTTTCTCATATGCTACCTTCTTTCCTCAGTCCTGGGGTTATGAGGTTACAACAATTAGACAATGAATATAACATTTGCAGCATATACTGTTATACCATGTTTACAGCATGTATTTGCTAGAATATAGTATTTGCCCAGTAAATGTGACCAATAATAATAGGCTTCTGCCTGATATTATACTTGCTTGGCCAAGGAAGTAATAAATCATGCTATGCTATGACTGTCACTACGTGCTACATTAAATTTAGTTCTTAAAATTCAGACAAACTCCTTTTGGGGATTATATTGAATAGTAAAATCCATTTGTTGAATTAACTCTTGAAAGTTATCCACTTGTTTTTCCTTTAATCTGGCTATGTTCAGAGTTTGCCAGGAACTATGGCCCTGACAAGCCTGATGAAATGAAACAGAATTTTAACTTTTATATTGTGCTTCTTAATTTTGAGTTTATTAGTTCAATTTCTAAATTTGTTTTGTGTTTGCTTTATAAAGTAATACTTGCTCCAATTTTTCCTTATTTGAAAGTTTTTAAAAGTTAGTTTGGGAACGCCAGAATAAATATGCGAGAAGAAAGGATAACGAAGAGATGAGATTTAAGGTCTTCTCTCTATGTGTGTTTCCGTCAGTGGGGAAAAATGAACTAGAATATGACAAGGATTATTTTGGTAGACATTGGACTCATGATGATGAGCCCACATGTTTTTTATGGGGACTAAACTTACATAAGGACTTAGAAATGGATCTTGAAATTTCCCCCACTCAGTCCAGTTCCCCTCCCTCCAACTACCATCCTTCAGTAGCCTGGGAAATGATACAAATATCTGCCATGTCTACCAACATGCATCCTACTTCAAGATAATCTGGTACCATAGGGAAATGCAATCTGGATTCTCCTTATCAGTATGCTTAACGTAAAATGAAACTATTTTCTTAAATGTCCATATTGGTATGATTTCTTTGGGTTATCATTTGAGTTGATTTTTATCAGCATAGTATTGTCCATGACCTTGATCTGTACTTTGGAGTAGAGTTTGATGAACATCCTGTGTGTCCTGCTAAGCATTTTTTGGACTTGTTCAAATTACTTTGGCAGTAATTTTTAATTGCCCTCCTTTCCAACCATGTTGCGATTTACATTTATCAGTGGAATTAAAAGAGACCAATTTCATAGAAGATGGGAAACTTGTTCAGTGAAGCAACTGACTACTTCTACACTATTGCAGTTGAAATCTCATATGGATTCATACATTGTAAGATCAGGAATTTTGAGAACTTAATGGTTGTCATGTATTATATTAACGTGTACTATAACTTTAAAGGGAAGTTAAGAAGACACATTGAAAACATTTCTTTAAACAGTATTCCTCCCAGGCACAAACAAAGCAATCTTTTTAGTGAACCATAACTCTACTTGGCACTAGATGTGGAAAATCAACATGATTTGAAGGGTGGTGCCAGCACAAAATGGAATTCCCCAAACATTTTGATTTAATTAATAAATGAAATGAGTTCAGAATATTGTCATTAGCAGTCAATAAATAAAAAAACAAGGCTAAAGTCACAAATGCATACTACTTTTTGTGTTGGAGACTTTTAAATAATCACAGAACAACCATATTATCTTACTGGCATTAATAAGCAAGTGGGTTAAAATGATTATTGTTAGAGTCTGTAATACTTTTATTTAAAACCACTAGCCATTAATTAAGTCTCCTAGGAGCACTATCAAATGATCACATTGCTGAGTTGGACGTGGAGATACGGAGACAGAGTGATTTACAGTAGATTAAAACAAGCCCAGATTTCCCACTTTCCAAACTGATTGTTCAGGATGCCGTGGAACAGCCAATACAGATAGAAGAGATGCATTTCCATTTACACTTTAATTCCAAAAGTCCAGGCATCATTACTGGGACTGCTCAGTAATTTCCTAACATTAAGCGTTGTGTTATTTTTGTTTGCTTTCAGTCTTAAGACAAACTGATTCTATTTGGATTTCACCCAATATTCTTTAAGGAGAAATGCACTGTTCCTTTTTATTTTTTTACATCTTTGATTTGATTTTGTGTTAATAGGATCGAATAACTTGAAAATTTTATCTTCATGAAGCCCAGTGCCTTTTTGTAAGCAAAATTTGGTGCTACTCAAAGGCACTGACACTTCTGAGAACAAATAAAATAAGTTAAGTACATACTAAGAATGTCAAATTGATTCATGCTCTTGGAAATGAGTCTAACAAGAATCTATTTTCCATCTCTTGACCTTACACGTGAAATTAATTTTGCCCCAGCCAAAAATCTTAGTTGTTCCAATTAAATACTGATGATACATATCTATAGTAAATATACATATTTCCAAATCCTCACTCCTTGTTGGGCCTTAAAGACAGATGGAAACTCTCAGTTGCACACCATTTAACTATGTAAATGTCCACCCTGGACACTGTTCCCCATCTCTGCTTATATAAATGTTTCTATAATAGAAATCAAGTAAATACAACACATTTTAAAGCATCAGCTATGTCCCACTCTTGTATAAACCCCAGAAGAAATACAAATGAATTTGAAGACATGAATTTCATGGAACTTGCAAATCAATCAGGTAAGTAAGGCATGAGGTTACTATTAAAACAATAGCAATATTTAATTTCCATAGTATTGAAAATTCTGATCTAATACCACAGGTTCATGATCCATAATAAAATGCAGTTTTTATTTGAAACAAATTATATCGTAACCATTTAATACTGTGCCTAGGCGCTTGTCTTTTACATCATAATGTATAACCCCACCTCAGCTCCTAAAATGTGCTATGTATATACTCTTGTCTCTGGACATTTGTACGTGCCATTCCTTTTGCCTGGCTCTTTCTTCCTCTCCCACCCTTATCCCTCACACCTCATCCAGTTAACTCTTGACTTTTTATCCTTCAAGTCATACCACTGATAATATTGTATTTTGTTTTGTTTTTTATGTCCCTCATGAGACTATAAGTTCTCTCATAGATAGAACCTTGTTCAATTATTTCATTTCTAGAATTTAGCAGACTGTAAGAGCTCAGTATTGGAGGAATAAATGAATAAAGCTCTCTAAAAAGTTATTACAGAGGAGGGTAACAGTAGGTAGAAGTAACAGCTTGAGCAAGTTTGGGGTTATAAGCATTGACTGCCTAGGCAACAGTAATGATTGTGACAGTGATTGAGGTAGATGGGAAAGTTATGTTGGAGCTAATGAAAAGAAGATTGGAATGGTAAAATATTCCCAATGAATAGAAAATACTATTCTAAGAAGTTTGAATACAATTTGATAGGCAATAAGGACCAACAGTAGTTGTTATTTCAGAGAATTTATATAATGAAAGCTGTGTTATATTTTTTAATACTTACTCTATTTTTTTCTTATAGTTGTCTTCTTGAGAACTAAATGGTTTCCATGTGTTTTGTATTATGGGATCCTTAAAGTATGTTGTCCTTTTGAAATACTCATTAACAAGAAAGCATGCTGTTTATTACTGAGGAATGAAAGTACGCAACAGAGTAAAAAATGACAGGGCTTCACTGGTGGCGCAGTGTTTGGGAGTCCGCCTGCCGGTGCGGGGGACACGGGTTTGTGCCCCGGTCTGGGAGGATCCCACATGCCGCGGAGCGGCTGGGCCCGTGAGCCATGGCCGCTGAGCCTGCGCGTCCGGAGCCTGTGCTCCGCAACGGGAGAGGCCACAACAGTGAGAGGCCCGCGTACGGCAAAAAAAAAAAAAAAAAAGAAGACAAAAATATTTTTGGAACAAGAGAAAAGATTATATTAATTCAAGATACAAAATTGTCAACATTGTTTGTTTTCTTCCTACTAGATATAATTTCATAAGTACACAGATTTTATGATTATAATATATGTCCTCAATAAATTTAAGTTGCCTTTATTAGTATGTTGACGTTTTCTAAACAACAACAACAAAATAAGTATGTTTTAATCATCCAAATGACATTTACCTATGAACAGCTATTTATACAATTCTCTATGTTTAGGATTGTTTGATTTATTTTGAAATTAAGGGTTTTTCTGATTAAAATGTAATATACTTTCCTGATATATATTTCAGAGAGTACACAAAATATAAGGAAAGGAGGGAGGGACCAAAAAAACATGATTACATTACCCTGAAGCCACTGTTGTAACATTTTAATCTTATTAAAGTATTTTTCTTCTGTAATTTTTCCTTTGCGTTGTTGAAGTTATAATATATACCTTATATCTTACTTTTTGTAGATCCTGGTTTTTTGCTCAACATCGTATCATAAACCTTTTCCTATATGATTTTTCTAAACTTAATTTATTTTGCCTGAAAAATATTCAATTTTGTGTGCATTTCTCTAATATTGGATAGTTAACTTGCTTCTTGTATTTTTGTTGATGATATAACATTTCAGATTATTTCCCTAATAATTCCTAGGCAGGGAGAATAAATGTCATTCCTTCTGTAACATGATTTCCAACTCTTGATTCCTTTTTCTTTTGTCAGACTGAATATTGAGTAGTTTGTTTTTTTTAAAGGGTGCATTAATCCTGTTTTCTTATCTCTTGCAAAGGAGAAAAGAAGCAGGTAAGCACAAGGGCTTCAGAGCCTGATAGATCTCAGTCTGAATCCCAACTCCATCACTTATTAATTGTGTGAAGGTGACAAGTTACAGATCCTTTCTGAGGTACAGTTTGAAGACAGTAATATCTATCATTTAAAGTTTTGTGAAGATTAGATGAAATATATATATACATATATACTTGTCATAGTGCTTGGAACTAGTGCTTTATTAAAGACTAGCCATTATTTTGTATGCTCTTATTATTGTTGGAATTCTTTGTTGTCACTATGGAAGTTACCTTGAGTTAATTAAAAATTTCTGTGTGGGATTACAAAGACAATAAGACAAAAATCAAAACAGCAAATACTTTATCAAAACAAAAACCTCCACTACCTTTAAAATGCATTGCTACCAGGATTCCTCCTATTTCTGACATCAATCACTGGGCTTTATTTACGGTACCTATGCTTATTTCCCAGAATTCAATATACAACCTCCAGCTGCTCTTTATCTGAGCAGTAAGTTCTGATCATTGCAAAACCAGCCTAGAAAGGTGCGATGACTATTATTGAACAGTGGCAATGGGAATCACTCTGATTAGTTTATAAAAGCCGTGTACATATAGACACTTAGGAGGGAGCAATGTCAGGTTTTAGTTGACTGCAAGAATTACATGTCTGAATCAGGAGATAGACAGTGGGAAAAGAAAATAGGCTTTTTTCTACTTTTAGAGGAACCTAGGCACATCACTGATTATGTTTTAAATTGCATCCACCAGGATTTTAATTTGCAGACAATAATCTCAAACTCTAGTGATATCTGAGTGAAAGTCTGAGCTGTTATTATGGTAGTTTTGTCTTTTATTCTGTATTATAAGATAAGCTTTCAAGTTTTAAATTCAGAAAATTCTTCAAGGATTTTATTTCAGTTGGAATTATATATTTTCTTTAATAGAGAGAGATCAAATCAACCCAAATAGAGCCTTATTTAGAAAATTCACACCCAAGGAAAAATATATGATTTGGCATCATCTTTGCCAATTATATGGCAAACACTTGTATAAAATCCAGCTATTATTTACTATAACATGTGTGAATATAAATACTTTGGGGTTTTTTTATCATCTGAGTTGACGTATGGTATTTATGGAGCCAACTCCATAGATGATGGACTATCCCTTAAAAATGAACAGTAGTTTAGAAGCAAGCATCCCATCTTGGGGTATCTCTGTATTGTTTTCTAGGTATTAAGTCAAAGTTTTATCATAAGCATCATTCTTATTTCAAATTTATAAAAACGGCACATATAATTATAAAACTATAAATGCTTCATAGATGAAACTTTCAGTGTAATGTTAGGATAAGGCATCATCTGAGTAAAAATAGTACAATTTGATATTATTACGAAGCCGGGTGTCTGGACATGTCCTGATGAATTCATCATGTGCCATCTGTTCCAATATTTCTTGCCACCAGCAACCATTTTTTTTTTGCCAGTAGCTATTGTAGGTTCCTACCTATATCTGTTTGACACTTTCTATTATGGATTTTTCTACATGGTTATGGAGAAAAATATACTCCATACTATGACATACATTTATACTATGACATAAAACATACTGGAAAACTCTAAGTCCTATATGTTAATAGGACATTTTAAAGCTACAGGAAAATTAGGACCCAATTAAGACTGCATTGCCTTGATTCTTTTTTTCTTTTTTCCATGCTTCTCACCTTATGTGATAAGAATTAAGAAAAGTGAACCATCCTATTCCCAGTAGCTCTATTTAAATGTGGTGACCCATCTGTTGCCATATGCCAGGCATCTGTTTTTATAACCCTCATTTGTGGTCCTTCAAAGCTAAAAGTGATGAATTAACATTGAATTTATGCTAATTTTTACTGCAAGAGAACAGCTATTTGCAAACCATTTAAGCTGGCAGCAGTGATTTTCAGGTGTAAGAGGATAAGAATAGAAATCAGCAATGTATTTTTATTCTCAGCTACCTTTTTGAATAGGTGTACAACTTTTAGGTAATTGTTATACCTGCATGGCTCCATTCTTCAAGAGGAAAATGTGAGAAGTGATTCTTGCTTGTAAAATATCTGTTGAATTTAGATCAAAGTAAATATGACATTAAATGTAATAGGGTCGAACTGTTCATGAATGCTTATTCAGGTCAGTGCCTGTTTAATCCAAGTAGTAGAATTGTTTCTTTTTTGAAATGATGATTCATTTTTATCCAATCCTAAACTATCATCAGAAAGTGTTGATGGGGCTTCCCTGGTGGCGCAGTGGTTGAGAGTCCAACTGCCGATGCAGGGGACACGGGTTCGTGCCCCGGTCCGGGAAGATCCCACATGCCGCGGAGCGGCTGGGCCCGTGAGCCATGGCCGCTGAGCCTGCGCGTCCGGAGCCTGTGCTCCGCAACGGGAGAGGCCACAACAGTGAGAGGCCGGCGTACCGCAAAAAAAAAATTAAAATTAAAATTAAAAAAAAATAACAGTAAAGGAGGTAACTGAAATTTTTTATTGTGGTAAAAAACACGTAACATAAAATTTGCCGTCTTAAGTGTAAAGTACAGAGGTGTTAAGTTCATGTACCTTGTTGTACTACAGATCTCTAGAACATTTTCATCTTGGAAAACAGAAACTCTACAATCATTGAACAACTCCCCTCTTCCCCCTTCCTCCAGCCCCTAGCAACTACCATTTTACTCTTTTCTTCTAAGAGTTTGATTACTTTAAATACCTCATGTAAGTTAAAATTATGCAGTACGGTTGACCCTTGATCAACAGGGGTTTGAACTGCATAGCTCCACTTATACATGGTTTTTTTTCAATAAATACCAAAGTACTATGCCATCTGCAGTTCGTTGAATCTGCAGATACAGAACCATGGATAAAGTGGGTCAACTATGGGACTTAAGCACCCTCTGATTTTGGTATCCTTAGTGGGTCGTGGAACCAATCCGCAGTGGATATAGAGGGACAACTGTATTTGTGTTTTTCTGCCTTGCTTGTTTCACTTAGCATAATGTCCTCAAGATTTATCCATGTTGTAGCCAATGACAGAATTTCCTTTTTTTTAAATGGCTGAATAATATTACACTGTATGTGTATCACATACACATATTTCACACATCACATTTTTTTTATCCATTCATCTCTTGTTGAACATTTAGGTTGATTCCATCTCTTGGCTATTGTGAATACAGGTATCCCACATTTTTCAAAAGTTTGCTTTATGCCACTTCACTTTTACAAAAGACCTACACTAGTACTGTACCTGTTTTTGCTAACCAAAGGCATATGGAAAGGGTTTTTCCTTTTACAAAAAAAGGTAATTGCTTCTACCATTTATGACATTTCAGCTTAGGAAAGGTTTCATAGGAATGTTCTACTTTTGGATAGCTGAGGAAAGCTGTAATGCTGCAATGAATATAAGTCATTCTTTGAGATTCTATTTTCAATTCTATTGGATATATACCCAGAAGTGGGATTGCTGGATCACATGGTAATCCTGTTTTTAATTTTCCTGAGGACGCGCCATACTGTTTTCCATAATAACCACCATTTTACATTCCTACCAATAGTGCCAAGGGTTCCAGTGCTCCACATTCTCACCCACACTTCTTATTGAGTGATTTTTTTTGGATAGTGGCCATCCTAACAAGTCTGAAATGATACTTCATTGTGGTTTTGATTAACATTTCCCTGAGGATTAGTGATATTGGGCATCTTTTCATATGATTATTTGTCATTTGTATATCTTCTTTGGAGAAATGTCTGTTCAAGTCCTTTACCTATTTTAAATCGCATTATTTGCTTTTTTGTTTTTATGCTGCAGGAGTTCTTTGTGTGCTCTGGATATTAACCCCTTTTCAGATACGTGGTTTACAGATATACTCCCATTCCATAGGTTTCCTTTTCATTCTGTTGATTGTTTCCTTGTTCCACAGAAGTTTTAAAGTTCGATGTAGTCCCGTTTGTCTATTTTTTTGCTTTTGTTGTCTGATCTTTTGGTGTCATACCCAAAAAACAAAACAAAACAAAACATTGCCAATCCAATGCCATGAAGCCTTTCCCTTAGGTTTTCTTCTAGGAGTTTTATACTTGCGAGTCTCATGTTTAAGTGTTTAATCAGTTTTGAGTTAATTTTTGTAAACAGTTTAAGGTAAGAATTCAACTTCATTCTTTTGTATGCATATATCCAGTTTTTCCAACACCATTTGTTGAAGAGCCTATCCTTCCTGCATTGTGTAGCCTTGGCACCCTTGTTAAAGATAATGTGACCAGATACAGAAGGTTTTATTTCTGGCTCTCTATTCTGTTCTGTTTGCCTCTATGCCTGTCTTTATGCCAGTACCATACTATTTTGATTACTATAGCTTTGTAACATGTTTTGACTTCAGGAAAAGTGAGGTTTCCAGCTTTTTTTTTTCTTTCTGAAGACTGTTTTGGCTGTTTAGGGTCCTTTGAGATTCCATATGAATCTTAGGATTTTTTTCTA
This sequence comes from Physeter macrocephalus, assembly GCF_002837175.3. Lineage (NCBI taxonomy): Eukaryota > Metazoa > Chordata > Mammalia > Artiodactyla > Physeteridae > Physeter > Physeter macrocephalus. Next base: position 55,325,048 of record NC_041222.1, read on the forward strand.
TTTCTGCAAACAATGCCACTGGGATTTTTATAGGGATTGCACTGAATCTGCAGATCACTTAGGGTAGTATGAACATTTTAACATTATTAAACCTTCCAATTCATAAATACAGAATGTCTTCCCATTTATTTGTTTCCTTTTTAATTTATTTTAGCAACATTTTGTAGTTTTCAGTATACAAGTCTTTCACTCTCTTGGTTAAGTTTATTCCAATGTATTTTATTCTTTCTGATGCTTTTATAATGGAATTATTTTCTTAATTTCCTTTTCAGATTGTTCATTGTTACTGTATAGAAATGCAACTGATTTTTGTATGCTGATTTTATACCCTGCAACTTTGCTGAATTTGTTTGTTCTAACAGTTTTGTCTGTGTGTGTGTGTGTGTGTGTGTGTGTGTGTGTGTATGATTTAGGGTTTTCTAGATGTAAGATTAATTCATCTATGACCAGAGATATTTTACTTCTTCATTTCTGATTTGAATGCCTTTTATTTATTTCTCTTACCTAACTGTTATGTCTAGTACTTCCAGTACTGTTGAGTAGAAGTGGTGAGAGAGGGCATTCTTGCCTTGTTCTTGACCTGAAAGGTAAAGCTTTCAGCTTTTCACCATTGGGTATGATGTTAGATGTGGGCTTTTAATACATATCTTTTATTTTGTTGAGGTAATTTCCTTCTATTCCTAGTCTGTTGAGTGTTCTTATCAGGAAAGGATGCCAAATTTTGTCAAATGCTTTTTCTGCATCAATTGAGATGATCATGTGTTTTTTGTCCTTCAGTCTGTTAGTGTGGTATATTTGATTGATTTTCCTATGTTGAATCATCTTTGCATTCCAGGAATAAATCCTACTTGGTCATAGCATATAATCCTTTTAATTTATTTTTTAATTCTATCTGCTAGTATTTTGTTGAGGATTTTTGCATCAGTGTTAATCAGGGCTATCTGTCTACAGTTTTCTTATTGTATGGTATCTTTGATTTTGGTATCAGGGTAATGCTGCCTCATAAAATGACTTAGGAAGTACTCCCTCCGCTTCAAGTCTTTGGAAGAGTTTGAGAAGGACTGTTCTTAATTCTTCTTTAAATGTTTGGTAGAATTCTCCAGTGAAGCTGTCTGTTTCTGGTCTTTTCCTTGTAGGGAGGTTTTTGACTGATGATTCAATCTTCCTACTAATTATAGGTATAGGGGAGAAAAAAGTTTTCCTTGACCCTCTTAGGCCTGCAGCTGGGTCTGAAAATTAAACGGACAAAGACATAGTAACAGGAGAAAAGCATACAAATTTGTTTATTTAATATAAAGTTTATGTGACATGGGAGCCTGCATAAGGAAATGAAGACATGAAGAAATGATTAAAACTGAGTATTTTTATGTTAGGTTTGTTGAAAAGTGGACAATCATGGAGAAATATCATAGGTCGAAGAGTATGAGCTCAGTATAATAAACTGGAGGAAACTTAGTAAGGCATGTTGGTTCAGATGCTTTTCAGCGTACCCTTGCCTTTGAAGATAAGGATGCTTCTTTCCTCTGAAGATAGGGAAGGCACCTCTCACCTGAGAGTTTCAGGACCTGTTTCAGGAGAAGAGTGGGGAAAGGTGCTCAGAGTGACCTTCCTGCTTCTGCTGTCTTCTCAAGCTCCTTCAGCTTAAGATATTCAGTACACCAAAGTTCCTTTTTTGGAGATAGCCTGTCATGAATGTCATCATAGGCCTGTTTAGGTTTTATTTATATATGATTCAGTCTTGGTAGGTTTTATGTTTCTAGAAATGTATCCATTTCAACTAGGTTATCCAATTTGTTGGTGTATAATTGTTCACAGTACTCTCTTATAACCCTTTTTATTTCTTCTGTGGCATCAGTTTTAATGCTTCCTATTTTTTTTCTGATTTTTGTTATTTAAGCCTGCTCTCTTTTTTCTTTAGTTAGTTTAGCTAAGGGTTTGTCAATTTTGTTAATCTTTTTAAAAAAAGCAACTCAGTTTCATTGATTTATATTTTATCACTTTTCTATTTTCTATTCTGTTTATTTCTGTTCTAATTTTTTTAAATTTCCTTCTTTCTGCTAATTTTGAGTTTAGTTTGTTCTCCTTTTTATAGTTCCTTTAAGTGTAAAGTCAGATTGTTGATTTGTGATTTTTTTTTTTTCTTTTCCCAGTGTAGGCATTTACTGCTATAAAGTCCAGGAGTTAACTAAGTTTTATTGAACACCATTGGGCCAGGCTCTATGCTATGTATATACATTATTCCATGCAGTTCTTCCAACCATACTAATATAGTAATCCAGTAGGTAACATATGCCATCTTCTGGATGAAAACATTGGTACAGAGAAAATACTAAATAACATGTCTCATTGACCAAAATCTAAGAGCTAATTAATGAAATAATTGTATTTTATCCCTGATCTTTCAAAATCCAAACCCAAGTTCTTTCTAGGATACCAGTCTGCCTGGGACACCATTTTCCTACACTGTTTAAGTTTGGAACTTCATAAAGATGTAGCAAAGAAATGCCCAAATATACTGAGTCAAAAAGGAAAAACCAAAATAAAACAAAAAAATCTACTGTTCCTTAGTTTATTTAGAGAAAAAGGTTAGGTAAAGTGTTTCTGTAAAGTGATATTACCAATGTACGAGCAAGAATCTGTTAAGATTATTTGAATGTCGAATAAATGTAATTTTCACAGTGAAAAAGAAATAGTGTCTGGATGGTAGTCTTTTCTTGACAAGCTGAAACAGAAACTGATACCTCTTAATTTTGACTAAGCATAAGGTTAAGGTGTAAAAGCAACTGAAAATATTTAGGGCTTTTACATAATGATACGGATCAAATTCTTAGCCTTGGTACAAAAATATTTTCCCATGAGTTGCAAAAGCTGAGAATGAGATCTCCTAATTATGATAATCATATTGCAATTCCACATAGTACCTTTTATCCAAGAACATCTAACCACTCCACAAACTATAATGAATTGAGTCTAGCTGCATCTCTCTGAAGTAGCATGAGATATTATTTTGAAAGTGGTTAAGTATATTAAAGATGGCTAAAGCTGTCAAGAAAGTTGCTCAGAGTGAAATGAATCAGGAATCGCCATATATCTTAGGAATCTATATCCTCGTTCCACAGAATGGAGCACCAGGCTATTTGTTTTTCTTCTTAAGGAAAACGAGATTCACAAATCATCATTCATTTAAAGAAATCATTACTACATTAACTTCTTAAACTGCTATAAGGATACAATTTAAAAAGGAAATCTTGCCTTAAGAACTTTTTAAAATGCACTCATTGAAAACATAAAGTGTGTTTAGCAATTAAGTTGAAAGGCATGTTACAAACATTTGTGTTCATTTAAAAAAAAAAAAGGCAGCATAAACATAGACTTCAGAGAAATTTAAGTATGTCCCTAAATAGGAAGTCAAAACTCAAGAGGAAGAACATATTTGTCATGAGAATTTTAAGAACAGTAAGACTGCGTTTATGGGGAGGAAATGGGAGATCAGAATAAGAATTTGGAGTCAAGACCTCTGGGCCTTTCTGTGTCATATGCTTGAAAAGCATTTCACCCGCATCTTTGCTCCTGATTAAAAAATGGAAAACAGCCTTGCTTCACATGTACAAATAGACTCTTTTTGAATTCTCAGCCCAAATCCTCCTAAGAGAGAATCTATCACTTTGGATTCAGGAGCATGAAGTAGTAGGTTATTTACAGTTTGGCAAAACTCTAGAAAAAGATGCACAAGATAAAGGTGGCCTGGTGTCAGTCTAAGCTCTAGTCCTTAGCTAACTTCCCTACACAGGCAAATTGTTTTCTTTAATATCTTTTTTGTTGCAATTAGCAAAATTTTGTCCACACTGAAAATAGGTCTGAGATACTAATGAAGCCCCGTGAAGCTCTTTTGAGGGCAGCTTAGAGTCAGTAACCCACAGCATAGCAGTGTGGTGATATTCTGATCAAGAGCTTCTGTTTAAGACAATATGGTGAGCTTTTCTACGGCATGGACTCTCACAGCATTTCTTACCCTTGCTCAGCACTCCAGACTCTCCATAACATGCCTCCAAATTACATTCTCACCTTCACCTCCAAAAACATTCTTGATCCTCGGCACCTCTGGTTGGCTTGCCACTTCCCTGATCAGGAAGTGAACTTTTACATCTCTAGTCTTTGCCTATTTTCTTCATTACAGGCTCAAATTATAATGTCCTTCTTGACATAAGCCACCCATATTCATCTCTCTCTATCCAAATCCATCTTGTTCGTCATTATGCAACTGATATAGGTCTTCTTTTCCCAAAGAAAATTAATCCATACTTATTCTTTGCTACACTACCATATACATATGGACCAGTTTTTTTCCTCCTTCACCCGTTTCTTCGTTCAGGATACCTTTGTTGATTTGCCATGTATTGAATACTAAAAATCACAGTCAGAAACTAGGATTAATGGATAGGATAGACCCATTGCACTGGAGGAGTCCCTGCTTACCCCTTCTTTGTCATTTGTCTTTGCATTTGAATGTTATCACTATATCTGTGTCTGCCATGTCTTGAAAAATTCTCTGCCTTAAAAGATCCCTTAATCATGTGTAACCTCTTTCTACCAATGCAGTCATCTCCCAGAGTCAAACTGTGGGATCATTCCAACAGCGTTCTATTGGACACATGGGGGAAATTTCACTTTTCTTTGCAAACTGTATACTGATCATATACTATTAATGTGATATTTTGGAGAATCAAGACATTTTAGGGCTGGAAGGAATCTTAAAGATAATCTCCAATATTCTTACCTAACAACAGGAAAATGTAGGCATGGGAAGATTAGGTGACTTATTACAAGTCATAGGTTAAGTTACTAATGGAACCAAAACTAGAATCAAAGTTTTAGGTTTCCTTGTTATTCTAGACAAACTACCCCATCAGTGGGTAACTGAGTCACAGGACATCATTGCTATAAATAAATAATAAGTCAGCCATCACCTCTGTTTTAAAAGCATTGTATGTTAGTTCTTCCAGAAATAGATCAGTGTAGATATAAACATGACAAACTACATCACATTCAAAGAAGAGCAAACTCTTACACATCCAGGTGAAATCATCTAATTAGAGTAAAATTCTAGGAGAATATTGAATTGGAAAAATGACTATAGTTTTTGAGGCATTGTTATTTAAAGGGCTAAATAATTTCATTTAAAATAAATCAAACACAGTAATTTTTCAAAATGGTATCATGCAAAGGGGCAGTTTAAACACTTTAATTTCTAAAAGACTAAAGATAGAAGCATATAAGTTTAGTTATTGATACTCTTCAGTGCCAGAGGCATCATTAAGCTATCTGCAGAAAATGGAAAGGGCTCAATAAGATTATGAGCACTGGATCATCACAGTACTAGATATATGCTGAATCACAGATAATCAGAGAGAGAAAGCCATTGGAAATAAAGAACACAGGCGTGTCCAGTCATTTGCTGTGGCTGCTGTCTAGCAAATGGGTGCCTTTGCAGAGACCCTAAAGACTAGCTTGGGTGTAAAAGATATATAAAAAATTTACCCCTGAATTTGGGGTCTTATCTTGGGAAGGTAAAATTAAAAGGGTTAAAGTATTATTAGAATAGATTTAGTTGTTTGATTAAAACACAAGCATATGTGCCTGGAAATAATGAATGGTCATAGTTTGGAGTTGAGAATACAACACAATTTTTAAGTCACTCAATAACTCTTTAAGTAACTTTTTTTTTTTTTTAATCAAGGACATGCCCAAGTCAACACAAAGAATGGAAACTTTTCAGGTTAGATAAGGAATCTCTGCTATCTGGGCAGATTACACAGAAGAATAACCTTTTACTACCTCTTGTTAAGACCAAACTAAATTCTTCTACACCAATTTTTCATTCCAACAGAGGGGGGAAAAAACCAAACAAGTTATAGCTTTGCATTAATAATAGTAGTAATTTATCCCTCCTTTATAAAACTGTCTCCTAACATATTGTCTAAATATCTTTGATAACTAAACTGTTTAATATTTAATGAAATTTGTTGTTATTCATTGTTTTAAACCTATTTGTTTTTTTCTTCGAATAAAGATTTAGATTTTTAAAAATTTATCTCCTAACTAATCCATCAAAACTGAGCAAATTTTACCAACATTTTTACACATTTTATTGCTTTTTTTCCAGAATCATTCTTTGTAGATATGATAATTCAAGGCAAATATAGTTTGGATTTGTTGGCATATTTACTCAGTTTCTATTTCAATTCAAGCTCTGTTTTTTACTATCTCCTTTCATATTCTGGAACAAACCGTTTTAACTGAGAACAAAAATACTCTCCTCTTTGATAGGCAAAAACATTTAGTTATAGTTCTTTGCTATGTTTATTTCGAGTTTAATCTCAACAACCCATATAAGCCATAATTTTTAATCAAACTTACTATTCGTTCAGAGAAGAACTGGAAAGTAATCACTGTCTGTCATACATAAGCATTTTAGGAGACCAGCAAAGCTTACACAACTACATCTTAAGATCTCCACAGCCAAAGGCATACCTTTAACACTTTTGTAGATGGAAAAATATGTTCATTAAAATGACCCAAAGATATAGTCACTTTATTACCATTAAAATTAAAAGCAAAGATATACATAACAATTGGTGTCCCATGTTTCAATATTCTATTTTCCTTAGAAATTAGATATCCATAGATTTTTAGTTATTAACTTGATTTATATTAAAGTTCTAAAATTAATAAATATCTTGCAAATTATGTTTAAACTGACACAGTACAGAACATAATTACAGTTGAATCAAAAAGATTAAGAGTTATAACGCAATATAGTTGAATACGTAATTGCATGTTTTCTTAATCTCAGTATATGGAAGAAACATTAGCTTATCTCACAGTAAACCAGTATAAGAAATTTAGGAATTTAGTATTAACTGGTCTCTTCATTAGAAAATAAATCCAAATCTTAAAAAATAAAATAAAATTGTATGTTTAGTCTCCATACTGAAAAAAGCAAGGAAATGGTATTCTGTGATTATAACCTAAAACTACCAAACCATTTCATGTCTAAAGATTCACTTTGGTGCTTCTGCGATAACATTGTGAGGAATTTTTTTTCCTTAAAATGTCAGTACAGGGCTTCCCTGGTGGCACAGTGGTTGAGAGTCTGCCTGCCGATGCAGGGGACAAGGGTTCGTGCCCCGGTCCGGGAAGATCCCACATGCCGCGGAGCGGTTCGACCCATGAGCCATGCCCGCTGAGCCTGCGCGTCCGGAGCCTGTGCTCCCCAACGGGAGAGGCCACAACAGTGAGAGGCCCGCGTACCGCAAAAAAAAAAAAAAAAAAAAAGTCAGTGCATTCAAAATACTAGAGATCGATTTTTAAATTTTCTTGAAATTCTGGGAATATTAAAATTTTGCAAGTATTTATTATGTCTCTAATTCGAAAATTCTTTTTTCCTAAGAGACTTTATAATTTATTAGTATACTCTAGAAGTAGGGAAATATTTCATTTTCTTATCAATGAGCAGTAAAAGGTTTTTCTCAATTAAATAGCCACCAACAGGACTTGAAACTTTAGTTCTACCACCCCAGGCACAGGGCACTAGAAAATGCAAAGCACACATTCTCAAAGAGTTACTCTACTAATCAATGGAAATAATATTTTGTACATGGATTTGAGCACACCAAAAGACAAACAAACAGTATAGATTGACTAACCATATTCCTTGTCATCTCTCACCCAACAGAGAATAGATTCCCATCATCCTAACAGAGATCCCCAAGTGAACACATCGTGCAACCAGATTGCCAATTAGAGCTACCCAAAATGGGGAATAATTTATAGATTATATGACCTTGAGTGGCCTAGGGGTTCAGTACACAAGTCCCTGGAATTGGCTATTTCACACATATTTTTTATACAAGAGAGTTCAGTACCCAGTTGTGGAAGTGGATATTACCTAAACAGTAAGTTAAGCAAAACTATTAGCCAACAATCCAAAACAATAACAACAAAGCAAACAAACCAGAATAAAAAGCACCAAGTCAGAAGAAAACTGAGAGTCAGAGAAGATAAAGTTCAATTGCTATTTGTGATTTCACTCCAGAGGCCACTTCCTGGGCAACTCTGTTTAACTAGTTCCAGCAGGTGAGCAAACTAGGCATCTTGACGGCTACCTCCAACCCTATCAAAGTGTAATTATTAAGTAGTTGGAAACATGGCTCTCGTACAAACAGAGGGAGCACGTATTGAAGATTTATTTAGCTCATTTAATGAGAGAAGCATCAAGATGATATAGCTGGTCCAAAAGAGAGGAATAGTTTATATATTTTCTCAGGAAAGACATATGAAGTAATTTGGTTAGAGACAAAACTGTTTAATGTCGAGCAGGACAATAAAACCATAACTTTGAGATTTATTTTTTTCCACTGGACAGAAATCATTTTCATGTCTTCCAAACACAAATCTACAAGTCCACTTACAACTTCATAAATCTGGGCCAAATTAGTAGTAATTTATGGGTAACACAAAGGTATCTCCCCATAGATAGTTAAATTATGCTTTGGTAGGCCTCTTAGGTTATGCTCCAGCACATCACTGAAGAGACATTTAAACTCAAGCTCACTGATCCTTTCCTCGGCTGTGTCCAGTCTACTGATACATTCATCAAAAGCATTCTTCATTTATATTTTAGTGTTTTTGACTTATAGCATTTCCTTTTGATCCTTTCTGCAAATTATCTCTCTGCTCATATTACCCACCTGTCCTTGCATGTTGCCTACTTTCTTCATTAGATCCCTTAGCATATTAATCATAGTTATTTTACATTCCCAGTCTAAGAATTCCAAAATGTGTGCCATATCAGAGTCTGGTTCTGATGCTTGCTCTGTCTCTTTAGACTTTTTTGCTTTTTAGCATGTCTTATAATTCCTGGCTGAAAGCTGTATATGATATAAAAGGAACTGGGATAAATAGGTCTTTGATGTGAGGTTTTATATTTATCTGACTAAGAGTTAGATTGTGTTTATGGTATGCTGTAGCTGTAGGTATCAGAGAATAATATTTCCTCTAGGATCTTTTTTATGTCTATTCTGTTGTCTTTGGGTTTTCCTAGAGACTCCTCAAATAGAGCCTGAGGCCTGTAGTACTTTTAGCTGTAATCCCTTTTCTTATGCAGGAGCCCTATCGATGTGATGTTAGGTGTAGGGAAGGAGAGGCATTCTGTAGTCCATGATTAGGTCTCAGTCTTTTCGGGAGCCTGCTTTGGGCATTTCCCTTCCCCCAGGTTAGTTAGACTTTGGTAAAACCCCAGTCATTGAGGCTCTGGTAAAACAGTTTCCCTTGACAGCAGGCCTTGTAAAGGAGAACAGACAGCTCTGGGCATATTTGAGAGTGCTCACTTTCCCCCTGTCTGTGCCAGCGGCATCGGGGATATTGAGAACCTGGTGGGGTTGCAGGAGGAAAAACTCATGAAAGTGTGGGGCTCCCCCTGAAGTTTTTAACTCTCAAGTTAGTCCACACTGAATCTCCAGCACTCATCAATTAACAACTTTAAGTCTTCCTACTGATAATTGGCTCCAGATGGGCCTTCTGCTTTTGGGCATCTGTTTTCGGTAAGCTATGATCCTCTGTATCCACTTCTTTGTCTCCTGGGGGCAGCAGTTTACCCTGTGACGTCAAGTCTCTGAGGGATCTAAAAAAAGTTGTTGATTTTCAGTTTAAGTTTCTTTCTTGTTGGGAAGATAGGAGTGATAACTTCCAAGCTCTTTATATGTCAGATTGGAACCACAATGAGAATAATAATCAGCTTCAAAGATTTGTTGTGATAATGACATTAAATGTATTAGATAAGTTAATATTTAAGGCATGGCATATAAGTAGCAGTTAATCAATGACAGATATGTTTATTAATATCCCTAAAGCTGTTTGGTTTTTTTTTTTAATGAGACAAAATCACTAGATAAAAAAAGTCAGTGCATGATCAGTGATGTTGGAATATGGCAGGTGTTTCTCACTGGCTGCTCTTCAGGGTGTGAGATCACTGCTCCAACTTGTGTCATCTGGAGAGCCCCACCCAAATTTTCCCAAATGAAAATATTTAGTCAGTGTTTAGGCATCATATGAAAAAGAAAAGAAAACTAATCTTCATCATAAAGTGAAATATTCCAAATATTACCAAACTATCAACATTAGGCAAAAAATGAATGGTTCTAAAAAAATGCCAGTGCCTCAGTTAAATTTCCTATGCAAAAGGACCATTCTACAGAAGGCCCTTTCTAAAGAAAATGGGTTAATATATGAAATACAAAGTCTGGCTCATAGGAGGCACTCAATAAATACAGGTTTTATCCTTAACCTAATCTCCTCCTTCCTTTCCCCTAGTGAGGCCAAATTAAAGTGAATTCTTCGAATTAAATGAAGAATTTTGAAAAGCAAGAGTGTAATTTAGTGAATTTGTCAACATTGCAAATTCAAAGATATTAGTATAGTTAATCTTAGTGTATTCTAATATCTTAAACTATATCTGAATGTTATTATTTACATTTATTATCTTATACCCTCCATTTTATGACCATCAAATTATAGGGAGTATTATTTATAACTGATATCTATTGAAAGCATCATCTGTGTCACTAAATACCAGAGATATCATTTGTCATTTCTCCTTGAGGGTAATAAGCCATCTTTTCTTAGGGAGAAGAAAGGTGGTCCTATGGGAGATGCAGATGGTGCCTCAATGAAGACCTTGAGTCCCTTGAACATTTCTTGTCTCCATCAATAAAAATTTAACTACTTACTCAATTTTTTACCTTTTTCAAACTATAAAACAATGTATCAGTAGTGTAGCATTCCACAGACATGGTGGTCCAGCATCTATCATCCAAAATTATCCACAAGTAGAAAGATATCTAGATCCTTGCTACTCATAGTGTAGCCCATATACCAACAGCATTGGTGTATTAGTTATCCCCACTGCATAACAAATACTCCAAAACTTAACAAGGTAATCAACAAACGTATTATCTCACAGCTTCTATGAGTCAGAAGTCTGGGCATAGATAAACTGAGTGACTCTGGATTAGGGTCTCTCCCAAGTCTGCAATCAGCACGTCAGTTGGGGCTGCTGTCACATCAAGGCCCTATTCAGGGAGCATCTGCTTCTAAGCTCACTCACATAGCCAGTAGCACTTGGCAGCCCTAGCGCCTTGCTAGCTGTTGTCCTGAGATATCAGTTCCTTATTGTGGAGATCTCACAATAGGACAGTTCACAGCCTGGCAGATGGCTCTCCTCAGAGCAAGTGGGAGAGTATACCCAAGACAGAAAGCACAGTCTTTTTGTAACCTTTTCTCAGAAGTGACATCCCATCATCTTTGCCATATTCTATTCCTGAGAAACTAGTCAATAGGTCCAGACTGCACTCAAGGGCAGGGAACTACACAAGGATGTAGATCCCAGGAGAGAGGGGGTTTATTGGGAGATATCTTAGAGGCTGCCCACCTGTATTGGCATCCACTGGGAACTTGTTAGAAATGCAGGATCACAGAACTAGTGAAGAGAATCTGAATTTTAACAGGATTCCAAGGTGATCCATATGTCAAGAAGCACCGCTCTAAGGAGCAAGGGCCATGTGCTTTATTCTGTTGCAGAGGCTGCTTCCTCACTTAATTTTACTCATGGGTTAATGTTACTTTCTAACCATTGCAAAGATTAATTTTCCTTGCAACTCAGTTCTCTCATACTCAACAAATAGGAAAAAATGTAGGGTTCCTGAAGGACTACTGGGCTGCAGATAGCAGATTGGAAAGAGTTGAGGGACTGAGGAAGAAAAAGGGAGCAAAAGGACCATGACAAACAGATCTAATATCAATATCCAGTAATTACTGAAAGAGAAGATTGAGCATTTGTACAAGGAGGGATGTTCAGGACCATGGGAAAAAAGGACTAATGTCCTAGTCCCTCAACAGCCCCTAAGTGCATTGCTGAATAATTCTGAATTAGAAATACTCTGTTTATGGTGGTGGCCTCTTACTACTTGATTCTGCTTGGGTCTACTTCCTTCTGTTTACCAAGATAGAGAAGTTCACAGCATATTTTAGAAATAAACTATCAAAAATTATAATATAGAAATGCAAATACTTAAGTGAGTTTTAGACATCTTGATTATTCCCTTTCCAAATACATTTTATATCTCAATGATGCTTAAAGAATAATCTATATTCAGTATTTGAAACCTTTCTATAAAATAACACTAATAACTTCGGTATAAATATTTTATATCTCCCTCAAATTCTTCTTAGGGGAAAAGATAAAATTCCATTGAGCTTTTAATCCTCTATTAAAAAGTGGCCTAAGGGGAAAAATGAAAATCTCTAATCTACTTATCACAAATGTAGTAGATTAGGGAAAGCCTCTATTCTATACCTTCAGTGGTAGACTGGAGCCGACTCCTACTTGGGTGTGGGAGATGTTTGTTAAATTTTTAGGAGTTTTACATACTAGTTTTTAACCACAGTCACAATTAAAACTTAAAGTATGTATATAAACCTACAAATTAATAATTTATATGAAAAAACAAAGGTAACAAATACTCAAAATCATCACTTTGTAATTATTTTCTACATTTTACGATTAATTTTTTTTTAGGTTATTTAAAACATTTGTTGTATCTACAGGGTTTTCACACTACATAATGCTGTACTACTGAGCATCTCTTACCAACCCTGTTTAGTGACTTCACATTGGTAGCTTGAAACTGTCCATGGTAGGAGTATTTACAGCACAGAAATTGGAAAATGCTATAAATCAGAACTTGACTTAATTTTGTTGATTGTCCTCAAGACAGGGAAATGTTAATACTACAGATTCAGCTTAAAAATGTGTCATGTCCTTAGCTATTATATTATCAATAGCACAAAAAAAATTGGTAAAAACTGTTCATGCAGTCAAAAACTATTATCCAGTTCAGCAAAATTGCTCCCATCACTGACAAACCAGTAAAGTTAAGACGTAACTTGTGCTAAGGCTGAAGCAGGCTTCAGTTTAATGAATATAATTTGTACTAGGGTGAAAAATACTTTAACAACAGATCACGTATCAGATTTAAGGACGAAAAATTATTTAGAAAAGAGTTAGTGGATTGGGATCAATTCTATTTGTTAAATTATAGTTGAAACTGGAACCACAAGTGGCTGTACATAACAAGAATTCAACAAAAATGAACAAAAGCAGTCTCTGAGAATCAATTAGTTACAGTATATGGAATTTATAATAAAAGGTACTGTATATTTTAGTGTTATTTGTGAACAGTGTGCTACACATCTTTTGTATCAGAACAGTTTCTACTACATGCATGTATGCATGTTTGTGTGTGTGTATGTGTGTGCATAGTTTTGCCAAGGAGCCAATTATTCAACATCTACCAGCACACCGCCCTGCCTCCTTCCCTCCCAAGGGAAACATGGCCACTACAAATCACAGAGGGGTACATTACCATATCCTAGTCTTCCATGTAAAAATATCATTTTAAGTTCTAAATTTAAAAAATGCACATGCAGAGAGAACATTTATTATAAGTTAGTGGAAACACTTCTTGGCTGGTCTGTGTTCTGCTACAAATGTGGGGAGTCCATGTTTTAGTGACATCATTCCAAATGAATTTCAGCTCAGGTGATTTACAGTCTCTTACATTAGGCAAAATTACACTTTGCATATACATATTAAAAGCTTTCAGGAAAACAATTTTCACTGTACTAGGATATGGAAAAGGAATTGACGTCATAGGCATCTAAGTATCAACTGGACCTAAAACCTGACCGAATAAGGCTGAAAAGCTCTCTGTCTTACTTTGGTAATCAGAGGACTCACCAGCAGACACTGTACAGATCTCATGAGCAGGCCTGGTGGCAGGAATTTATGTTCAAGATTCAGGGGAGTCACATGTGCCCCTTTCAAATAAACCAGATGCAGCTTTCTAATTTATCAAAACAACATCAATCGGTCAGCTGTGCTGATGATAGTGTTTTTATGTAGTAATTTAGTCTTTGGGGAAATTACTCTTCTGTGAGGTTTTAAGAAAAAAGTGAACTGTTTTAGTTAATGTTCAGTTCCACATAAAAACAACTCAAATGGAGGAAGACAAAGCTGACTGATATAAAAATGGAATCCTTTGTTGCCCAATTCAAAACAAATTCTGCTGTAAATTTTTAACTGGCTAAGAAAGCAGAGGAAAGCTTTGGCAGAATAACACTGACTTGTAAATGCTACAGGCTCTTCTCTTAAAGCATTCTAAACCAAAAGCAGTGGGTGCAAATATTGTAGAGTGTCTTCTCAGACTGTAAAGAGACAGTGATATCCTTATGGGTCCTCTCAGAGAACAGTTAGAGGAGTGCTTTAGAATTACAGCTATTAATAAAACTGCTGGAAATTTTAAGGATGAGTAGGTAGAAAATCTTCTGTATTCATCAAACTGAGGATGAGGATTTGGCAAATTTGAAGAGGGAGCAAATTTAGACATGAGGAGGTTATATAAAGGGAACATCCAGATAAACTGGGGTAAACTACTGGAAAAACAATATTCTAAGCACCTTTACAACAGCTCTTTAAATGAGTACACATAGATGCATTTGAATTTTTTTTTTTTTGTATATTTAGAAATAAATATGGCTAGAAAAGAGGCCTCCCACTAACTACAAATTTGAAAAAATGCTGATTGTTTTCTTCTACTTACACACTAGGATTAGAGCATCACATTAAAAGGTAAATCTTATTTATTTTCCTTTCTTCATGTGCATGATTATGAACTTGCTTGCAAAGTAGTCTTTCTTCTAATTCATATAACAGCTTTCTGGACATCTGGGATTTGGGTCATGGATACTGTGGATTTTACAGTATGGATTTATAACTGGGAGATGGCTTGCTTTCATCTGATTAGTCAATTCCCATCAATAAAAGGATAAAAATGGTGCAGGAGAGCTTTGTGAGAGAGATGAACACACGGCGCTGTGCAAGCATGCATGATGACAAGGTGGAGTGAGCAATGTCCCTATTTGGCAGATATATCCAGCAGCTCATGTGTACATTTCAGTTAATATATAGACCTATTAAAGATGATATGTATGTTTATCTTGGAGCAGACACAAATACGATTTTTAGTGAAACTCAAATGGCAAAAGCTAAAATTACTATTACCACACAATTTCTGATAAGGTGATTAAAATTCACAGAGGGCTCAAACTTTAGCCATGAGTTTTTTACTAGCTAAGTAATTTGCCGGAGATGGAGCAGCAAATTGACTGGTAGAGCTTGCATGGTTCTCTTGTAGTGGAAACAATTTTGTAATCAAATGGCCACAGGAATGACAAACAATCAGAGACTATGTTAGAATGAAGAGTAATCCTGAGACAATCTGATCTACAGAATCTTCTTAGCAAATAACATTTTCAATGAAACCTCAATATAAAAAGTAGACAAAAGTGATAGGTGGATTCCTCATTTGAATTAAATCTTCATTATTGGGCAGAAATTAGTCTTTGTTCACAGACTGCTTTCCTACGTTCACTGGATCCTGTGGCTCACTGGAGCTCAGAGTAAACCCGCAGGATTCTTCTTCATGTATACGGAAGTTGTATATGCCAAGCCACCTTGCCCAAAGGTCAACAGGTAGACGGTGGCAGTGGCAGGCCAGAGCCCTGTCCTGTGTTCCTCACACCATCACCAAAGAAGTCAACTTAGTTGGCAACTCCCTGATCAAATGAAAATGTGACCACCTTCTCTCTTTCTTGGATTCCATTGAGCCAATTAATAAACTTTGTATTCTTGCAGTATTAAAATGATAGTCTGGATAAAAACAAAGATCTGGAAAAGTTTATTATTAAGAATGTTTGCAAGATCTTTTCTGACCCACCTCCTAGAATAATGAAAATAAAAACAAAAATAAACAAATGGGTCCTAATGAAACTTAAAAGCTTTTGCACAGCAAAGGAAACCATAAACAAGATGAAAAAACAACCCTCAGAATGGGAGAAAATATTTGCAAACAAAGCAGCAAAGGATTAATCTCCAAAATATACAAACAGCCCATGGAGCTCAATATCAAAAAAACAAACAACCCAATTAAAAACTGGGCAGAAGACCTAAATAGACATTTCACCAAAGAAGACATACAGATGGCCAAGAGGCACATGAAAAGCTGCTCAACATCACTAATTATTAGAGAAATGCAAATCAAAACTACAATGTGATATCACCTTACACTGGTCAGAATAGCCATCATCACAAAATCTACAAACAATAAATGCTGGAGAGGGTGTAGAGAAAAGGGAACCCTCTTGCACTGTTGGTGGGAATGTAAATTGATAGAGCCACTATGGAGAACAGTATGGAGGTTCCTTAAAAAACTAAAAATAGAACTACCATATGACCCAGCAATCCCAAAGTACTGGGCATAAACCCTGAGAAAACCATAACTCAAAAGGACATATATACCCCAGTGTTCATTGCAGCACTATTTACAATAGCCAGGACATGGAAACAACCTAAATGTCCAATGATAGATGAATGGATAAAGAAGATGTGGTACATATATACAATGGAATATTACTCAGCCATAAAAAGGAATGAAATTGGGTCATTTGTAGAGATGTGGATGGACCTTGAGTCTGTCATACAAAGTGAAGCCATAAAGAGAAAAACAAATATCGTATACTAACGCATCTATGTGGAATCTAGAAAAATGGTACAGATGAACCTATTTGTAGGGCAGGAATAGAGACGTAGATGTAGAGAACGGACAAGTGGACACAGAGGGTTAAGGGGAGGGTGGGACGAATTGGGAGATTAGGTTTGACATAAGTACACTACCATGTGTAAAATAAATAGCAGAGGGAACCTGCTATATAGCACAGGGAGCTCAGCTCGGTGCTCTGTAACGACCTAGATAGGTGGGATGGGGTGAGGGGTGGGAGGGAGGTCCAAGAGGACGGGGTATAGGTATACATATAGCTGATTCATTTCACTGTACAGCAGAGACTAACACAACATTGTAAAGCGATTTTACTCCAATAAAAAAAAAAGAATATTTGCTCTTTCAAGCCCCCCCCCCATTTCAATTTCTACTCTAGACCCAGTTCATTGCTTGTTCAAAAATGACATGAAATTTCAGGCTTCATTCAGTCTAGAGTTGAGAGACCTGTTAGGCTACAATCCTAAAGCATGAGAGACTTATGAAGTACAAAGATGGATTGCATTGCAAAAACTGTAATGGCCAGAGTGGACAAGTGAAGAGGAAAAGAGAAAGGACATTGACATCTCTTTGGATCAATGAATGAAAACCTTACAAAAAAAATTTTTTTGGTAATGTCCTATTTGTTTGTTCCCTTTAACTTTTTTCACCAAGTGTTCACAGAACAACTGTGCTGTGCTAGTATCAGTTATTACCTCGGAACAAACAGAGTAATGTTTGGAGTGTGATTCACCCCATGAAGTCCACTTCCTTTCAGATACTATCTTGTGATCTGTACATTTAAGCTAGGAATAACCTTGTCCCAGTTATTCAGTGTTTGAATTCTGTGAATGAACAGGAATGGGATTTCATGCTGGATTTGCTTCAATACTGCAAAGCTCTTTCCTGAAGTTACCTTATTCTTTCCCTTCAAGTATCATATCACAGCAAAACCCAAGGGAGGGGCGTTCCTGACAGATGGTTCAACCTGAAGCAATCATTCAGCCCTTGGACAAATACTAATTGTATACCTATTATTTGTCAAGCACTCTTGTAGGTCTTGGGCACAGAGTGGTGAACAGGACAGACCAAGTCCCCTTCACTGTGATGCTTACAAGCTCATGTGGGATACAGAAAATAATAAGTAAACAATAATAAGCAGGATGATTTCCACTAGTCATAAGTATTATGAGGGAATATAAAAACATAGAAATGTTGTGTACAACTAAGCATGGGGATTGGATACCATGATTGATCAGGAAGGGGCTCTCCAAGGAGGGGTCACTTAACCTTGACAATGAGGAGGGCCTCCCAACTCCCAATATCCTCAGAGTAAAGCCCTGGGATCTTATATGACCTCAAGTGAGAAAACCACACATATTTCTGCCCAAGGGGCAAGTCTACTGTCTTTTTAATGGATGGCCAGACTTCCTAAGGACTGAAATAGTAGCAGTGAGGAAAGGCAGGGCAGCTACTGGAGACAGAAGCCACACTGTGATTTAGTCCTGTGGTGAATTGTTCCTACTTTGAAGGTTCATCAGCAGTAGCATAATCGCACCTTAGTTCCAGGAGAAAGCAGTGTGAAGTGGCCTGGAGCGCCAGGTAACAGGCAGGAAGCCATGGGCTCCCACGGTGGGAAGCTGTTTACTCTCTCCCCAGGAGGACACAGGGTTAGACACAGTTAAGTCTGTAATCATTATCAGCCAGATCGACACGTTCTAAGTGACTCACTTTAGTCATTTTTCCCCTAACAGTGGTTCAATGGCCTGTGAATGTTTGCTTTCAGAAGAAAAGAATTTTTTTTTATTTAAATAAATCATTCATGGTCAAAGGAAGCTTTTGTTACTTCAGCGTCTACTCCCCTCTCATTCATATTGCTCAACAAAACTGACAATTTTTATGTGATGCAGCCACTGTGTAGCTCAGACAAAAACTGCTGGAAAAAACTATCCTAAGTATGTTTTAACCCCCAGTTGACACAGTTGCTGGGAATGTGTATTATTATTGTCTCAAGAGCTGAACTTTCTCAGATCCTAAAATTATGACTATTTCCAAAAAAAAAAAAGCAATCCATGCTTAAGACAGACCTTAAGAGATGGACGAAATGTAAGACACGGCTTCTTTAAGGAACTGAAAGCTTACCTGAAGAACCAGTGAGAAGACACAATAATAGGTAGCAACATAAATGTACAAAAATTAAGGTATACTGTTAGATACAAACTAAAAGGACGTAGAGGTTAAGCGGGCCAGCAGAAGAGGCTAGAATCAGCAAGTGGTGCTTGATGGAAGAAGTAGGACTTCAAGAATGGGGAGGATCTGGAGAGCAAGAGAGTCAAGTATTTCAAGTGAAGGGAGTAACAGGGAACACGCCCAGAGCTGGGGCACGCGCAGGAACATTTTCACAGGACAGGGTGGGGATGTGAACAAATGCAGCTGTGGTTCACTTGCGGAGCTGTCAGGAAATGGTCACACTTATATTGCACCATGCCTACAATGGGCACAGCAAGTTTTATCAGCTACAGATGCCTAACTGAAGAATTTTGTAAGACTTTGGCTCCTATTTATTTTCTAGGCTCCTTAGTGGATGTAAGCAAATTGTGGATGATTTGTAAATATTTGTTGTATTGCTTGTAATTTGAACAGTATCTTGATGACTCATGGAGTATGGGGAGTATTTGAATATGAAGATTGCCAAAAAACATCCTTCCCCCACACAACATTACTGCAAGGTCATTGAGACAACACCGCAAATAGAAAAGCATCTCAAGACTTACTAAGTTCTGCTCATGAATACCTCAGAGAGAAATGATTTTCATTGCTGACCCCCTATGCATTTTTGGTGCACTTCTCAGAGAAGATAAGGCCATCACCCAAGTTACTTTATTTAATATCCTAGCAAAATTAAGGGTTTTTAAATTGTACTTCATGCTTTTTATATTTATACATACATACATACGTATGTGTGTGCATATACATGCACACACACACATTTCAACCTATAATCTTACATCTTTGAAGTCACTGTAGAAATTCCATCTGTCCCAATATCTGTTTATCATATTCATTCAATCCAAAGTTCCCCTTCAGTTATAGATTAACTCCTACCCAGGAAATATTTTTACAATATGAATGCATACATTTGAAGACAATAGGCTTCTTTCTCCCTTATGGCTTGAGTCACTCAAGACTGAGTGCCTTTGAGAATTCTAGAAACCCACAAATCTGAATTAGTCCTGGGTCTTAAAGAGAGAATTAGCAAAGTCCAGCCTCTTGGGTTAAAGACCCCAACAGAAGAAACTGGAATCCCTTTCAAACCATAATAGTGTGACTAGGACCTCTGGTGGCCAAATTTGTCTCTGCCTCCCTGTCCAGGCCCTGGCATTTTTGTAGGAGCCTTATTTCTTCAGTTCCAACAAGCACAAGGGCTATCATGAGACTTCTTGCAGCCTCCCTTTCCTCACCTTCCCCAGAACAACCACACCCTTGATGTTAACATATATTCCCATTGAACTGTAGGGCCTACAAAGAAATTCTGCTTTGTGGCTGAGAAGATAGATTTCTCTGAAGTAACTTAAAACCATCAAAAAGACTATACACCTAGAAAGCACTTTGGGGAGTTCTAGAACCTTCCCAGAGTCTCATATCCAATTGTGATTGGGACTGCCCTTGACAAATTTGAAGGAAATAATCAGATCTACAGAAAACATCTGTACATTCATTGTGTAGAGTGTATTGGCCTTGTTTATCAGCACACTTTTGGATTCAGGGAATATTAAAACACTTTGGTTCTTCTTAAAAATAAAAGCATTATTCAGCATTATATATTTGTCAATATAGTCATAAAAAGTGCAGACCTTTTCTGTACTCTTAACTTTTTTTTGTAGATTTCAGTTTCTTCCTCTATAAAATGGGGATATAAATAATAATACCTATGGCACAGGGTTACTGTTATAATATAATGAGTGTTGAGGTTTTGTAATGGTGCTTGCCACATCATCACTCAAAAAATAGGAGCTGCTGCAATGACGATGATGATTCCTTAATTTATACACATTCCTCTTCTCCCCACCTCTCAATATCCACACGCATATTCTCAATTAACGTGGATAAACTGTTAATCTGGCCAGAGAGAGAATACGTTTCTTGACAGAATCTGACGTTCAATAGGTTATTTCCAGGCAGCTTGGTTAGGGTCAGGGATGCAGCTGGAGTTTTATTGTGCTTTTGGAGCCTGATGGGGCTGACAGGAAGTGAGTTCTTTGATTAAGCCTTCTACCATTTGTCAGCAGTTTTCAAACAGATCCTGCACTCAAGTGAATTTGTATTTTATTCTATGAATTTAAAATCATGGACTGCAGGAGACAGAATTTAGATGCCTTTTGGGTCTTTCCAGAACACAGAGTAACTGGCAGGTCTTTCCTCTCTCCCCGTCCTCTGTAGGTTAACCTCAGAGCCACAGACGGCAGGCTCATGCGCCAGTTGCTCCTCATCAATGAGAGCATTGAGTCCATCAAGTGGATGATTGAAGAGAAAGCCACCATCACCAGCCGAGGCAGCAGTCTCAGTGGCAGCCTGTGCAGCTTACTGGAGAGTCAGAGCACCTCCTTATATGGCAGCTACAACAGCCTCCATGATGGCAGCGACGGGCTGGATGGCATCTCCGTGGGGAGCTACCTGGACACTTTGGCGGAGGATGTCCCAGGCCATCAGACCCCGTCAGACTTGGACCAGTTCAGTGACAACTCAGTCATAGGGGACTCACACGCACTGCACAAGCGTCCCAAATTGGATTCTGAATACTACTTCTTTGGCTAATGACCCAGTTTGGGGCATGGGATTGGTGTGCAATTAACATGTATTTATCCTTCTTCTCCGCTGCTATATTTTTGGTGTGATTTTTTTAAAATATGACAACCTTTTACAAAGAAGCTTCTTTTGAACGGCTTGATGGTATTTCTGTTGCTCCTAGTATTTCTCACCTGGGCTGATTTATCTTTGTCTCTCTTATGTCTCTATTTTTATTTATTACAGAGATTTTTCTCCCTTCTTTCACAGTGGCACAAATAAGGTAGGGGGAAAAGAATAAGCAATCATTATGGTTTTGCTTCTGTTTTCAGGGCAAGGGGTCAGGGATTACAAGATAAACTTTGCTAAATTTTACAATAAACCAAAGTCTGATAGTAGCTAATTTTGTTGCTTGTATTCTTAAATGGTTCAAAGATGCATTTTCCAGAAGACACCGAGGTTTATTACTGTTTGTATGTTAGGTTGAACAAAATGCTTGGGACAAAGCTAGGCATTATTTCTAGGCCACAATGTCCTAGCGTGAAGTCAACAATACTGTAAGTCACACACTTCTCATGACAATCATTCGGAAGCCCCAACTCTATGCAATCTGTTCAGTTAAATTTGCTGTTCAGGGCTTCCCTGGTGGCGCAGTGGTTGCGCGTCCGCCTGCCGATGCAGGGGAACCGGGTTCGTGCCCCGGTCCGGGAGGATCCCACATGCCGCGGAGCGGCTGGGCCCGTGAGCCGTGGCCGCTGAGCCTGCGCACCCGGAGCCTGTGCTCCGCAGCGGGAGAGGCCACAGCAGGGGGAGGCCCGCATACCACAAAAAAAAAAAAAAAAAAAAAAAAAAAAAAAAATTTGCTGTTCAGAGATCAGCATTTTGTCATCAGTGATTCTAACTCAAGCTGTAGACTAAGTTGTGTAATTATATATATGATTCTCCCAAATTTCAAAGAATAATTGAGATTAGGTATGGAGGTGATTAGAGGTGAAGGTGTCCTAAATTTAATTGTATTTTGAGATTTTGTTGATGCTTACTGCATGCATTTTACAATTCTAGGCTATATAAAGACATAGATGCACACAATGGATGGATGGATGGATGGATGGATGGATGGGTGGGCGGGTGGGTGGACAGAGTGGGAATCACTATTCCCTTAAGAATCACTATTCCCTTAAGAAGAATCACTATTCCCTTAAGAAGTCTAGAATCACTATTCCCTTAAGTGATAGAATCACTATTCCCTTAAGAAGCCTAATAGTCTAATAGATCCTTTCATCCTGGGATGGGTAAATAATCTCTTAATTTTCTGAAATGACATCTGAAAATATCACTCGTACTGAACATTTAGTTTTGATGCAATATTATTAATCCTCTACATTTCTTTTACCTTGATGATTCCTAGTGAGTGAATCTTATTGAGATTTCAAACTGTTCTTTGTAATGATATTGGTTTCTGCACTAAACACTTGACAATACGAATCAAAAAGTCTTTCTACTTGTAACTTTAAAATGCCTATACACAAGAAATGATTTCCCTCAGATTTCCTTTGTTATTATACGTATTGCATACTTGTCAAATTTGTTCTTTCCAGGTTATATATTATTCAATTTCCAATTAATATAGACACTGTAGGTTTTTTACAGTAGTCCTTTTTTCATAAATTGCTGATAAAATCCTCATCAACAACAATCTCATGATGTCAGGATTGTCTCTGTTCTGTGTTTGAGGAAAATGAAACATGTCGAAAGTAGGTAACTGGGTCAAATCTCCCAGTAAGTGTCAAAGCTGGGACTTAAAAATTAACCTGTCTTATTCTAACAGTAAAACTTGGTACCTATAGTAGTTAAATAATAACATATGGATGAGAAAGCAAACTTAACCCCTGACAAAAATAAAGTGATATTTTTCTTCCAAATCAGTAGGACCTACATTTTTGAATATGAGCTTTTTGAGCCCTTTCCTGAAATCACATGTCCAGTCAGGGATGTGGCTATAGGTAAATCAGGGAGTTGGCCACATGCCAGCTATTCCAAATATTTCCCCCTTTCTACTTACTTTCATTTTAAACTTAGTAAAGGCTGGTGGGTTGTCTATTTTATTTGTTTGGTTTTAATCTGGAATTAAGCCGAGCAATTTTTAACACAGATTTTTTTTTTTACCATATTAAAATCCAAGAGCATGCATTATGATCTAGTAGATAAAACATCCTTAGAACCAAGACTGAAGAATTTCAAACAGAGGGTAATAACATATGTAATTGTATATCTATAGCATTGCAAGGAGAACATTTCCAGCAAGAGAGAAGTGAGCAGACAGCAAGACTATAGGAGGCATCGAGGATAAATTCTAACGTCTTCAAAACCTGAGATTTGTCTAGAATAAGCCAGGAACAGGAAAGATGATTTCTGTCCTCAGATCACTGTTTCAGATTGTAAATTCAATCTGGCCAATTTCTTGCACACCCTCCTTTTACCAATCAGCTTCCCCTGCTATCTGTCCATCCTACGCCCTCTATAAATTTCTTCCTTATAGAAAGGAAATGAACAAGCATGAGTGAAATGTGTAGAATAGTTTTCATTTATGCATCTTAATTTAAGGGACCTATAATAAACATTGGAAGAACACTTGAGAACTTTATTTTGGCTCTATAAATTTCACTGTTGTATGTACTTTACAGTTATTCCTATTTTTTTTGTAAAAGATACCAAATATAGAGTCTATAATTTAGACATATGGAGTAACATATAAGCCAACAATGTTTTGATAGTTGATTTTACTAAGAGGAGGGGAATATGCAACTAAACAACACTAATTATTGACATATTCATTGGTCTCAAGACAATGAATGCATTTTCAACTAAAAAATTCCCATAACAAATCTATGACCTGGAGCATTTGATATTTGATCTCTGTCAGTACCACGAGGAAATGGGGTAAAAAGTTGAAGTGCCTTCAAACTATTCTGCCTGCACTGAGTTGTGTTCTCCCAGAAAAATGGAATTTTCCTCAGTTACAGAAACCTCTCCGTTTTATGGACTTGTCTGTTTTATACTGGGAAGAAGATAAGATAATTGGAGGTAAGGAATTTAGACAATTTAAAGCTATTACATTTTTGGAGTTTTGAAAATAAAGGAACTCAAGATAACCAACGTAGAAGTCTTAACTTCAAAGAAACTTCAGTATTTATACTATGTCAGCCCCAAATTGCATAGCATCAAGTTCTAGGTATTTGCCAACCTTTAGAAATGCAATATGATCCTTTGCTGCCGGGTGAATTGTAAAGACACTTGGAGCTCCACGAATAATGTCAATCAGGCATTTTGATCCCCAATCCCATCAAAATACAATCATCACCATGATGCCCAAATAAATGGTTATTTTGAGGTCCTCATCTCATTGATATCTCAGCAGCAGTTGACGCATTTGATCACTGCTTTCTTGAAAGATTGTCTCATTTGGCTTCCAGGACATTCCTCTCTCTTGGATTCCCTCATTCCCCACTGCCTGCTTGTTAGCATAACTCTGTTGTGGCTTCTCTTCATACCCCTGACCTCCACACACAAGAGTGTCTCTTGGTTCAATTCTGGTACCACTTCTTTCCCGAAATTATTCCCCTGGGGATTTCATCCAGTTCCACAGCTTTAAATGTCATCTACATGCTGAGATTCCTCAAAGTATATCTCTAGGCTCAGTCTCTCCCCTGCATCTAGCCTCCTGCATCTGTCTGACCCCACGGCATCTCTACTTGATGTCTGATAAGCATCTCAATCTAAACATAACCAAAATTGAAATTTTGTTCTTGTTCTGTAATCTTCCCCAGTTCGGTAAAGGATGGCTCTAATTATCAAATGCTCAGCCCAAATCCTTGAAGTCATTTCTTAAGTGCTCTCTCTCACACCACATCCACCATATCCAATCTGTCATGTAAATCATATGTGTTCTACTTTAGAAATATATCCAGAATGAGCTATAGATTTTCATAGTACCCCTGTTACCACTCTAAGCAAGTCAGTGTCACCTCTTCCTGGGACTATTTCAATAGCCCTGTCTTGTTCCCTGGCTTCCACCCTTACCTTCCCAGAGTTAATATTCAACATAACAAACAGTAATCTTTTAAGAAACAAGTCAGATTTTTTGCCAGCCTCTGTACCAACCCTTTAATGTACTTCCATCTCTAAGCATAACCCAACTCTTTAGCACAGACTACAAAATCCTATGCAATCTGTCATCTTTCTACCTGTCTGACTTCAGCTCATACCATTCTCCACCCTCTCATTGTGAGCCTCATTTACATCCTTACTATTCTTTAAAAATCTCAAAGTCTATGCAAGTCCTTACCTCAGAATCTTTGCACTTCTCATTTCCTCTTTCTGAAATGTTCATCTCCTGAATGTTCGTAAGTTTTGATTCCCCAGTTCTTTTTGGTCTCCAACCAAATGGCAAGAGGACTCCTTACATAGCATACCTGGAACATGCTGCCCTTACCCTGGTTTATTTCTCCTCATATCATCAATTGATACATAATTTTTGCATGTACTCTCTGCTTCCCCACACTAGAATGTAAGGTTTTTTTTTTTTTTTTTTTTTTTTTGGCGGTACAAGGGCCTCTCACCGTTGCGGCCTCTCCCGCTAAGAAGTGCAGGCTCCGGACGCGCAGGCTCAGCGGCCATGGCTCACGGGCCCAGCCGCTCCGCGGCATATGGGATCCTCCCGGACCGGGGCACGAACCCGCGTCCCCGGCATCGGCAGGCGGACTCCCAACCACTGCGCCACCAGGGAAGCCCAGAATGTAAGGTTTTTGAGAACAAGAACTGTGTTTTGTCCACCACCATACACTTCCAGACTCCTAGTACTCCCCAAGACACACGCACACGCACGCACACACACACACACACACACACACACACACACACACACATATATATCAGTCAGCTCTGGGGCTGCAGTATGTATGACCAGTCCTATGAATCACCTGGATAAAGTGAGGACTCAACAAGTATTTATCATATAAATGAATGAATGAGGGAATGGGTGACTGAGTGGCTGCATGAACAGGCAGACACATCCTTAGAGACTGCTTCCTAATCCAGGATGCTGAGTACTCCCAAAGAAAGTCATTTGGGGGCTTCCCTGGTGGCTCAGTGGTTGAGAGTCCGCCTGCCGATGCAGGGGACAGGGGTTCGTGCCCCGGTCCGGGAAGATCCCACAAGCCGCGGAGCGGCTGGGCCCGTGAGCCATGGCCATGGAGCCTGTGCTCCGCAACGGGAGAGGCCACAACGGTGAGAGGCTCGCATACCACAAAAAAAAAAAAAAAAAAAAAAAAAAAAGAAAGTCATTTGGGACTTCCCTACTGAGTGCTCCATGACAGAGCCACCCCCTCTAATTTTCCTCTAAAGTGTCTTATAGGAGACACAAAATAAAGTTTCTTTTGACTAAAGCAATTATTAGTTTTCTGAGTGCCTTCCAAGTACCAGGCAATAACTGTGCTAGGATCAGGTGATGAAAAATGGAGGAAGGTACCAACCGTGCTCTCCAGGAACTCATTTGTGTAGCACATTCTTTGGTAGGAAAAAATAATGGCCCACCCCCTCCATCTCCCAAAGGTGTCAAATCCTAATTCCTGGAACCTGTGAATGCCTTACATGGCAAAAGTGACTTTACAGATGTGATTAAGGTAAGGATCTTGAGATGGGAAGATGTCCCTAGATTATCTGGGTGGGTACAATGTATTTATGAGGGTCCTTATAAGGGAGAGGCAGTACTGTCAGAGACAGGTGTGATATGTTATACTGCTGGCTGTGAAAGAGGAGAAAGAGCAGTGAGAAAAGAAATGCAAGAAGCTCCTAGAAGTTGAAAAAGGCAAAGGAATAAATATCCCCTAGAACCCTATTGACACCTTGATTTTAGCCAAGTAAGACCTGTTTTGGACTTTGGACCTCCAGAATTGTAAGACAATAAATCAGTGTTGCTTTAAGCCACTAAGTTTGTAGTAATTTGTTAAAGCAACAATAGGAAGCTGATACAGATTTTGGTAACAGGAAGTGAGCTGCTGCTGTAACCAATACCTAAAAATGTGGAAGTGGCTTGGAATTGAATAAAGGATAGATACTGGATGAATTTTGAGAAGCGTGATAGAAAAAGCCAAGATTGCTTTGAATAGACTGCTAGGAGAAAGACGGATTTTAATGACTCTGCTAGTAAAGACTTGGAGGTAAGAACAGTAGAGAAAAGCTATATTGTCTCAGTGAAAAATTAAATCACCATAATCTGACTCTTGCAAGAAAGGACAGTAAAAGCATTGCTAGTAAGGGCTCAGAAGGAAATGAGAAACATTACAGGAAACTAGCAGAAAGAGAATTCTCATTATGTAGTGGCAGAAAGTTTAGCAGACTGTGTCCTACAGTTATATGGAAAGCAGAACTTGTAAGTGATGAACTTGGATATTTTTTCTGAAGAGATTCCCAAGAAAAGTGTTGAAGATGTGGCTTGGTTTCTTCTTGCTTCTTATGGTAAAATGCAAGAGGAAAGAGATTAGGAAGGGGGGAAGAGCTTAATCAAAAGGGAACTAGGACTTGATGAAATAGGCAATTCTTAGCTACCTAGATTGCAAAAGACACTACAATCAGGAGATTCACTGTTGAGAAAGAGTGTTCTGGTGGGAAAACCAAGTGTGTGTCTGGACAACCTTTTTCTAATGCCTCAGAAGAATCCAAAGGTCAGAGTATTCAGTCACAGTGAGGACTCTTTGAAGAGATCAGGCATGTGACTCATGGATCCCCTCAACCATGCCAGCAGAAGCCAAAAACAGAGATGGAATTCTCTAAGAAAGGCCTGTGGAGGGGCTTCTTATCTAAGGTATCGAATTCCTGTGACATACACAGGAGACTCATAACGTCCTTGATAATTTTATACCAGCAAAACGATTGCCATCTTGGACTGAAAGGGATAGAGAAGTCAAAATGAAAGAGCTGTAGGAACCCCAAAATTCCATAGGGAGGAGACAGGCTGATAAAGCTATTCAGCTGCAAATACATGCTACCCTTGGTGGAAGAGGGAGGATGGCTCCAAGGGCGGAACCTCAACCTCAGAGGGAGGAATCATAAGCCCAGAGGACAGAGCTGATGACCACAGAGGATATTCTCAGGCCTTGAAACCTAACGTTCATGTCTCAGCTGCATTTTAAAATTGCTTGAGAATGGTGACCCCTATTCTTCTTTCCCTTCTTTTTCCCCTTTTTTGAATTGAAATGTCTCTGACTGTTATTCTATACCTGCCCCACCACTGTATTTTGGGAGCAAATAATTTGTTTCTTGAGTTTCACAGGTTTGCACATGGAGAATTGTGCCTTGGGAATGGATTATACCCAAGCCACACCCATATCTGATTTAGATGATTTAGCTGAAGAAATGTGGGACTTTTGAGGTAAGGAGATGCTGTATTGAGTTGAGGCATTTGGGAATGTTGAGATGGAGTGAATGTAATTTACATATGAGATGGACACACATTGCAGGGGGCCAGAGAGCAAACATTGTTATGCAGTGTAATGACCCCCCACAAAGCTGTCTACCTCCTCATCTTCAAAACCTGTGAATATGTTACTTAATTAATACAATGCCTCTACCTAAGTCTTCCTCTGTTGTAGTTCTGTGCTTTTTTTTATGACCCAAGAAGAAAGTAGATACCTCAACAAGAAAGTTCTGGGCTAGATTATAAGAGAGGGTACAATAGGATTTGGCCAGCTACCCAGAATTTTCACAAATCATGTTTTAAGACAATTCATGCGGGACCAAACTCCCATTCCTTTTGACTTCATGAATACATATGATGAGTGCTATAAATATGCCTGGGCTCCTAACAGCTAAAGTGACACTACTTGAAACCTCCACTCTGGGAAGAAGCCCTAAAAGTCAGATCTTCCTAAGAAAAGCACTTAGGACACTTTGGGGGGTGACTTGAACCATAATACATGAACTGGTCAGCATGTGCTCTGTAATCTCCCTACCACACTGGTTAAACGGGAGATCAGCCATCTTTTAAAACTGGGTTTTTAATTTCAACAAGATAATTTTCATTTGTTTATTTCCTCAGTGATTCTTATGACTCATTCAGAATTACCCTTCATCTTGAAGTGTTTGTCATTTCATGGCCATTTGTTTGAAGAGCGGTTGAGCTTCAAATACATTTTCTGTACTGTCAAAATGGATATTATAACAATACTTATAATTATTAGTTTCAATAAAATGCATTTGTAGCCAATAATACTGCCTCCGTTTCTCCATATTTTAAATACCACCTGAACCACAGCCAAAGAATTTTAAAAATCTCTAAAATATTTTTAGTTTTTTGTCTTGCTTATATAAGAGCTTATAATCTAAGGAGGAATGAAGACAATTACAATACAGTATGACAGTTGCTGAATAAGAAGCATGGTCTAACGTGGAAAGTGGTATGTTGAATTAATGTAAAATCTGTAAAATATATCCTTGGGAAATATCAAAAATATATCTTACGGAGATTTATTTTATTCGTTTTCTCATTACTAAGGGAGACATAGTATAATTCAATTATCTCTGCATAAATCTTTCCACTAATAAATCGTGTTTAATCCTGGACCATTTTCCAAGAGAACTATTTAAGATAATGCTAATAAATTGGTGGTTTGGAGTTTGTCAATAGATTCCTTGCTAACACAGCATCTATTTGTTACTTGTTCCAAGGGGATAGGTTTATTGAACAGAATCAGAATAAAAACTAAAGAGAATGAGAATACCTATTTCCATGATTACTACCAGATGCTGAATACCAGAAACTGCATCTCATGGAATTGAGAATATTCTTCTGCTGAGGGTTGTCTAATGACCATGGGTACAGTAGCAAATCCATGCTATTTTGAACCCAGCTAAATCTCTAAATAAATTACTGAAGTTCATTCAAATAGTAATGGTCAGATCTAAGATTCTAACTTAAGCATTACAGACTCCAAAACTTACAGCGTGCAGATTACAGCACAAAAATATTATGCTTAACTCAAAGTACCTTTTCTTGGCCTGAGATGTACCAAAATAAGATTTGTCTGCATATAGTTATATTTATAGCTAACATGTACTGTTATGGTCCAATATCATGCTATCTATGTTTTGCAAAGCAGAAGGATTTCTCAGAGTAAATATGGAAATATAATAGTGGTATGTATGAAGGCAGGAGAGAAAAGGAATTAGAATTAGATTTGCACAGGGTTTTAATTCCTTGCATAGCAGGATATAGTTTCTGTTTGGATTTGGTTGACTGGTACATCCATCTCACACTATTTCTATGCAACCACAGTTACCATTGCTTAAATGTTTAGTAGAGCATTCCCATAAATGCTAAACAACACTCTTTCAAATCTTGTCACTTATTATTCTGGATTATTGTGTAGCATGCTTAACCTAAGGCCTGGTCAAGCCAAACCAGAGCCAGTGCTGGGATCATATGACATCCACCTGTATTTATGAGTGCTAGTTAAATTCCAAACATTGCCTCAAGTTGGCATTCCTTCAAGTCATTAACATCATGCCTGTTTGTCCGATGTGGGAGAAAGAATTGTCAAAGCCTGTGTTATTTCATTCTTTACTAATGAGGGATCAAGTACCAATAGAGAAATGCTTCATTCTTGATGTTTTTAGATTATTCTCAGAGTAATTTACTACAATTATTTTTACATCAGCCAAATCCACGTATAAATCAAATATAGTTTTAGCTATTAACTCTGCATTTTTTCCCTCTCATGCAAAGGAATATATGTGAGAAGTCAGAAGACCTCCTACTCCTTTATAGCTGATGCGTTCCAGCTCCTTATCACTTTCCCTCCCCTCAAAGCATTATCTTTGTGTTTTTTTAATTGAAGATTCTTTGCAAATTTACTAGTGATGAATCTCAAACCATCTGAAAATTTTGCCCCTCACATAAAATGAACTGAGGTGACTATATTCTTCTGGACCCTCAAAGATCTGATATTTTTTTTAATTCAGAGATTATATGATGATGGATCTTGAAGGGCTGCTAGAGGGCATGAAGAATAATCTATCATTTTGCAAATAAGAAAAATGAAGCATTCTTGGGCAGCTTGTACCACGAGACAGACAGTGTGGCCAAGTCGTCTTTCTGAATTATGTTTTAGAAAATGATCTGATCTACACTTGCTGCAAAGAATGAATGGCTTAAGGTTTTTTGAGGCAAAACAAATAAATATAATGAATTCTACTCAAAATATGAATAATGTAATACAAAAAGGAAAAGAAAGACATTTAAGAAGCAAAATGGCACAGTCACTAACCTACAATTAAGGGGTGGTATAAAATGTAAAGACTCTGGTTTCAGAGTGTTTCCCTTCTGCCAATTACTAGATGTATGAACTTTGAAATAACTAACTTTACCTCTCTGTGCTTCAGTTTTCTCATTTGTAAAATGGGCATAATGAAATCTGCCTCAGAGTTGTTTGGAAAGGGCTTGAAATATAACCTAGCACACAGAAATGCTTGATAAATTATGTTATTACCATTATAATAACTAGTTAAGAAAAAGAATATGTTTATAATGAAGAAAGAAGAAATAAAGGATGACCAATTAATGGGCATATAATATAGGTACATATACTGTTGTATGACAAATCCAATAATCATTCCCAACTAACTTCTCTAATGACAACCCCTCCTGCAGAAGTTAAATTACCACCCTTGTAGCTAGGCATGGCCATGGGACAAAATTTTGGCCAATAAGTTGTGAGCAGAAATCTGACAAGTGTTTCTGGAAACCCTTTTGCTGACTTTCAGTTGTTTATATAAACCATTCCTGAACTCAGAACATTTTGAGCTTCTCACATCCTTATTTCCTATGGCAATTGTAAAACTCTTGCAAGAAAACGCATTAAAAGTGCAACTTGCATGTTAGGACTGTTAACACAAAATGCCAGCAGTGAATAAGACAAACTGAACACAGTTGTTTTTCTTTTGTCCTCAGGGTCACACTAATACAGCTAATAATTCTGGGTTTTTTTTTCTTAAAGCAAAACAAGCTTTTGCCTTTATAATACATGCTTTAGAATAAGAGTCAAGTCTTCAGAATGATGAAAAAGTGCTAAATTCAGATTCTGTTCTTTTCAAATTTAGTTTTTGGAAACCAATCAAAGTACACAGAGAATTATTTAGACATCAATATTTTCTGAAACATTGTTAATTTGCTGTCTCAAATTTCACTTGGAGCTATGTTTAAAAAAATGGAAAAGGAATATTTATATGTCACTTTTTTTCTTTTAGCTCCCTTACAGATTTAGTAACAGAAAACTTATGATTTATTTTGGTAGATTTATTATAGAATGAAAAACAAAGCCAATATAAATATGAATAGAGTTTAAAATGTAACTATACCTGACCCACTTTTCTTACTAGGTTTGTCCTATCAATCAATGAGAAAACAATAGTTGGCAAAATGATGGCTAGTGATACCATTTAGAGTCACATGTACCACTTATCATAGAGTACATTTTAATTCAGTGGGAGTTCAATGATTTATTTTTTTAAAATCTATCATGACTCTACATTCTTCCACATGTTTACTATGTATAGAACTTTGGAACATTAAAATTCTTGTGGATTCTCACATTTTTGTGGAGGCTTCTGTTCCTAAGAAGGAAAGTCTATCCTATTTCACATTATACTTAGATTCCCTTTGAAGAAGGGAATCATTATTCTATAGTTATATACTCTTAACATATTCCACCTAAGAGCTTTCTATTGCAGAATAATTCCCTTACCTTAGCATTCATACCTACAGTTTTATCTGCCCATGTTAGCTTTGCAATGTAAGAGCACTCTTCCTTCCAAATGGGAGGAGTAAAAAGACGAGAACTATCATAAAGATCTAAGGGATAAACCAGATAATAACATCATCATTGAAGATTTTCTTAATAATCAAAGCCAATAGTAAAGCCAATAATAAAAATTTGCAAAGCCACAAATCATGCTCAACAGCCAAAGTCAAAGGACCAGGGAGATAGTCATAAAAAAAACCACGTTAGAGAGCAAATCAGGAGACAAAGCTAAAGGTGTTAAATCTTGGTAAAGGAAACCAGGGAAAGAGGTTAGGGTTCAAGCGGGGAAAAGGAGTAAACTCTCATCCACTATGCAAAACACTGGGCAGTTCTAAAGACCAGCAAAAGCATGGCTCATGGGTGAGTCAAGCTACATAAATGAAGCAGGGAAAGGTCACACCCACTATTCTCACCTTGAACACTGGTCTGCCTATTCTCTGAGTATACCTTGAGAATACTATATCCATGTCTTTGCTTTTCCTTCCCCATGCTCAAGAATGCCTTTCTCTTTGTTCTCTGTCCATCCAAATCCATTCATCTTTGCAGCTCTATCTTCTCCAGGTAGCAGTCAGCTTTACTGCAGTATTTACTGACTGTACCACATGCTTTGGAACTTAAGAATTTGCTATAATATGATGTGAGTATATGTGTATATGAGCATAAATATGTATATGTAATTTGATGGTAGAACCATAAATTTTTAGCTCCTCATTGCCTATGTTACATATTTCATAATATTTATTCTCAGTATATGTTCAACAGATATTTCTAGAAGTAAATTAGTTGAATTATTTGTAAGCCCTACCAAATAAATAAAATTTCAGTCATTAAAATCAGTAGACAAATTATTCATACCATCAACATATTACCATTATTTAAATTTTCTTCAATAGATGGTAAAAAAAAATATGAGAAGAGAAATAAAAGGAATCAAAGAAAGAAACAATGGGAAGTTATATAAATACTAAATTTAAATTCAGAACAGATTCAAAATTCAAAATGGATTAAAGACTTAAATTTAAGACCTGAAACCATAAAACTTCTAGAAGAAAACATAAGGAGTAAGTTCTTTAACATCTGTCTTAGTAATACTTTTTTGCCTGTATCTCACCAGGCAAGGGAAACAAAAGCAAAAATATTGGACTATATCAAACTAAAAAGCTTTTCCACAGCAAAGAAAACTATCAGCAAAATCAAATGGCCACCTACTTATGGGAGAAGATATTTGCAAACTATATATCTGATAAGGGGTTAGTATCCAAAATACACAAAGAATGCATACAACTCAACATCAAAAAAACAATGCTATTAAAAAACAGAAGAGGATCTGAAGAGAAATTTTCCCAAAGAAGACATACAGATGGACAACAGGCATATGAACAGATATTCAACATCACTAATCATCAGGGAAATGCAAATCAAAACCACAATGAGATATCACCTCACATCTGTCAGAATGACTATTATCAAAAAGACAACAAATTGGGGCTTCCCTGGTGGCAAAAAAAAAAGACAACAAATAACAAGTGTTGGTGAGGATGTGGAGAAAAGGGCACCCTCCTGCACTATTGTTAGAAATGTAAATTGGTGCAGCCACTATGGAAAATAATATGGAGATTCTTCAAACAATTAAAAATAGAACTACCATATGGTCTAGCAATTCTACTCCTGGGTAGGTATTTCATTGAAGAAAACAAAAACACTAATTAAAAAAGATATATGCACCCTATGTTCACTGCAGCATTATTTACAATAGCCAAGATAGGGAAGCAGCCCAAGTGCCCATCAATAGATGAATGGATAAAGAAGATGTCATATATTTATATGATGGAACATTAGCCATAAAAAGAATGAAATCTTACCACTTATGACAACATGGACAGACCTAGAGGGCATTATGCTAAGTGAAAAAGTGAGAGAAAGACAAATACTGTATGATCTTACTTATACATGGAAGCTAAAAAACAAAACAAATGAACAAACATAACAAACCAGAAACAGAGTTATAGATACAGAGAACAAATAGGTGGTTCCAAAGGGGAAGGGGGTAGGGGGAGAGAAGAAATAGGTCAAGGAGATTAAGAGGTACAAACTTCCAAGTTGCAAAATAAATGAGTCATGGGTATGAAATGTACAGTGTGGGGAATACAGTCAATAACAATGTCATATCTTTGTATGGTGACATATAGTAACTAGACTTATCATAGTGATCAGTTTGAAATGTACAGAAATATAAAATCACATTGCTTTGTAACAGGAACTAACACAGTGTTGTAGGTCAATTATATTTCAAAAACAAATAAATTAACAGATAAAGAGATCAGATTTGTGGTTACCAGGGGTCAGGGGCTGAGGGATGGGGAATCAGATGAAGGCAGTCAAAAGGTACAAACTTTGGGCTTCTCTGGTGGCGCAGTGGTTGAGAGTCCGCCTGTCGATGCAGGGGACACGGGTTCGTGCCCTGGTCTGGGAAGATCCCACATGCCGCGGAGTGGCTGGGCCCGTGAGCCATGGCCGCTGAGCCTGCCTGCACGTCCGGAGCCTGTGCTCCGCAACGGGAGAGGCCACAACAGTGAGAGGCCCGCATACCGCAAAAAAAAATCTACAAAAGGTACAAACTTTCAGTTTTAAGGCAAGTACTGGGGTGTAATGTACCATATGACAAATATAATTAAATGTGGTTTATGTTATATATGAAAGCTGTTAAGAGAGTAAATCCTAAGAGTTCTCATCACAAGAAAAAAATTTTTTCTATTTCTTTAATTTTGTATCTATATGAGATGATGGATGTACACTAAAGTTACCGTGATAACCATTTCATGATGTTGGTATGTCATTATGCTGTACATATTAAACTTATACAGTGCTTTATGTCAATTATATCCAAATAAAACTGGAAGAAAGAACGAGGAAAACAGAAATAAAAGGTATCAAAGAAAGAAACAATGGGAAGTTATATAATATTGTGATAAGAAAAGCCAAAACTATCAAATAAAATTTTTAATTAATAAATAAGTTAATAAAATGAATGACTAGATCAATAATTTTTAAAAATATCATTTTGTTATATGCCAGAGTCATTTGAGAGATGTGCAAAGAGATAACCTTCACAATAAGAATATATAAAGTAATTAACAGTAATTCTAATGAGAAATTATTTGACCTACTGAAAAAAAACTATGAACCTTTCAGAAAGACAATATAAAAGTTGAAAGAATGGAAAGATATTATAAATGTGTAAAGTATTTCCAATTAATTTGTGTTTATGGAACTAAATAAGCAGGTGATATAGACTGCTGTAGAAGAAAAAAACAAACAGGATAAGAATTAAATCAAGTAGGGAAGAATGGGCAAAAATATGAGAGAATATATTCAGCAAGGAAGAAATTCCCTACCAGATAATAAACCTCTTTGGATCTATAATAATTAAAACAGTGTATTGTTGGTACCAAAAAATATATATATTCTGGAAGAAAATAGATAAAATTACACTTAAAGATTTAATATTTACAAAAAGATGCATCTGAAAATAATGGGAAAACAGTTTATTTAATTAGTAACACTGAGATAACATGTTAGGAATTTGAAGACAAAAATCTCTTTTAGAGCTACAACTTATAGTATAAACCAAATTAATCCCATGTGCATTAGAGTGTCAGTTCTTAAAATAACCATAAGAGAGCTAGAGAAGAAAACATTTTAAATTTCAAACATATTGGATAAAAATCAGATATTCAAACAATAAAAAATGTATATGTAAAAGTTACAACTCTGAAATTTAGAAAAAGACATAGATTGAGAAAACTAATTGCAGCAAATAGAATAAAAAGAATATAACTATAGAAAGTAGCTCTACTGGGAAGCTCTTATCAATTATTTATTATTGCCTGGCACTTGTGATCTTTATTTATGATTCATTTGAAATTATTTCAAATGAAATTATTCTATAAAGCAAGACAAATTGAAAATTCCATACTTCCAGAAAAACTAGATAAGATAACCCGTTATTATTGAAACCTAAGATTTATGTTTTCTTTCATGCTCTGAGATTGTCACAAAAGAAAATCTTATCTCTAGCCATGAAAAGACTTTTAAAAACACTAATCAAAAGCTATCAGCACTAAGAATTATTTTTCTATCTGCACTAAGAATGATTGAATCTTTTTAACTTAGTGCCAAACACATTGTAGATACTCAATAAGTACATATTATATGATTTATACCATAAAAATATCCCACTTACAAGTCATTTTCCAGAAAGCCTTTTGAAGTTGTTTGGTTAGTTTAAAAACAAGTTTATAATTTGATTTTGTATAATATGACTTTGTAATTTGTAATAATAATGCTTTTTTACTCCTTAGACTGGCACAATTACCATTTCGATTTGTACATTATTCACGTGTGGCTCTGCACGGTTTCAGAATTAAACTCTAAGTTAAGTGGCTCTCACTGAAACTGCACTCAGGGGAGAATGTCTACGTCCAGCTGTTTTGCTTGCTTTCTTTCTTTCTTCTCTTAACTTACCAAGTTAACTGTCATTTTAGTCTAAATCAAATTCTCACAAAAGAACTGAAAACCTCCTTTTAACCTCAAGAGTCTAGTAGAATTTCTTGAACTTGTGAAGAGAAAAATATGCTTATATACAAATAAAAGAAACGATAGGAAGCTGATTTCTGTATGGTTTTATGAATTAAAATATTAACCTATTTTAAGATTTCTGACAAAACATACGATATACAACTAATCTATTCTGGGTCAACACTCACACCTTTGGAAGAACAGCAAGAGAATGTGGGAAGATAAGAAACAGTTTTTGTGAAAACATCTAATATTTCAAGTGGTCATTCACTCGACAAACACATTTATGATGTGCTCTAACTGAGGTGGGTGCTGTGTTGGAGGTTAAACTAACAAGGAAAAGGCATAATTTGATTTTGAACAGTTCACAGTCACATAACAATGATAAAGTATGATAAGTGCTGTAAGAATGTGACAGAAATCACAATAATAAAAAATACAGGTATTTGTCTTTCTCTCCACCTTCTAAGGATTATCATTTGTAAGCAAGGCCTGATTACATGACTATTGTTTTTCCAAGAAGAGTCATGGCTGGAGCTGCAACACTGGTGAGCCCAAAGAGGCACCGACTAGCTTGGAGGTTAAGATACAAGTATCTGGGAAAAAAATTTAAGAATTGGTGAGAAGACTGGAGGACTGGTGACAATGATGGAAGGGAGACATTAGAAAAGAACAGTCAACTTGCGATGTAATAGAGAATTAGAGAAAAACTAAGAGAGGAAGAAGCTGTCATAAAGGGTAGATCATTAATTGGTAAAGAAAGAGGAAATCTATTTTAGGAAGTACTACTGGGTTCTGTGTGGTGCAGCTGTTACGTAGCTAGTCAGACATGAGCAGGTCCTGCCCCATCCTGGATGGGTTATCCCCCACTTGGACACATGATCAGAACACACCCAGAGATCCTCCCTCTTGTGGTCAAGGACCACCACTAGGTTTCCAGCCATATGAGGACCAAGCAAGATAAAACTGCCAGCACAGGTTGATGCAGGCACACCAAGACCTAAAAGGTGACTCAAGGTAACCTGGGGTTCATTATGCCATATTTGTAATAAATTAGCATTGCGGCTTTTGCTTTCCCCACACCCATCCCTATGGGTTTCACTTGGCTGCTTATGTGTTAGCACCTGTGCACTAGGAGAAATGTTACATAACCTAAGCTGTCAATCAACTTGTCAGTCAAATGATGCAAGACACAGGGAGGGACCACCACTCTAAAAAACCCAACCCTACCCCATTGCAGGGCTGCTTCTTGTTTCCAGACAGCTTGATCTCATCCTTTCTCCAGAGTGTTGTTACACTTCTGGTTAATAAAACTCTTGCTACTTAAAATTACTCTCTGCCTCTCAACTGAATTCTTTCCCTTGAGAGGGCAAGAACCAAGGAAATTGTCATTCCATCAGTAACACAATTCCTCCTCTGTGATATGAAAAATCCTTCCATAACAATGAAGGTTACTCTTCAGTCCTTTTTTAGAAGGATTTTTTAGAAGGATTTGAGTGCTTCTCTGGGAGCATCTACATTTGAGATTGGACTTAAGGTTAGCTGAGTCATTCAAGATGGCCTACAACATTTGCTTGGAAGTTATGTTTGAAGTGTTATGGGATAAGAGAAGAAAAAGCTGCCTTATTCTGAAAATAGATGAGTGATGTTTGAAAAAGACTTCATAAATGTAGTCTTTGAACAAAAACTTAAAGATGTCAAAAAAGGAGAACATGTGTAAAGGAAGGCTGATGAATTTCCAGTTTAAATGTAATGGGTGAAATTTGGGAAATCGGACATGACAAGACTAATGATGGCATGCAATAGGCAGTAAATAACATCATCTAAATTTTAGTACCTAAAAAAGCAGGAACCACTGT
This sequence comes from Physeter macrocephalus, assembly GCF_002837175.3. NCBI lineage: Eukaryota > Metazoa > Chordata > Mammalia > Artiodactyla > Physeteridae > Physeter > Physeter macrocephalus. The sequence continues at coordinate 55,364,834 of NC_041222.1, forward strand.
ATTCTGATAAGAACCTCTAGATTTAACTGCCATATTAAAGGAAATCTATGAAGAGCATGTTAAGGCACATGAAAGTGAAATCGCCCAAAACCAGGATATGGACATTCTATAAAACAAAAGGCCAGGCTTCTCTAAAAGAAAAGAAAGAGGGAGAATTGTCAAAGAAAAAAAAAAAGACTTAAGAAAAATAAGAGCCAAATACAATATATGGACCTTGTTAAAGCTAAATTGACACAAACCAATGGGGAAAAAAGTTTTATTTGAGAAAATTAAGGAAATTTGCATGTGAGAGAATATGAAAAATTAATGATAATTCTTTTAGATGTAAACAAAGATATATTTTAAAAATTCTTTATCAGAAGTACTTATGAATGAAATGGCATGGTGACTACATTTACAGTCGTTAAAAGTGTAGGAGGCTAATTACTTCATGATACATGTAAATCAAATTATTATGCTGTATATCTTAAAGTTATATAGTGCTGATGTCAATTATATCTCAATAAAACTGGGAGAAAAAATGTAGAAGGCAGAGAATAGATTAAAAATTAGATAATGTGATCTAACTGTGAAATTAGGTGATGGGTACATGGATGCTCATTATATACTCTACCTTTTATATAGTTTTCAAATTTTTCATAATAAAAAGTAAAAAATAAAATGTAGTAGAAGAAAGGTTTCTCTGCTCTTTTCTGGCTCTCTAGAATCACAGTTCCTGAACTTCCTCTTTTTTTTAATATTTTCTATTTCTCTGCTAAGATTTTGCACCATTTCATTCACTATGAACATATGATCCTTTATATCTTTGAACACCAATGGAATTGCTGCTTTAAAATTCTTGTTTGATAGGTGCCACATCTGGGTTATCTGTTGATTGGTCTCCATCATTTTGGTTTTTTTCTCTTGAGAATGGGTCACATTTTCTAATTCTTTGTATGTCAGATAATTTTGAATTTTATGTTAGGCTTTGTCAACATTAAATTGTAGAGATTCTAGATTCTGTTATAGTCTTCGGAATAATCCATTTGTTAATTTTAGTAACGACAATTTATTTGGATTCAAAAAGTAAATTTTGTTTTCTGCGTTGTTCACATCTTATGTCAGCCTTTTATCATTAGCTGGATTTTGTCCTGTGCCAGACAAAAACATGGGCATAGTTTTATATGGTACTTGGGAATCCTTCTCTCCAACTCTCTCCTTTCTAGGATCCTCCCTCAAATTTTAGTGACTTTGGTTGCACTGAACTCTGTATTCTGGTTTTTCAGTACTCAAAGCCTTCACGGTTCTTATTAGAGTTTTAGTCACCTCACAAATAATGAATTTCAGCCAGTATTCAGGCTAAAAGTCATTAAAATGGCAAAAATCTCTCTGTTGACATTCCCTTCTAAAGGTCAATTACCTCTAAAATCTACCTATTTTTATTTTCTGTCCAGGGCTTCCCATCATTAAAAATATATATATATTCACTGACTGCTGTTATCCATGGGAGAGTTGGATTTGCTTGGAGCTTTACTAGGCATACTACACACACACACACACACACACACACACACACACACGCACGCACATGCACA
>NC_041222.1:55366489-55368629 GCF_002837175.3 Physeter macrocephalus
ACACACACACACACACACACACACACACACACACACGCACGTGCACATATGCAAACACACATGATTACTTAAGACTAAAGTCAAGTAGTGTGATTATAAGAATATTAAAAGGAGTCCCTCCCACCAGGAAGCTTGCACAAGCCTCTTAGATAGCCTCATCCACGAGAGGGCAGAGAGCAGAAGCAAGAAGAACTACAATCCTGCAGCCTGTGGAACAAAATCCACATTCACAGAAAGACAGACAAAATGAAACGGCAGAGGACTATGTACCAGATGAAGGAACAAGATAAAAGCCCAGAAAAACAAATAAATTAAGGGGAGATAGGCAACCTTCCAGAAAAAGAATTCAAAATAATGATAGTGAAAATGATACAGGACCTCGGAAAAAAAATAGAGGCAAAGATCGAGAAGATGCAAGAAATGTTTAACAAAGACATAGAAGAATTAAAGAGCAAACACCTAGAAGAATTAAAGAACAAACAGAGATGAACAATACAATAACTGAAATGAAAACTACACTAGAAGGAATCAATAGCAGAATAACTGAAACAGAAGAACAGAAAAGTGACCTTGAAGACAGAATGGTGCAATTCACTGCCACGGAACAGAATAAAGAAAAAAGAATGAAAAGAAATGAAGACAGTCTAAGAGACCTCTGGGACAACATTAAATGCAACAACATTCATATTATAGAGGTCCCAGGAAGAGAAGAGAGAGACAAAGAACCCGAGAAAATATTTGAAGAGATAATAGTTGAAAACTTTCCTAACATGGGAAAGGAAATAGCCACCCAAGTCCAGGAAGCACAGAGAGTCCCAGGCAAGATAAACCCAAGGAGAAACATGCCAAGACCCACAGTAATCAAACTGACAAAAATTAAGGACAAAGAAAAATTATTAAAAGCAACAAGGGAAAAATGATAAATAACACACAAGGGAAGTCCCATAAGGTTAAAAGTTGATTTCTTAGCAGAAACCCTACAAGCCAGAAGGGAGTTGCATGATATATTTAAAGTGTTGAAAGGGAAGAACGTACAACCAAGATTACTCTACTCGGCAAGGATCTCATTCAGATTTGACAGAGAAATAAAAAGCTTTACAGGCAAGCAAAAGCTAAGAGAATTCAGCACCAGCAAACCAGCTCTACAACAAATGCTAAAGGAACCTCTCTAAGTGGGAAACACAAGAGAAGAAAAGGACCTACAAAAACAAACCCAAAACAATTAAGAAAATGGTAATAGGGACATACATAACGATAATTACCTTAAAGGTGAATGGATTAAATGCTCCAGCCAAAAGACACAGGCTCACTGAATGGATACAAAAACAAGACCCATATATATGCTGTCTACAAGAGACCCACTTCAGACCTAGCGACATATACAGACTGAAAGTGAGGGGATGGAAAAAGATATTCCATGCAAATGGAAATCAAAAGAAAACTGGAGTTGCAATACTCATATTAGATAAAATAGACTTTAAAATAAAGAATGTTACAAAAGACAAAGAAGGACACTACATAATGATCAAGGGATCAATCCAAGAAGAAGATATAACAATTATAAGTATTTATGCACCCAGCATAGGAGCACCTCAATACATAATGCAACTGCTAACAGGTGTAAAAGAAGGACAAAAGGAAATCAAACGTAACACAATAATAGTGGGGGACATTAACACCTCACCTACACCAATGGACAGAATAGAAAGGAAGAAGAAAAAGGAAGAATTAGGGATGGTTTTCAATATGAGCACCCAAGTAGATCACAGTGCCATTTACAGAAGTTGGGGAGGCTAAGTGGCATGACTTAGTTTATTTTTATTTATTTATTTATTTATTTATTTAAACGTATTTATTGGAGTATAATTGCTTTACAATGGTGTTAGCTTCTGCTTTGTAACAAAGTGAATCAGCTATACATATACATATATCCCCATATCTCCTCCCTCTTGTGTCTCCCTCCCACCCTCCCTATCCCACCTCTCTAGGTGGTCACAAAGCATTGAGCTGATCTCCCTGTGCTTTGTGGCTGCTTCCCACTAGCTATCTATTTTACATTTGGTAGTATATATAAGTCCATGACACTCTCTCACTTCGTCCCAGCTTACCCTTCCCCCTCGCCATGTCCTCAAGTCCATTC
>NC_041222.1:55369119-55370084 GCF_002837175.3 Physeter macrocephalus
AATAAGGAAACACAAGCTTTAAATGACACAACAGACCAGATAGATTTAATTGATATTTATAGGAAATTCCATCCAAAAACAGCAGATTACACTTTCTTCTCAAGTGAACACAGAACATTCTCTAGGACAGATCACATCTTGGGTCACAAATCAAGCCTTGGTAAATTTAAGAAAACTGAAATCATATCAAGCATCTTTTCCAACCACAACTCTATGAGGTTAGAAATAAATTACAAGGAAAAAAACCCGTAAAAAATACAAACACATGGAGGCTAAACAATACGTTACTAAATAACCAAGAGATCACTGAAGAAATCAAAGAGGCAATCAAAAAATACCTAGAGGCAAATGACAACAAAAACATGATGATCCAAAACCTATGAGATGCAGCAAAAGCAGTTCTAAGAGAAAATTTTATAGCAATACAATCCTACCTCAAGAAATAAGAAAAATCTCAAATAAACAATCTTACCTTACACCCAAAGGAACTAGAGAAAGAAGAACAGACAAAACCCAAAGTTAATAGAAGGAAAGAAATCATAAAGATCAGAGCAGAAATAAATAAAATAGAAACAAAGAAAACAATAGCAAAGATCAATAAAACTAAAAGCTGGTTGTTTGAGAAGATAAACAAAATTGATAAACCTTTAGCCAGACTCATCAAGAAAAGTAGGGAAGGAACTCAAATCAATAAAATCAGAAATGAAAAAGGAGAACTTAAAATGGACACTGCAGAAATACAAAGCATCATAGAGACTACTACAAGCAACTCTCTGCCAATAAAATGGACAACCTGGAAGAAATGGACAAATTCTTAGAAAGGTATAACCTTCCAAGACTGAACCAGGAAGAAATAGAAAATATGAACAGACTAATCACAAGTAATGAAATTGAAACTGTGATTAAAAATCTTCCAGCAAACAAAAGTCCAGGACCAGATGGCTTCACAGGTAAATTCTATCAAA
>NC_041222.1:55374641-55375079 GCF_002837175.3 Physeter macrocephalus
AGGAAAGAAATCATAAAGATCAGAGCAGAAATAAATAAAATAGAAACAAAGAAAACAATAGCAAAGATCAATAAAACTAAAAGCTGGTTGTTTGAGAAGATAAACAAAATTGATAAACCTTTAGCCAGACTCATCAAGAAAAGTAGGGAAGGAACTCAAATCAATAAAATCAGAAATGAAAAAGGAGAACTTAAAATGGACACTGCAGAAATACAAAGCATCATAGAGACTACTACAAGCAACTCTCTGCCAATAAAATGGACAACCTGGAAGAAATGGACAAATTCTTAGAAAGGTATAACCTTCCAAGACTGAACCAGGAAGAAATAGAAAATATGAACAGACTAATCACAAGTAATGAAATTGAAACTGTGATTAAAAATCTTCCAGCAAACAAAAGTCCAGGACCAGATGGCTTCACAGGTAAATTCTATCAAA
>NC_041222.1:55375153-55481039 GCF_002837175.3 Physeter macrocephalus
ATGCAAGGATTCTTCAATATACACAAATCAATCAATGTGATACACCATATTAATAAATTTAAGGATAAAAACCATATGATCATCTCAATAGACACAGAAAAAGCTTTTGACAAAATTCAACATCCATATATGATAAAAACTCTCCAGAAAGTGGGCCTAGAGGGAACCTACCTCAACATAATAAAGGCCATATATGACAAACCCACAGCAAACATCATTTTCAATGGTGAAAAACTGAAAGAATTACCTCTAAGATCAGAAACAAGACAAGGATGTCCACGCTCACCACTATTATTCAACATAGTTTTGGAAGTCCTAGTTACAGCAATCAGAGAAGAAACAGAAATAAAATGAATACAAATTGGAAAAGAAGAAGTAAAAGTGTCACTGTTTGCAGATGACATGATACTATACATAGATAATCCTAAAGATACCACCAGAAAACTACTAGAACTAATCAATGAATTTGGTAATGTTGCAGGATACAAAATTAATGTACAGAAATCTCTTGCATTCCTATACACTAACAATGAAAGATCAGAGATAGAAATTAAGGAAACAATCCCATTCACCACTGCAACAAAAGGAATAAAATACCTAGGAATAAACCCATCTAAGGAGGTAAAAGACCTGTACTCAGAAAACTGTGAGACGCTTATAAAAGAAATCAAAGATGACACAAACAGATGGAGAGATATGCCATGTTCTTGGATTGGAAGAAACAATATTGTGAAAATGACTATACTACCCAAAGCAATCTACAGATTCAATGCAATCCCTATCAAATTACCAATGGCATTTTTTACAGAACTAGAACAAAAAAAATCTTAAAAATTTGTATGGGGACACTAAAGACCCCAAAAAAGCCAAAGCAATCTTGAGGGAAAAGAACAGAGCTGGAGGAATCAGACTACCTGACTTCAGTCTATATTACAAAGCTACAGTAATCAAGAAAATATGGTACTGGCACAACAACGGAAATATAGATCAATGGAACAGGCCAGAAAGCCCAGAGATAAACCCATGCGCCTATGGACAACTAATCTATGACAAAGGAGGCCAGGATATGAGTCAATGAGCCATATTTGTATGGATCTACTTCCAGACTTTGTATTGTCTTTCGTTGATCTATGGTCTTTCTTTTTACCAATACCACATGGTCACGATTACTGTAGCTTGTATAAGTCTTAAAAATCTGGTAGTGTGATTTCTCCATCTTTATTCTTTTCAAAATTATTTTGGCTTGCGCCTATGGACAACTAATCTATGACAAAGGAGGCCAGGATATGAGTCAATGAGCCATATTTGTATGGATCTACTTCCAGACTTTGTATTGTCTTTCGTTGATCTATGGTCTTTCTTTTTACCAATACCACATGGTCACGATTACTGTAGCTTGTATAAGTCTTAAAAATCTGGTAGTGTGATTTCTCCATCTTTATTCTTTTCAAAATTATTTTGGCTTTTCTATCAATTTTGCCTTTCTGTATAAATTTTAGAATCAGCTTATCTATACAAAAACACTGCTGAGATTTTGATTGAAATTACATTAAATCTATATATTATAAGTTTGGAAAGAATTCACATGTTTATGATAGTGAGTCTGCTAATCCATGAACATGACATATCTCTCCATTTATTTACATCTTTGGTTTCTTTTACCAGCATTTTGTAGTTTCAGCATGCAGATCCTATATAAGTTTTGTTAGATTTATAGCTAAGTATTTATTTCCTTGGAGCTGTTATAAATGTTATTGTCCTTCCAAGAAAAATAAAAAAGAATATTAAAAGGTATAAGAATAACTTTAGAAGAACTAAGAAAATATAATAAATGAAAATATCATTGCAGTGGTGAAGAAAAGATGTGGGAAGAAAAGAAAATATTACATAGTTCTCATTTGTTACAAATATGATATTAGTGCTAAAAATAATAATACATTCCATATTCTAGAGTGGCTAATACACGGATTAGTGGGTGGGGATGTTGCAGAGTAGCTTAAGATGAATTCGATAAAATGGGTTCGTATCAAACCGTGATGAGCTTCATGTAATATGCTAAGGTATTTGAAATTTTTCCTATAGATAGAAAAGAATCCCCATAGGCAATGGGAAAGCTACTCTTATAATAACTAGAGTTCATTGGGAGAAGATCTGAAGAAGCAAAAAAAATGATGTGATACATTTTTTCTAAAATAGAAACAGTCTTGTGGTGATCATTTCACAATGTATACAAATATCACACCATTATGTTGCATAGGTAAAACTAATATATTGTATGCCAATTATACCTCAATAAAAAAGAGTGAAATTTATATCCAAAGTAAATTTGTAAATTTTTGTAAAAAATGGTTATTTCTTCATGATCCATGTTTATATTTTTAAGCCAGCACAGAAAAAAAAATGCACCCCTGGGCTTCCCTGGTGGCACAGTGGTTGAGAATCCACCTGCCAATGCAGGGGACACGGGTTCGTGCCCCAGTCTGGGAAGATCCCACATGCCGCGGAGCGGCTGGGCCCGTGAGCCATGGCCGCTAAGCCTGCGTGTCCGGAGCCTGTGCTCCGCAACGGGAGAGGCCACAACAGTGAGAGGCCCGCGTACCACAAAAAAAAAAAAAAAAAAAAAAAAAAAAAAAAAAATGCACCCCTAACACAATGGACCTATCAATAATGAGCGTGAAGATAAATTGCCATTTATTAGAAAGAAATTTTGCTCTTTTAAAAAATAAAACTAAATGTTACTGAGATATTACAAGTATGGATTTCTCAAGGTAGTTTTGGATTTACTATAACAACAGTGGTCTGCAAACATTCTCCCACGAAACAAATAGCTATTCCACAAATGGCTAGGGATAAAAAATAAATGAGATGAACACTGTTCTCACTAACTTTTCCTTAAAATAAGCTTTAGCATGTAGCTTTAAAAATAAATGAATAAAAAAAAATTGTTTACCTCTGAAAAGAAACACAGCTTTAAAAAAATGGCTTGTGGATACACAGAATGAAATATATATATATTACACATATATAAAATCTGGAGAACACTTAGTTGACATATAGTCAGTAACTACAGACTTGCTACAACATACATTGTTAACCCTTTTATCTGCACTTTCTCTATATGACATGGATCAGTTTTAAATCCCATTCTCTATAAATAAAATAATAGTAATAATTTTAAAATGCTACCATTAGTATAAACTAATTATGTATTAGAAACCATATGAGGTATATTTATTTTATTTAATTCTTGGCATGTGTTTACAGCTTAGATACCATCGCCTCATTTTACAGATAAGGAAATTATCAGGGGCAAGTGAAAGTATAGCAATGTGTAGTCAAGGTCATACAGCCAGTAGGCAACAGAGCTGAAAATGGCAACAGAGCTCAGTTTAGCGTGAAAGCCTTCTCTGTCCATTACAATTATATTGTGCTGCCAACCAAGATATAATACTATTCTAATATGGCCTGCACCACGAGCTGGAAGTCTCCATCACTAACACAAAGTCAGCATCTGTGTATCAAGTTCATTATTGTCATCTAATGCAGCACATCCCCTTCAACCATCCATCATGCTACTTTACTAGCTGCATGAGCATCTGGGAAACTTAAATTATATATGATTCACCTTCCCATTAGTGGGTTACTGCAGCAAGGCAGATAAAACTGATTCATAGTTCAGATATTAAAAGAGATGGATGTTTAAGTAACTGTATGCAGAGAAATGTGTATTCTGCAATGTCAGTATTCTGAAAATAGAAGTACCACCCCTTAATTTATCTGTTTTGTAAATTATAAATTTGGGGTTATAGCCTTTTTTAAACCTAGTCATCTTTAGAGCCAAAGCCAATTCTCAATAATGTGTGGCTTAAAGAAAGTTATATTGTATGCCGAAACTGCCTGCACAGTACCAGCTGGCTTTTTATATTTAGTCATCCGGCACACTAAATGCAGAGTTTCCAATGCAGGGTTTCATGGAAGACAGGTTTTCTTAGTGCTTTGAATATATCGTGCCACTCCCTCTGGCCTGCAAAGTTTCCACTGAAAAGTCAGCTGATAGCCTTATGGGAGTTCTTCTGTATGTAACTAGTTGCTTTTCTCTTGCTGCCTTAAAGATTCTCTCTTAATCTTGATTTTTTTTACTTTTTAATTGTAATGTATCTTGATACAGACTTTTTTTTTATTAACAAAATTTTTTTAGAAGGATATTTATTTATTTTTGGCTGCATTGGGTCTTCGTTGCTGTGAGCAGGCTTTCTCTAGTTGCGTTGAGTGGGGGCTACTCTTCGTTGCGGTGCTCAGGCTTCTCATTGCGGTGGCTTCTCTTGCTGCAGAGCATGGGCTCTAGGCGTGGGCTTCAGTAGTTGTGGCACGTGTGCTCAGTAGTTGTGGCTCTCGGGCTCTAGAGCGCAGGCTCAGTAGTTGTGCTGCATGAGCTTAGTTGCTCCATGGCAGGTGGGATCTTCCCAGACCAGGGCTCAAACCCATGTCCCCGGCATTGGCAGGCAGATTCTTAACCACTGACCCACCAGGGAAGTCCCAATGTAGACTTCTTTGGGTTCATCTTGCTTAGGACTCTCTGTGCTTCCTAGACCTGAATGTCTGTTTCCTTCCCCAGGTTAGGGAATTATTGAGCTATTATTTCTTCAAAAAAGTTCTCTGCTCATTTCTCTTTTTCTTCTCCTTCTGGACCCCTGTAATGTGAATGCTAGTACATTTGATGTGGCCCCAGAGGTCTCAAACTACCCTCACTTTTAAAAATTGTTTCTTTTTTCTGCTCATCTTGGATGATTTCCACTACTCTGTCTTCCAGATCACTAATTCATTCTTCTACAACATCTAATCTACTGTTGATACCTTCTGCTGTATTTTTCATTTATAGTTATTGTAGTCTGAAGCTCTGATGGATTTTTTTTTTTAACATTTTCTAACTCTTCGTTGGAATTCTTACTGTCTTCATCCAACTTCTCCTAAGTTCAGTGAACAGCTTTACCTTGAATTCTTTACTGGGTAGATTGCTTATCTCTGTCTCATTTAGTTTTTTCTGGAGTTTTGTCTTGTTCCTTTGTTTGGAACATATCCCTCTGTCTCCTCAATTTGCCTAATTTTCTGTGTTTATTTCTATGTATTAGGTAGGTCCATTACATCTCTTGATCTTGGAGAAGTGGCCTTATGTAGGAATATCCTACCAGATCCAGGATCCATCAGCATTCTAGATGCTAGCCCTGGCCATCAGAGCTAGATGTTCCAGGGGTACCCCCTATGTGAGCTGCACATGCCCTTCTATTGTGGTGGGGCCAGTTACTGTAGGCAAGCTGGTCCCTGGCCCAGCAGGCTGCGAGGCCCTGCCTTGTGTAGTTGTATGGGTTTCCTGGTAGGTAGTGCAGGACCCTGGTGTGGCTGGATTTGATTCCTGGCAGTACACACCTGGGGCGGACCCACTGGTGAGCAGGACAGTCTCCCCATGAGGCTGGCTATGCAGCCTGGTGGTTCATGACAGCTGCAGGCCTGCTGGTAGGTGGTGCATTTTCCCCATATGGCTTGCTGTGTGGCTCAGCCATTCATGACTACGGCAAGCCTGCTGGTGGGTGAGGCAAGGCCCTTAGAGCTAACAGGCTAGACAGAGGATTCCAAAATTGTGCTTGCCCACCGGTATCAGTGTGATAGAACAAGATCTCAAAAATAGCTGCTGCCAGTGTCTCCATCCCCCAGGTGAGTTCTAGCTGCCTCCTGCCTCTCTGAGGGGCTCTCCAAGATCAGCAAGTGGGTCTGACCCAGGCACCTTTCAAACTATTGCATCTGTGCTGGGATTCAGAGCATGTGAGACTTCATGCATCCTTCCAGAGCAGAGTTTCTGTTTCTGACAGCTCTCTGGCTCTCCTGAATGTAAGCCCTTCTGATTGTTAAAGACAGAATTTCTGAAGACTCATCTTCCTGGTGCAGGACCCCAAGCTTGAGAGCTCAGTGTGGGCTTCACACCCCTCACTCCTCAGGGAGGATATCTGCAGTTGTGATAGCCTCCTTGACTGTGGGTCACCAAACGGGAGATGTGGGTCCTAATTATACCACATCTCCATCCCTCCTACCCATTGCCACATCGTTCCTTCTTAATATAGTTGTGGAAAACATTTTCTGCTGGTTTTCCAGCCTGTCTCATAGATAATTGCCCTGTAAGTAGTTGTAATTTGAGTGTGCCCATGGGAGGTGGTGAGATCAGGGTCTTTCTCCCCCACCATCTTGATCTCTCTGCCAAAATTATTTTTAATTAACAAATTTCACTAAAAGTTTAAATCAAAGAAAAAGTAGTATAATTGCCTCCAAGATAGCAATACCTCCTGATTTTGATGATATGAATGCCAGAACATCTATGGTTGTATTCATATCTGTTCTAAGTGTAGGTATGAAAATAATCACAGAAGTCTGGATTCTGCATCCCAGTCTCCTCCTGCGTTCCAGGAAATGGACAGGGTGCTTCAAAAAAAGATGTAAGAACCTCCTTTATGCACATCATGACATAGTAATGAAATCTAAGCTTGCTAGCTGACTTCTGGCCTTGAATACATTATGCTTTATCTGATTCACCAGAATGGAATGGAGTGGATTTAGTGTTTCCCTCAAAGATTATACATAAGATTCATTTTAATCTCCCTAAACAAGACTATTCCATTCATTTTAACATTTGATAGAATCAGCCCATGTTTAGAGCAAGCCATACAGACAGCTCAAATCAAATCCATATTATTTAGCTATAGGATTTTAAAGTTTACTTAGTTAAAAACAGGCAAACAGGGCTTCCCTGGTGGCGCAGTGGTTGAGAGTCTGCCTGCCGATGCAGGGGACTCGGGTTCGTGCCCCGGTCCGGGAAGATCCCACGTGCCGCGAAGCGGCTGGGCCCGTGAGCCATGGCCGCTGAGCCTGCGCGTCCGGAGCCTGTGCTCCGCAACGGGAGAGGCCACAGCAGTGAGAGGCCCGCGTACCACAAAACAAACAAACAAAAAAAACAGGCAAACAAACGTGTTACTTCTTTATTTGCAAACTGTCTGGAGCTATACCATGAATTGTGAGGTTAGAGCTGTAGTTTCTATTATATTGTGGCTGGTGACTTGTTTGTTTATTTATTTATTTATTCTCAATACCTACTCTGAAATGCCAGACGCTCTTCAAACTAACATAATATTTGAGGAATAGCAGAAAAGGACAGAAGACCAAATATATTGTGACAATGATATCATATGTGCTATATTAACAGCAAGCACAGGAGCTGTGGGATAATGTTATAGAGATAGTTAAGTAAGTTAGGGATACCATCTAGTGGGAAAACGATCCCTGAAATGATTTTTACATGGTTATAAATGGGAGATAAGCCAATTACTCTTGCCTGATTGGCAATGGGTGATAGGGCTTGTCACAATGTATTTAAGCATGATAATGTCAATTTTAGTGAAGTGGGAGGCATTCAATATGTTTAGGTATCATAATGAAGTATACAGGATGGGAAGTGAGGCTACAGAGTTCGACGGGGACAAGATTATGAAAAGCCTTATAGCCTAGTGAGGGTTCATAACCATTAAAAATTTGAGATGGAGAAATTATAATAAAATAGTAAAACAATTTTAGAATCTCATTGTTCATATAGTTTCAAGACTGGCTTATGTATTGAAGAGAGAGGATCATGCAATCTTTAACCGAAAATACCCCTGCTAACAATTTATGGGTAATATTAAAGAGAGTACTTGAGTAATCAAAGAGTTAATCCATATTTAATATGTGACTCTTGTGGGTTTCTCACCCAAGAAGTGACTTTAACTATATGTAATATACTTACTTTCTGCCCCCCCAATTCCTTTGATTTGTGTCCTCAGGTGAGCTTTAATTTATGGAAGAGAAGTGTTAAAAGCCAGGAGAGAATCTAGATATTGCTTGGAGAAGAACAGAGGAGACAATTAAACAAATCATTCATAGCGTCTACTGGGATAAGATTATTGTCAAGATAATGACTCCTGCTTTTACAACAACCTAGAAAACCTATCTGCAGCCTTATGAGCCCTTTAGCTTCTAAGAACCCCAGAAGGCCCCTCTGTTAATAAGCAAGCTACACTCTTCACAAAAAAGAACAAAGCAATAAAACAGATGAAACTTGTTAATATAATGTTGACCAAAAGAAGAGCAGAATATGTATAGTAAGATGCAATTGTATAAAGTTAAACAACGATGTTACTTAGAGCACTGTGTACAGGCAGTACAAGTCCAAATAAATAAGTTTAAAAAAAAAGGTCATGATTAGTACAAGGTCAAGACTGTGATTACCTCCAAAGAAGAACAAAAAGGACATCATCAAGGAGGTAAATCATATAAAGGGCTTCTAGGATGTTAAAGGTGTCTTGTTTCTTCACCTGGGTGGTGGTTACATAGATGATTCTTTTTCAATTAATTGTTTTTTGTACTTTCATATCTGATGTGATATATTTTACAATAATATTTTTAAAAGGAACTAAGAATAATTAATTTTTTCCAACTCTGGAGTATTAGCAGAAAATAAAAACTGAACTGGGGCTTGAAGAATAGATAGAACAGGGCTTCCCTGGTGGCGCAGTGGTTGCGCGTCCGCCTGCCGATGCAGGGGAACCGGGCTCGCGCCCCGGTCTGGGAGGGTCCCACATGCCGCGGAGCGGCTGGGCCCGTGAGCCATGGCCGCTGAGCCTGCGCGTCCGGAGCCTGTGCTCCGCAACGGGAGAGGCCACAACAGAGGAAGGCCCGCATACCACCAAAAAAAAAAAAAAGAATAGATAGAACAAACACAGGTAAAGATGAGATGAAAGGAATTTCCAAAGATACAAAACTGCATGGACAAAAGGAAAGAGGTAGGGTACCAAACAGATAAGTCTGGCTGTATTGATGGTATATGAAGGAGGAAAAAGGAAAATTAAGCTAGAACATTATAGGCAAAAGAAACCCCTGAAAACTAAGCAAATTCGTTACAATGATAGGATTAATGTAATGGTATTTTACCCAAGTTAGAGACCTGGATTATTCCTCTGCTTTCCCTATGCTCCACCTGCAAAATCATTTCATCCTAATACCCTGAACCGTTGGGACTTAGAACAGGCAGGGCTGAAAAATCTTTAGCAATTACCTCCTTCCAGGACTGAGAGCAGTTTAACATATCCACTTCCAACACCATGGAGTTTTAAATCCATCAACGCCTATTCATCCTGGTCTCCAAGACTAAAGTTCTGCTTTGGTTCCCATATATGTTGCTTTGTTAGTTCCTGTTCCAGAAACAGCCCTAAAGTGGTGGAGCCTTTCAGGTTACAACTACACAATTCAGGTTCCCTGTCTCTGTGTTTCATCTGCCTAATGGGACACCTTTACTGCACTTGGAATCTGGCACTGAGTATAGTTTGCCTTTTTGAGGTCTGTGTGCCCATCTCCCTGACAGCCCCTGTGATCTAGGCTGCTCTTCAGGTAATGTGGGCTTAGCACCTCCTCCTCAAAAAGCCTGACTGTAAGAAGTGTGGACAAGTTCCAAGATGGATTTGCATCTCCATTTCCAACTTAAAAAATAGAAATGATATTCGTTGTTCAGCAAATAATGGGAATGAAAATCAACTGCTACATATGCAAAGAATTAATGCTTTATTTCTTGCTATGTTTATGCTAAAATTATCAACATCACTATTCCTAGAAGGGATGGAAAAACTGAATAAATATATGTTGCAGTTATCAACTATAGATTATTTTTTTAATTCTATTTTCATTTTTAGGAGAAATTCAATCCTATTTGCCCAGACATTTAACAAAAATAATCTTTGAAATATACCATTTCAGTATAACTCCTTGATAAGAAATGAGAAAAATCCAAGAGTAATTTCTAATGTCCTATAAAGTTTTTCCATTCATTAATTGTGATGACGCATACACAGCATTTTCCTCTCCCTTAAGAATGAGGAGTTTCCACAGTAAAAACAAACATATGAGTACATTTTAAGTCTTGGATGTTTATATTTTAGCTAAATGAACAATTTATTGATTTAAAAAAATGAAGAGCCTTTGTTTTCAGATATTTTGTTTTTATTTAATATCGTCCCCATAAAACAATTATAAAAGAGGGTGGTACAAAGAAATTAAAGTAGTTTTGTTTATAAATTATCCCTCCAGAGACTATGATTTGTAGTGATACATCTGTTTTCACAAATAACGATTATAATAACATTGCGTGACTACATTTTCTTCTATGTAAATATTTGTGTCAACCCAACTTATCCCACGTTACTCCCACTGAAGCTGTTATTGATGTGTGCTGCTTAGAAACTTCAATTTTTTGATGTCTCAGTTCTGTGTTTCCTTGCCTGTTGTATGAGTCAGTGTGTCATCCAAGGGAATTGTCAGCTCTCAGTTATTCTGTTTCATGTGTGGTATACTATTAAAATACAATGTTTTCTCTCTGGCTGTTTTCTGTGCAAAATTGTAAATCAATTTCAATTTCTAAAGGGGAATATTAAGAGTATCTGCCCATATTTACTTGTGTATTACTATCAGTCAAGACCCTTCAACTGCGGATAATTGGCAGTTACCCAAGCTAGCTCAAGCAGAGGGGGAAAAAGAAGGAATTCAGGCAGTCCTCCCAGAACAGAAAAGAGATCAGGAACCTTGGTGGAATTGTCTCAACTGTCTTTACATACATCCCTCTCTGAAAACTGGCTTTCCCTGCTTCGAAGTGCACATAGGAAATATGAATGCCCCATGCTCCTGAGTTGTTAAGTTAAACTTCTTAATATACGTAGTATTCCATTCTTTGTTTCTTGGTCTCTTCTCAGTTTTCAGGAGAGTGGAAGAGGGTGCCCCAATCCCACCATGGTGTGAAACACTCCTCATTACAAGGAGTCAAAGCAAACCTAACTGCTAGAAATCAACAATTTAGATAGGTTGATTTGGAAAATGGTTTTTTAAGAGGGTCAAATACTTTACACATGTCTACTCTAAACTGTCTTATCCAAAACTAGCCTTTTTGTTTCTTGAAATACACATCTGTACTGTTAGTACCACCTTTGACGTCTATTTGAATTCAGGCCCAGAATCTGAAAAGAGGTCTAAGAACCTTAACATATATATTTTGTAATAATTAGTCCCTTTAAGAGAAAACACAAAAGTCTTTCTGATCTACTCTGTGATTCATTTCCCTCAGGTAACTTTGGCATCAACAAACGCGCAGCTATTCAAGGCCTGCTGCCTCAATTCTCACACAGAGCCTCTTAAGCAGGTAGACAATTTGAAACAAAGGCCAGGAATGGATGTTACAAGGAAGAAGCTGTGTGACTATTAGGCAAAAACAATGCACCATTCATTCCTCTTATTAATGAGCCGTTTCCTCTTCAGGCAAATTATTTCACCAACGTATGATAAAGAAGGGCTTCAGTCAGACCCTCTTGACAAATTGGGCAGGTTGCTGGACAGGTGCCACTGTCTTAGAAAGAAAAAAGGCTTTTGCAGCAGAGCTTTCTCACAAAGCAACCAGGAGAGAGAACGCACAATGTGATCAGTCTTGGATGATCTGATCTGAAACTTCAGAGGATTTCCTTATGAGCCCAAAAGACAAGAAGTTATTTGGGCAGTAAGGGAAAACTAAGACTTAACAGAGAACCAAAGTCAGAGATGAATTTAGTTAGTGGAAGAGAGGTCGACAAGACCTACAAGGCAGAATATGGGAATTAGAAATACTATCCTCTTAGCCTTTTTGTTCTGATTTTTAGAAAATCTACAGCTCAGAGGCAGAAGATGCAGGAAAGATGAAGTCATGTTGTCAGTACAGCCAAGCACTTCCACTGAAAAAGCTCAGTTTTGAATGCACTGCTTAAACATGCTGTTTCATTTTAACAAAGCAAATATATTTTGATGGGATTAAATTCTTTTAGCAACAGGATAAATTTAACAAAATCATCTTCTTTGCTAATATTCAAAAATTACAAGACATTTCTCAGCAG
Source organism: Physeter macrocephalus (assembly GCF_002837175.3). Classification (NCBI taxonomy): domain Eukaryota; kingdom Metazoa; phylum Chordata; class Mammalia; order Artiodactyla; family Physeteridae; genus Physeter; species Physeter macrocephalus. Next base: position 55,387,132 of record NC_041222.1, read on the forward strand.
AGAATTCTCGTTCTTGTAGCATCATTTAAGAGATGGGAAATGGATGGCAGTAGGACAAAACAGAAAGAAATAACTGAAATTTTACTAATGGGGACAAAAGATCATAGTAGTCTAATACGTTAAAGAGAGAAAATAAAGGGGAAAGAGAAAGAAAGGGAGGGAGGGAGAGAGGGAGAAAGGGAGGGAGGGAGGATAAACAGGGAGAATCTTGCATTATTGCTTTGAGAAGTCCTACAACCAATATCAATTTGGCTGCTTCTCCCTTTACTCTGTCCTATTTTATAAGATTTTATGGTTTTAATCACTTTAGGGAAGGAAGTGCAATAAAAGAGCAGTGTGATTTTCCAAATACACAGACTCCAGTAATTCCTACGAGATCCCTGTCAGGATTTTGGAATAGAGATTATGACTATTTTATGAAAAGTATCCACTGAAGAGAGCTCATTTGTTACTTTATTATAACTAGCATTTACGTTGTGCCAGATAGTATCAAGGAGCTAAACCACAAAATGAGCAGTGTTTAGTATGTGCTTTGGCAGTCATGCAGACTCAAATTAGGATACCTGATTCAGATTACAATTCACCCATGTCTTTCATCCTAAAATTATGTCTCTGTAACTGCTGAGGTATTCTAAGATACTGGTTTTTCAGCTCATAGGATTTTCAGCTTCCCATCAAGGACAATTTGAAATATTTTAATACTCAGCATAAAGAAGCTAGTTTCCTTCCCTCACATCCCCAAAACCTCACTCCAGGACAACATAGAGGAGACCTGACTCAGCTCCATCCTGGCAAAGAGAATTGATTCTCAGTGAAATGATGGTAAAATGAGAGGTTTGGACAATAATATTTTATCTTTTCCTCTGTGTGGTGTTATTACTGCTGGAAGATCATACTGGATCCAATCTTCCCAAACTCTGAAAAACATTCTGCCACAAAAGCTGTATTATCTTCCTACCTGACCTGATTTTTTTAGAACTAGAATCCCTGTTATGGACTATACAGCTATTTCAATTGCAAGTAATATGTTCTATGTTCCTCATATGCAAATTATTATGCAGACGGGAAATGTTGAGAAATGGTTCCTAGAAGACTACGTTGGTAGTAACTGGTTTCTGCACTGGATCAAGAGTTCTCTGTCAGGGAGGGTTATGTCTCATTTATTGTTGTATCTCCAGCTTCTAGCTCAGCACTTGGCACATACTAAGAACTCAACAAATATTGAAGGAACAGATGGACTTCAAAGGGAGCATCAAGTGGCAAAAGAAGAAGTACCTCCATTTCTCTTCTATTAGACAATGACACCATTTAGAAAGATAAAGTCCGGTTTAAATTGAATTTGTATAGTTCTATTGGGTTGGCCAAAAAGTTCTTCCAGGCTTTTCATAGGCTCTTACAGAAAAACCCAAACAAACTTTTTGGCCAACCCAATACTTCCACGACAAATCAAGATCACCAAAAAATATCACACTTACGAGGGTACCTAATGCCAAAATCCCAAGAGTTAAGCCTGGGTTAAATATGAATCAATTCCTGATAAGGCATTCAAAACTAGGCTTGATTACTGTGACAATATATTCATAATTGAAGGGAAATAACCTAACAATTGGGGAATGTTTCAATAGATCAGGGCACAACAATGAAATGAAGTAAACTGTATATCCATGGAAATACTAGTTTTAAAGCACCTTCAACAGCATGATGTATCAAATTACCTGTGCCACATTTCAGATCCTATTCACCTACTAGCCATGCCTTTTTAAAAATTCTAGCTCGGCTGCAGTGACCAGCTTTGCCTAAGTTCTAAGTGATTCCCATAAGCTCAAGTTAACACAATTTGCTTTATGTCTAATACAGTGCCTCTTCCTTTTATTCCAAGGCTTCCCTGTTGACTGTGAGGTGTGGCTCACCAGGGAACCTGCTCACACACTCATGCAAGGGAGTTCACATCCTGTAGAGCAGACTATGGACCTGGGGAAAAGAGCAGCTGGTGAATAAATTCTTTTCCCTTTTCTCCCCCATGACTGACAACTCTATGATGTAGTTCATTAGCTTCCTTGGAAAATGTTTCCACAGGACTGAGATGAAAACTTTGTATTGATTCTACCTGTTTCACTTCCCTTTTCCTTATTCCTCCTCCCTGGAATTGCACTTTCCAATAAAGTAGGAGCACATAAGACTTTACCTCAAGCTCTGCTTTCTGGAGAAACCAGGTAAGACATTAAGAATGTCCTAGAAAGAAGACATGCAGGCTAGGATTTTGGAGCTGGAATATCCAGTTGTTGGATGGCAGCAAGCTCAAGATCTTTCTGCAGAGACATATCACCCTCATGTTCCTTATTATATTACAGTCAGTAGAATCTTTGATCATCTTGACATTTGAGTGAACAAACTGGTCCGATAATTTAATATCCTACTAATTTGACTCTGTGAACAAGAAGAGGTAAGTATGCTAGTTGCCCTAGTAAGACACAGGCATGTCAGAGAAGTAGAAATAAGATCCATGAATCCTCAGTTCTACCACATTAGTGAAGTTCTTCTGGACCTAGTGGCCTATGGCCATTAAGGTAAAGGATGTGACTGCACCTTGCACCTTAATACCAAGAAAAAAGAGGCAAAACACCTGTACTCTGGATTTTGGAGCAAGCATCTACTATACCTTTGCTCAAGTCCATTTATTTGGAGACTTTTGACTGGTACTCAGAGCAAAAGAGGGATCTGTAGTACATACAGGCTGAGATGCATGTAGCAGTTCTATTTTATTATATTTTTGGGAGTGGGCCTCAGGAGTTCCAGAAAGTATAACAGGTGATTAGACCTCCATGTCAATCACCTCTGTTGTACTGACCTCTTGACTTCAACTCACACCTAGGACCATATGGGGATTTTTTTTTTTTTTATATAATCAACAGAGAAGAAATGAACTTGGGCCTGGCTTACAGGTGAGTTGGCACAATGTGAAAGTGGATTGCGGACTGCTGAGCCCCACACAAGGTGTCCCTAAGGAACAGTGGGAAGCTTAAGCAGTATTAGATGATCCACTTTGTATGGAGGGAGAAGTGACCTGAGGTCCAAATATACAACGACTCCTGGGCAGTGACAGATGTTTTAGTGGTTGGGAAAGGATCAGTAGGGGAAAAAGACTGGGAAATTAGGGATGAGAAAATATGGGAGAACACTAGGCAATCTGGGGTTTGCTGTATCAGATACAAGAATTGCTTCAGATCTCTCATCCACAGCTGTCTCTTATTCCAGATGCCACCGTGGTAACAAGGCACGCACATGTTCTGACCAACTTTACACTGTGCCATCTCGCCTCCTGCCTGAAACTTCCTCATTGATGCCAAGGTTTGAGACACAATCAGAGCCCAGTGAACCCCATTTTGTAACCAAAGCACGTGCAATGCAGAAGTACAGGGGTATCGATATTCTGTGAGAAGTTGGCCAGTAGGAAACGCATCTAATGTATAAATTTTCTTCCTTTGTCCCCTGGAAAAGAGGTCCTAATACAGTATGTGATGTTTCTCATGGAATGGACCCCACGACCAAGTAAGCAGCGCTTATTATCCGTCACCTTGCTATCACATTTTTATGCTGGCTTTTCCCTGTCCTTTCTCTGCTTCATTTGCTCCTCCCTGACCTGCTCTCTAGTATACTCCAGAATAAAGTCCCAGGCTCTGATTTCTTGAAAACTAGATTAAGACACATGAAAAACTCATCATGATATAAAGTTATATGACCAAAAACAGAATACAAAATTATATATCTGAATGACTTGTTTTGTAAAAAGTGATGTCTAGAAAATAATGTTAAGAATATATATCATGAGGGAGACGCAAGAGGGAAGAGATATGGGGATATATGTATATGTATAACTGATTCACTTTGTTATAAAGCAGGAACTAACACACCAAAAAAAAAAAAAGAATATATATCAAACAGAGTGTTAACAAGTGCTATTTCTTGGGAGCAAGACTATAAATGGTTATTTTTTTATTTTATATTCTAGAGTCTCCAAATTTTTTACATTGAATATATGTTATCTTCAAACTCTGAAAACATTTTTCTATGGGAAAAAGTGTCATCAGGTTTCTATAATAGAAAGTGGTCTAAGGACATGGTCATGGTACAAAGCAGGGGAAATCCCCTGCTTTGTACCAAAGCATGGTACAATCCATTCCCTGCGTGGCAATGGATGTCTTATAAAACAATGAAGAAGGGTCAAGTTCTAGAACAAGCTCAGTTTGCCGCAAAACAGAGATGGAGCTCAACCATGTAGATATGCAGAAGCAAAGAGCATAGAGACACTTGCAGAGATGCAACAGGGGCTGTGAGTTGTCACGGAAGGTAGGACTGGGGCTGAGGACAAGTAGACCCAGATCCCTATAGGTACACTGACATCATGGGGCATGGGTGCTGGCTGCAGAACTCATGACAGTGAGATGTCATATAAGCCAATGTAAATGTGTGCTATGTGGCGGTCAGGATGAAGAAGCACAGCTTGAGCTGATGGCCAGGGAGCAACATGAGGAAACTAGACACCAGAAAAGACAGTGCTTCCTACATTACTTCATGCTGCCTGTCAGCCCCTCTGCCATATTTGTAAAGTAAGACCAGAAATGTACAGTAGCCATCCTGGAAGAACTTTCTGCAGCAATTTATTTAAAAAATAAAGCTCGACCCCTGTAAATGGGGATAGGCAAGTCATTATAACTTGGAGATTCATTCAAAGAATACAGTTTTAAAATCAAATGACAAGCACTCACTGCAATTTGATGTTGATTTTACCTACAAAATCAGACAGGACCACAGAACGTCATATTTCCACTTTTAACTTTCAGTGATTGATCCCAGTTTGCCCAATCCACGAGGCGAAAATATCCTTGGGGGGAGCAAAGACACATGATGGTGTTTGTCAGAGAGAAGGAAATAGAGGGTAGAGAGAAGGAGATTGAGGAAAAGAAGCGGGGGGTAGAAGTAAAGAGGGACAGGGCCGGATTCCTGCAACTGTGTTTCCGGCAGCTGCACAAGGCCCTGCACTTAGATTCCAAGTTTGGTTTAATGCCCTTTTGTCGGGGTCTTGAAATTCTTAATTTTTATTTTGTACAAGTGATGTAGCCGGTCCTGAAGCACAGAGATAAGGGAAGAGAAGTCAAAATGTAAATAAAAACCAAAAAAATTATTTTAGTCTAGTTAAGATGAAAGAACTAAGAGGCAAAATGGGCTTTACATAGCAGGTGTTCGGTGAATGTGGCACAATATTGAGTTGAGTGGGATGAGGAGAAACTGGGGCATACAAGATATTTGATGCTGTCTTATTGTCATTAACTAACTGCTCAGAGAAGCTTATCTGTGGCATCCTCTTAGTTTCTCAAGACCCAGAGGCATAGAATGATAGAAAAAGCACAACAGATGCGCAAATGTGATAACGGGAATACACGTGAACACTGAAGCTGAAAAAGTACATGTGCACGTGTGAGGGTTGGTGGCAGGGTTGGGGGGTGTTCAAAGGATGAGACTGGGGCATCTATAGGACACTGGGCTCAGTGACCTGGAAGAGTATAGGGTAGGGGCCAAACAGACAATAAACTGAAGTGCCTTTATACCATATAATGCTGATACAGTAAAGTGTCAAAAATCCAACCTGAAATGAAATCTACCTCATGGAACGTCTCCTTACAAATAAGATTATACGATCATATTTTCTTTGTCACGAGCACTGTTTGACACACTGGGAGTCTGGTGGTGAATAGGAAAGAGCATGAATCCAGTCCTAAGAGAGTTTATAGCTTAGTGAGCCTACTTACACAACTCTATTATGAAAATTGTAATCAGCGCTTTGAAGAAAATATAATGAGTTATAAAAATTTATGGGCTTCCCTGGTGGCGCAGTGGTTGGGAGTCCGCCTGCCAATGCAGGGGACACGGGTTCGTGTCCCAGTCCGGGAAGATCCCACATGCCGCGGAGCGGCTGGGCCCGTGAGCCATGGCCGCTGAGCCTGCGCGTCCGGAGCCTGTGCTCCGCAACGGGGGAGGCCACAACAGTGAGAGGCCCGCGTACCGCAAAAAAAAAAAAAAAAAAAAAAAAAAAAAAATTTATGTATTGGACCCCTAATCTAGTATGAGGAAGGGAACTTGAGAGCCTTCCTGAAGAAGTAGCATTTAAATTGAGATTTGCATGAATAGGAGTCAGCCAGGCATAGGGTGAAGGAATTACAGGAGCATTTTGGGCACATAGCTACTGTACCCAATTATGTGAGGCCTAATGACTCCACAGCAGAGAGTTTTGCTTTTCTTTTGTTCCCTGCTGTACCTGACCACTTAGGGCAGTGCCTGACACAAAGTATATGCTCAATAAATACTTACAGGCTGAATGAATGAATGAATAAATGAATGATATGTTCTAGGATAGCACTAAAGTTTGAAAAGCCCTGAGCCAATGGGATCAAGATAAAATTAAGCCTTCTAAGAGTTAGCAGATTGTAGCCAGTAACAAGTAGATGTGGAAATAGATCAGGAAATAGTGGGGAAAAGGCACTGCTAATTAACCATCAAGGTCTGAAACAGTTTCAATCACTCCCACTCAGAATCACAGTCCTCAGAGACAGCACTTTTTCACAAGCTGTACATCAAGGAAGTCCACAGTTAAAAAAGCACGCGTTAGGCAATTCTAAGAAATGGGTCATCCTTTATAGAGACCAGCTCAGCCCTAGTAATTCCACAGACCTTTGAGTGAACTATCGTGCATTTCTCATGAGCCATTAAGGCTTGAATAGAAATGCTTCTGTTTTATTTTCTTTCAGTCTAAGCTAGGCTGACCACTGACCAAGACAGAGAGTTTTTATTGCCTAATTCTTAAGTCATTTTGCTGGATTGTTTGACTTGGACAGAAATGTAAGGCTTAACAGAGACTCACTGGGGTGAGGAACTCAGGACTCACCCCCCTTTTCTTTTCTATGATTCCACTGTCTCCACTAAAGGGCTGCCCCACCCACAGAATCAATTTTCTGAAAGAGTGACTTCAGTCTTTGCAACAGAAAGCAAAAGAAAATTGGAACCTTACTTAAATTATTGCTTGCACTTTTACACATTATAATCACCTAAATGAGAATTTCCTGTTGTTACCATCTAATCTTGCTGCCTCTAAGTGAACAGTGCAATTTAAAATATTTATTTTGTAAATTAGTATTCTTTGCCTCTCACATGTAATAAATCGTAAGTACCAGTAGCCTCTATATAAAAATCACAATATCTTTTCATTATTTATTTGATGAAGTCCAGTGCCTATAATAAATAGACCAAGAGCTCCTGAAAGGCAAGAACGATGTCATCCATATTTAAACTATTTTAACTCTATTTTTAATGTGCCTGATATGCATCAGTTTCCTTTCTACAGCGACTTTGTTATAAAGCAGAAACTAATACACCATTGTAAAGCAATTATACTCGGATAAAGATGTTAAAAAAAAAAAAGGAAGTTCAGGGCTTTTCACAGACCGTCTGGTTTTGAATCTCAGCTCTGCTTCTTTTTTTTTTTTTTTTTGTTGGTACGCAGGCCTCGCACTGCTGTGGCCTCTCCCGTTGCGGAGCACAGGCTCCGGACGCGCAGGCTCAGCGGCCATGGCTCACGGGCCCCGCCGCTCCACGGCATGTGGGATCTTCCCAGCCCGGGGCACGAACCCGTGTCCCCCGCATTGGCAGGCGGACTCTCAACCACTGCGCCACCAGGGAAGCCCTGGACACTTTTTAAAATCCAATTTTATTTATCATTTATTTTGTGCCAGACACTGAGCCAGACACCACATTCACAGGACACGTTGATTAAAAGAGTCCATATATACAAAATTCTAAAAAAAATACTAGGCACAGAATAAGCACTCAATAAATGTCAGCTATTAATTTCTCATTTAATCTGCACATATCTAACAATATCTAACAAGGTAGGTATTATTTTCCCACACCACAGTGAAGACAGTGTTCAGTGAGGGAAGCGTGAAGCAACTTGCCCGAAGTAACCCAGCCGGTTTGTGTCTGAATTCAGATGTGTCTCCTCTCCTGCAGCCACTCCTCACTGCATGTGATTTCATAATATTCTTGGTACAGATTTTGTGGCTTGACAAAAATATATGTGCCCTGATAATACAGAAACCTAAGCCCAACTCAGACGAATGGCATAATATAAAGTCCATGCAGACCGAAGAACACTGACTTTTCTCTTTGAGGAAGTGAAGTGAGTAGCATAAGAAACACAGGCTGCAGAGGCTCTGCGGTAAGAGCAAAGGAGAGCCCAGGCTGTGTGTGTGTGGCCTTTCCCACAGCACAGACCACCCCACAGGGCTCACTCCTCCAGCATGTTTACTAAGTACCAGCTTTGTAGAAGGCACTGTGTTGACACTGGGCAATCAGACAAAGATGGGTAAGTTAGAAGTGCTAACTGTCCTCGGGGAGATAACAGACTAAGAGCAAAAGAGACCCAAGACAAAAACACAAAATAACTGCAAACTGGGATATATTCTATGATGAAAGCAAAGGGGATACTGAGATAGACTTGGTTACAACTTTCGGCATTCAGGAAGTAGTCCTCGTAGTTGTTGGATTTCATATTCACTTTTTAAATATAATAAATATTATTCACAACCACAAAACATGCATCATGAATAAGTACAGACTGTCCCATAAGTAAAATGATATTTTTTAAGTATTTTAAAAACCCATTCACATAATGCATCATATAGATGGGTTAAAAACAAAACACTAGGGCTTCCCTGGTGGAGCAGTGGTTGCGAGTCCGCCTGCCGATGCAGGGGACGCGGGTTCGTGCCTGCCGATGCAGGGGACGCGGGTCCGTGCCCCGGCCCGGGAAGACCCCACATGCCGCGGAGCGGCTGGGCCCGTGAGCCACGGCCGCTGAGCCTGCGCGTCCGGAGCCTGTGCTCCGCAACGGGAGAGGCCACAACAGTGAGAGGCCCGCGTACCGCAAAACAAACAAACAAACAAAACCACTATATGGTCTTAATAGAGTCAGGAAAACATTTCATAAAGTATCATCAGTACATGACAAAAACTCATAGCCATTTTCCAATAAAAGACATCTCTTATCTTAATGAAAAGTATTCGCAGAACTACAGAGAGCACTGGTTCTCAAACTTTAGTTTGCATGAGAATCACCTAAGGGGTCCCATTAGAACACTGATTTCTGAGACTAACCCCTGTCCCTCAGAGTTTCTGATTCAGTAGGTCTAGGGTGGGGCTTAAGAATTTGAATTTCTACCAAGTTCCCAGGTGATGTTAATCCTGCTGGTCAAGGATAGTGGCCATACTTTGAGATCCACTGATTCACACGCTTAACTGTAAAATGGCAGAAGCATTCACTGTTGAAGTCAGGACCAAAATAAGAATTCTCACTTCTACTTTTTCATTTATAGACCCTATATAGAAAAGTTAAAAAGTAAAAGAAGAGGTTTAAAAATGAAACAGAGTATGAGATGCCAGAGGCTCAGACCAGGGTGGAGGCAGTGGAGGTGGGTGGAAGTGTTCCGATTCAGAGTATATTTTGAGGGTTAAGTTGACTAGCTTTGCTGTTGGATCAGATGTGGGTGTGAAGGAAGAGAGGAGTCAAGGTATTGCAGTCAAGAGTGCAGGGAAATTGGAGGAGGTAATGTTAGAGAGAGACATTGGGGTGGGGAGCACAGACCACAGGAAGGTTCCTGCAGACCATGGGAAGGACTTACTTTTCCTTTGAGTGTGATGGAAGCCCTGGGAGGGTTTTAAGTAGAGAAGGGATGTGATCTGGCATGTGTTCTAACAGCATCTCTAGTTGCAGAGTGTAGAACAGACTTTAGGGAGACAGAAAAAAAAAAAAAATGAAACAAAAAAATTTTGTCTTTATTGTGGGCAATGTGAAAGACAATATGTATAATCCATTCATTTACTGAATAAAAACATTCAGCATAGAGGTTCTTACTATATGCCAGCAAGAACCAATCAAATAGGTAATTATATATCTTACATAAAATTATCTCAAAACCAATGCTCTACCTAGAGATAGAGCTAAAAAAGGTATAAGATCTATATGTAGAAAATATTTTAAATTTACTAAAGCATGCATATGAGGGCCTATGAAAGGGATGGAGATATACACAATATTAATAATGTTATTAATCTGTGAATTTAATTAATTGATAAATATAAAGCAACACCAATCAACATCTCAACAGGGCTTTTCACTGAATGTAACAACCATAAATTCAGAAAATACAGAAACAAGGAATCTAAGAAAATTTGGAGGAGTAGGAGGACATATATAAATTAGAACTATAGATGCAGTCAGATAGAATGAAGATCAGAAAAGAAAGCCCAGAAATAAACAAATCCACAAATGGAAACATAACATATGAAAGAATGGCATTAAGAAGCACTGACTTTTTAAATAAATGATGGAAAAAAGAGACTTCCTATAAGGAGCAGAACTTTAAAACTTATGTAAGTAATTTCTCCCTAACCAAGATTATAAAAATACTTCATTAGTTTTTTCTTCCATAAAAACAAAAAACAGTGATCATAAATTTAAAGACTAGTGTATTCAAAAACATCACATTTCAAACTTCAAAGCAAGGGACTTCCCTGGTGGCCCAACGGTTAAGAATCCACCTCCCAAATGCAGGGGACATGGGTTTGAGCCCTGGTCCGGGAAGATCCCACATGCCGCAGAGCAACTAAGCCCATGCGCCACAACTATTGAGCCTGCGCTCTAGAGCCATCGTGCCGCATCTATTGGGCTCGTGTGTCACAACTACTGAAGCCCACGCGCCTAGAGCCCGTGCTCTGCAACAAAGAGAAGGCACTGCAGTGAGAAGCCCACGCATAGCAATGAAGAGTAGCCCCTGCTCGCTGCAACTAGAGAAAGGCCTGTGTGCAGCAACGGAGACCCAACACAGCCAAATTTTTTTTTTTTTAAAGAGTTTTCAAACTTCAAAGCAGGGCTTCCCTGGTGGCGCAGTGGTTAAGAGTCCACCTGCCGATGCAGGGGACATGGGTTCATGCCCCAGTCTGGGAAGATCCCACATGCTGTGGAGCGGCTGGGCCCGTGAGCCATGGCCGCTGAGGCTGTGCGTCCGGAGCCTGTGCTCCGCAACTGGACAGGCCACAACAGTGAGAGGCCCGCGTACCGCAAAAAAAAAAAAAAAAACGAAAAAAACAAACCAAAACTTCAAAGCAAAAGACCCATAAGCAAAATTAAAGGTCAAACAACAGGGTGGATCAAGATTATTTAAATACATATAATAGACAAAGAATCTCAACCAGAATTCTGACTAATCAACATAAAGCAGACAAGCAACGGATAAGAAAAATGGTCACAGGATGTGAACAGCCACTTGACAGAAGAGGAAAGCAAGATGGGCAATAAACTCGTGAAGTGATGTTCAACTTCACCTGTAGTGAAGGTGACACAAATAAAATAACAATGAAAGACATTTTCCTACCCACTCTGATTTAAGAAACTTTATGAAAAGCCTAGAAACCCCAGGTGTTGGAGAGGATGTGAAGAAACGGTATCTCTTATCCTGGTGGAAGTAAGAATTGGTACAGACACTTTGAAGAGCCATTTGGCTGTACGTATTGTGCGTATCCAAGAGGAATACATTAATGCTGACACATGTAAATGATGTTAAATGTAAGAATGTTCAATGTAGTACTGACAGCAATAGTAAATATCATGAAATAATTTATTTCCAACAATAGGAGGATGGACAAGTTGTGGAAAAATCATATAATGAACAATATACAACTATCCCTTAAAAATCCCTATTAGCATAGATATATGATTTTGAGTGGGGTGGAAAAAGTCAAATTCCAATATGAGAACATTTGTGGGTATTTTGAAAACCTACAGATTAACCCACTGTATTTCATGTAATAGAAATATCACAATCAGACCTGGGGGCTATCCATCAACTTCAGAATAGTGGTGCATTTTTGGAGATGGGAGGGAAAGCTCAGGGTATCTACCTGTATTCCCAATACAGTGCCTTATAAAGCTTGCATTCATCAACCAGCTCACCAAAATTCATGTTAGTAAAGACTCTAGTGATTCAGATAAATAAATTCCTTTCTTCTTTATTGATGATGGTGACTTGACACACTTTTAAAAAGATCTTGGCTCATTTCTGTTAAAAGTTTCTTTGGGAAAATTCAATGACGCAGAATCCTTCCATAACCCCTCAAGTTAACGGTTGCCATTATTAAAATTGTAACCATATTGTGATGAACTTCTGGTAGTTGTGTTAATCAAATTGCAAGAAAATGTCATTTCCTTAAAGAAAATATTTGGTTTCACCAGCCTGTAAATCTGTATTAACAATTCTAAGTCACCGGTTCAAACTGAAGGCCAGTACCTTGTTCATAGTAATCAACTGCAGATAAATCAGTTTGAGTCATTTGGCTATCTTCTCTAAGAGACACTGTGAATATGAAAATACTCAATGCCACCTGCTTAGGATGTTTGCCTTCATACACTATTTCCAGTTTCTTTGTAAGTTTGCCAAGTGTTTTCAAATATATCCCTTGGGAAAATGACCTATCAGTAATTTTTTCCTGCATTTTCTCAGGCTGATAGGAGAGAAGGTCTTTGATCATGTTGACTGAGGGCTTTCTTTTCAACTAAGAAAACTTCTTAGTTTTCTAAGCACAGAGAAACCTTATGCTTGTGCAGCTAGGCAGAGCTTTGTGCCAGCACTGGATATTTGTATGTCATACATAAAGCTTAAAAGCCAAAATCATTACCTACAGGTTGGAAGAATAGAGAATGTCTCAATATTTTAACTAAAATTATGTTAAGGCTCTTTTAAATTTCATCCTTTGGAATGCCAGTTATTTGCTCTTTTCCATTAGTTTTCTCCACTAAATCCTCTTCCCTTCCCACTCAATCCCTCCTCCCACACCCTACCCCTACACAGAAAATAACTGAGGTTCTTTCACAGAGGAATATTTTGTTTCCATTATTTGAGATAAAAAGCTAACAGTAATAAAGTCATCATTTTCAATGAAATTGACAAAAGGCATCATTCTTTTTTGTTTCCAAGGGGTGGGAGAACAAATGTAATTTAGAAATATCACACCATAAGACAATGGAAAGCATTAGGGGAATGGGTTTCACATCAGGAAATCTAGGGAGGAAACAATCCCTTCTTGTGGGATGGTGTTAAGTTTCTTTTTCCAGAGAGGGCAAAAGATCCACTAAGATGAAAGCAAAGCAAGGATGCCTGTGATAGCAGTGAAATTCATTTATTTATTTTCTCCCAGGCAGAGAAAGAAATCTGACAAATTAATTCCAATTTGGGGCAGGGGAGAGGTCAGATTTCATTTTCTTTCTTTCTTTTTTTTTAATTGGAGTATAATGGCTTTACAATGTTGTGTTGTTTCTGCTGTACAATGAAGTGAATCAGCTATATGTATACATACATCCCCCCTCCCTCTTAGATCCCTCCCCCCAACCCCCGGCCATCCCACCCATCTAGGTCATCAAGAGCACAGAGCTGAGCTCCCCGTGCTATACAGCAGGTTCCCACTAGCTATCTATTTTACACATTGTAGTGTATTTATATCAAACCTCATCTCCTAATTCATCCCACCCTCCCCTTCCCCCTCTGTGTCCACACGTCCATTCTCTACAACTGCATTTCTATTCCTGCCCTGCAAACAGGTTCACCTGTACAATTTTTCTAGATTCCACATATATGCGATACTATATGATATTTGTTTTTCTCTTTCTTACTTCACTCTGTGTGACAGACTCTAGGTCCATCCACATCTCTACAAATGACCCAATTTCATTCTTTTTTCTGATTGAATTTCCCTATATTTTGAGTATCGTTGCATTTAGAAATAAAGCCATTTCAAAATATATATACATTTGTTGAATTGTTTGACTCTGGTCCATCATAACATCATTGAGAATTGGTTTCCTACCTGTGAAATGTGGCTGTCTTTACCTACCTCACAGGGTAATTATAAAGCTGAGCTGTTGGGAGAAAAAAAAAAAACTGGTCTAAGAGAGGAAATCCAAACATTTGCAGGAGTTTAGGGGGTCACTGAAATATGATCACCAAGGTGAGAGGCGAGCGGGCTCTGTAGAGTTTGAGATGAGCAAGTACACTCACAAAAGCATTTCATTTCTTAACAAACTGTTAACCCTGTGCTAGACTCAAAACAAAAACAAAACAAAAACAAAAGCACAAGTCTTTGACCACTCTCAAATGTTAGTTTGCAGCCCCTTTAGTAATAAAAGAATGGGCTCTGGTTTGAGACAGACTAATAGTTTGAAATCACCTCAAAGTAACTTAGGTCCTTAAGTAACTTAGGAAAGTTCTTAATTTCTCCCACCCCCTGTTTTATTGAGATATAATATACACATAACATTGTGTAAGTTTAGGATGTACAAATGTGCTGACTTGATACACTTATAAAGTACAAAATAATTATCATCAAAGTGTTAGCTACCACTTCCATCCCATCACATATTTACCATTTCTTTTTTGTAGTGAGGACATTTAAGATCTACTTTTAGCAACTTTCAAGTATATGATACAGTATTATTAGCTATCATCACTGTACATTAGATCCTCAAACTTGTTAATCTTATAACTGGACTGCATCCTTTGACCAACATCTCTAATTCTCACGACCCCTCCTCAACCACTACTCTGCTCTCTGCTTCTCTGAGTTTGTCTTTTTTAGATTCCTCATGTAAGTGATATTATACAGTATTTGTCTTTGTCTGACCTGGGAAGTTACTTAATTTCTTTAAGTCTTGATTTCCCCCAAATGATAACATTATAACATTATGTTTCCACGTTGAGACATAAAGATAATAATAGTATATTCCTCTTACAGTGCTATAGGACTCAAACAATATCATGTATGTATATCCTACCTCCTCAATAAATGGCTGTTGTTACCACCTCATTAGAGTACTCTGTCCACAATAATGTTCTATACAGATGTAAGAGGTTTTTGGTTTATTTACTATCATTTGCTATGTGATATTTAAATAATAAATTACAAATAATAAATCAAATATAGAGTTCAGAAAAATTAATCACTTCCAGGGTGGTGGTGAGGAGACATTATTTTAAATGCTATAATTTTTTTGCATGCAGATAAATGCTTATTTAATTATTAGATCCTTGTGGGATATATTCTTATGAATACTATGAACAGAAAACTATTCTTAAATTTTCATTGAGACTAAAACTAGATCTAAATAAGTTAATCTTTTTTTTTTTGGAATTTCAGACAGTAAAGAAAAAAAAACATTGAGCATGATCCATCAAAAAAAATATAGATCTACAAAGCTTCCTTTTTTTCTTGTGCAATATATCATACACACCGAAGTATATATAAGGATATATAATTTGCAGAATAAAAATAAAGCAATCACCCCTAGAGACATCATCCAGGTTAAGTAATAGAACACTGCTAGTAATGTCTTAGCAGCCTCCTGTGTGCCCCTCCCAAATGAATTTCCTCTCCTTCCCACAGATGTGACAACTAATTTCTTTCCTTCCTTCTATGCATGCAAATTTAAACAATGCATTGTTTAGCTTGGCCTGTTAGAACTTCATTAAAATAGAATCACATTGTATAAATTCCATAGCCACTTCTTTCACTCAAAATTGTGTTGATAGAATTTTGCTACATCGGCGTGTGTAGCTGTAATATGTTCATTTTCCTTGTAGTACAATATTGTAATGTATGTATATACCATGATTTATTTATCCAATCTATATCACATTAACATTTCTCTTATTTCCATTGAGAGTTGCTATGAAAATTTTTGTGTAAGTTTCCAGGTAAACATGAATACGAATTTCTCTAAAGTATGGATCAAGAGTGGAATTCCAGGGTCATAATAAATGCATATCTTCAAATATGTTAGAAAATGTCAAACTATTTTCCAAATCGGTTCCATCAATTGACCCTCTGTTCCACAGGAAATGAAAATTCCCCTTGCTCCAACATCCTCAACAATATCTGACATGGTCAACAATTTCTTTTTCCCCCAGGCTCCATACAGCACAGGAATCTTTCCAGAACCTTAATCTGATCACATCCTTACTTTCAACTCTTCAATGGTTCCTCTTACTGTCAAAATAAAGTTTCAAATCCTTGGTCTTAACCATAAGGCCATGCTTTATCTGATCCCAGTTGTTAGACATTTAAATGTTGCTAGCTTTATGAGGAAAAGTTATATATTATAGTGGTTTTAATTTGCATTTTCATGATTACTAATAGAATTGAGCATCTTTTCCTCAGTTTATTGGCCATGAGTGCTTTCCTGATTATACCTTTTGCTTGGTTTTGTACAGGGCTGTTTGTCTCTTATCCCTTTATATGAGTTCTTTTTATATGTTGTAATAACTCACCCCACCAAATATATGTGGTTATAACAATCTTCTCTCACTCTATGACTTCTATTTTCAATTTCTTTATGTTATCTCTTGGTGAAGAGAAGTTCTTAATTCCAATGTAATTAAATTTATTAGTCTTTCCTTTATAGTTCATAGTTCGCATTTTGTTTAAGAAATTCTGAGGATATAAAAATATTCTTTATACTAACTTCTAAAAATCTTTATAATTTTGCTTTTCACATTTATAACTGAGAGTCACCTGGATTGACTTTTTGTGAGGTAAGAATCCAATTTCATTTTTTCCTATATGTATAAACAAATGTCCCACTTACTGAAAAGTCCAGGTTTTCTCAATGAATCTACAATACCTCCTCAGTAAAACGTCTTTTTTGCATGTAAATTTTATTAGATTCAGTGTTCTATTTGTTTGACAATTTTTATATCCCTGCACCCACAGACACTAATCAGTAGAGATTTTCAAGTTTTCATGTCCAGTAGGGCCAGTATACCCAACTTGCTCTTCAAGAGTATCTTGATGGTTTGGGACCTTTGTACTTTCATGTAAATTTTTCATTCATTTTGCCAAATTCCATTAAAAAGATAAAAATTTTAAAAGCATTAGCTCTACAGATCAATTAGGGGAAAAGTGACACATTCACAATATTGAGTCCTCTATGCCATGAACATAATCTGTCTTATTTGTTTTCAAAAAATGTTATTTCAAGAGTTCTGCAAGTCATTCTATACAGATTTCGGACAAATGTTGTTGGATTTATTTCTAGTTACTTTACGTTTTTAAGTTAATATAAATGATACACTTTTTTAAAAGATTCATTTTAACTCTTTTAGCTCCTATATTAGAAATGCAACAGATTATTGTACATCGATTTTCTACCTACACTCTTACTAAACTCTTATTTCTAACAATTTACTCCTTGGGGATTTTAATTCTTTTGGCTATTCTATGTGTTACCTGCAATTAATAACAGCTTTGTTTCTTCTTTTAGAATTTTTACACCTTTTATTTACCTTGCCTTACAGAACTGGCTCAGATCTCCAGTATAATATTGAATAGAAATAGTGATAAAAGGCATCTTTGTCTTTTTCAGATTCTAAAAAGAAGCGTTTTGGTTACTTACTATTGAATATCATGTCTGTGTATTAAAGGATGTTATAGTAAATGAAAGGCTTTGAGGAGCTTATTTTAAGATGCTATTATATATAGTTTTTACATTCAATCTATTCATATTTATTTCCTAGTTTTAAACAAACTTTATTCTTAGCAAAAATATAACTTGGTCATGATGTTTTATTATATTTGTTCTACATTGCTGGATTCAGTTTCTCAATATTTCAGTTAGGAATTTTGCATTTATGTTCATTAGTGAATTTGACTTGAAGTTTTTCTTATTTATACTCTCATTAGTTAATTTGGTATTAGTGTTTGCTAGGCTAACTGTAAAAAATGAACGGGTAGAGGAGAATATATCTGTCTTTCTCTATGACCTCAAATATTGAAATTATTTATTTCTTTAGCACGGAGCACAACACTGTGGCAGTCACAACGACATGTGATCCACAAATCTTCTTCGCTTTTCTGCAAGGCACACAGCCAGACTGTAATTTTCTGCCTCCCCACAGTTATATGGGGCTGTTGATTACGTTCTGGCCAATGGAATGTGGTCTGCATTATGAGAGTAAATGGGATACTGTATATAAAGAAAGTCTTTTGTTATAATGAATATTCACATCTGACACATTACTTTAAAAACTTTCCTCAATTTTTAGAGGTGGACAGTAACATAAACCAGAAATGGTAGTGTGTGGATTAAAATCTATATGTAAAGGGCCTAGGAGCTAAATGTGTGTTTAATAAATGTAAATTGTTACTATCATTTGAGGCAATAATGGTATGTTGATAACACAGTACTATTATACATTTCAAAGAGATTTAACTCTGAATCTATATTCCTTGTAAAAAAAAAAAAAGAAAAAAAACCCCAAGTCTATAACTGTAGTTTCCAAAGGAAATAAAATAGAAATAAAAGAAATGTAATTAAGGAAAATAAAGGCTTTGGAATTAAAAGTTACTCCAGACAACTATCATACAACTACTCTAAATATTTTATTTTGAATTAAGTGAAATGGACAAAAATGTGGTTATGGAAGCATTCTTAGAACTTCAGAGCATTTTGTTCTGTTCTTCATCTGGCATCAAAATGGCCGAGAGGAATAGCAGGAAAAGCTAGATGGTCAGCCTTTGTACCCTTCTATGCAAGGTTCCTTTCTGTCATGATAGAGACCAGACATCTGAGAAACTTCTAGATCTCTCACAGACTGGAGGGTCTCTCAGTTCTGGGAGAGTCACCCCCTCTGTTCCATTCAGAGCAACAATAGGTTGAGTTTAGGCAGGACCAATGATGTTTCTCTATAATGCCTGCTCTCCTGACAGTGAAGTCAGTCTAATTTGAACCTCAAAGACAGCCTCTGAGGAAAAATGAGGTACAAATCAGTTAAGTATAGTGACTGTTTTTACATGAATCTTGGATATTGTTAATGAGCTTTCTTTATTTCTTTCCATAAGCCACTGTCCAGCTCACAGTATCTTTGGGTAAGGGGTAAAACAGAACCTGTACTAGAATACACGGTATAAGGACTAGGTATACGAATGGGTAGGATATGAACCTGGCCTCCGTGACTTGGTCAACCAGATTGGTTTGGTGAGCGTGATAATTACTGACGTGGTAGTTATGACCTGGTAAATGGTCAGGGAGGCAGTAAGGACCTAGTAAAGAATGCTAAGTTTGGCATGTGTGGAAATAAAAAAACTAGATTCCATTCCAACTTCTTTTCATTGTGAAGTATTGTGAAATCATAATATTTCTTCACTTCTAAAATGAGGCCGTTAGTAGGCCTGAGTACCTTACTTGTTCACACCAAGGAGCAAGGAGGTAGAGGAAAGCAAAGAAGGGTCACATGATAGCTAAAACCACCTGGACAAAGACTACATAGCAGAAAATTAGCTTTATGGAACAAGTAGCTTATGAATTTTATAAATATAAAAATATGTATACATATAGTAGATAGTGTCAGGGAGGGAAAAGTAAATAGTATTGGTATTTTGTGGCAGTCAGTTGTACAGTTCCAATATATTCTAAGTTCTGGGGCTAAAATCAATGTTCTTTTCAATGTGACCTTTTCCAAACAGTCTCTGACATTGATCAGTGAAATGTTGATATTGATGTGCCTTGGTAATTTACTTACTGCTAAAAATAAAAATGTCTATTATCCTAATCAATGATGAAAATGAGTCTTTTTACACAAAACAAAGAGCCAAAAGCCCTTTATGGTTAAGGTGAGTTTATCTCTTGATTATAAAAAACAAAACAAAACAAATAAAAAAAACATAAAAACCTCTTTAAGTGGTATTAGAATGGGATTGAACAAATTTCATTTATTTTAGAAATATGTGTAAAATAATTGTGGGGAATCAGTATATGGGTTGGATAAAGCCAGAAAAGATTTTCAAATCAAAAAGGAACCAAAATATCATAGAAGAACTTAAAAATTTCTAATAATAGGTATGATATATAGTCATTGTAGGAAAATTAGAATATACAGAAATATAAAACCATATATAATAATCAGACTTTACCTTCAGAGTTACCTATTTATTAATGTTTTGACCTATATCCTTCTAGACATTTATTTGGGGAGGGAGATTAAAAAAAAGGACAATTTCTCTGCCAGGGACTATCCTTACAACAGTTCTAGGAGTGACTTGACATTATCTCCATTTTACAAAGCAGGACACCAAAATTCAGAAAAGTCAAGTTACTTGCTCATAGGATGATAAATGGCAAAGTATGCTTCAAATTCAGACAAAATGATTTCAAAGTTCAAGGTTTTCCCTGAACCCAAAGACTTTGAAAAGAATAATGGTGCTCAAAGTGACATGAGCAAGATGGAGAAGAGGAAGCACCAGACCCTCTTTCCTCACGTGTAGATACCAATTCAACAACAATGCATGAACCAATTCTCCTGAAAACAAAAAAAGAAAAGAAATCAGCAAATTTCTCTAATTAGGAATCCACACACACAATACAGAGAAGACACATCCACAGAAAAGGTTAGAAAGGTCCCAAGGATCAACAGCTGGCCTGACTGGTGAAGTTCTTTCTGTGTATGAAGCTAGTCCATAAAGACTGGGCGAGGTGGCTGTTATTTTAAATTCATGGATACCAATGCGAACTTACTAGGAACACAAAGAAATGGCGAAACAGCTCAATCAAAGGAGCAAATAAATGTCCAAAAACCAACCTGAAAGAAATGGAGGTAAATTAATTATCTGAATAAAAATTCAAAATAACTGTTGTAAAGATGTTCAGTAAGCTCTGGAAAACAGGACTGAACAAAATGAGAATTTCAACGGAAAGAAAATATATATTTCTTTTTAAAAAAAGAGATTTCGGGGCTTCCCTGGTGGCGCAGTGGTTGGGGGTCCGCCTGCCGATGCAGGGGACGCGGGTTCGTGCCCCGGTCTGGAAGGATCCCACGTGCCGCAGAGCAGCTGGGCCCATGAGCCATGGCCGCTGGGCCTGCGCTTCCGGAACCTGTGCTCTGCAACGGGAGAGGCCGCAGCAGTGAGAGGCCCGCATACCGCAAAAAAAAAAAAAGAGATTTCGTAATTAAAGAATGCAATAACTGAAATGAAAAATTTACTAGAAAATTTTAACAGCAGACTTGATCAAGCAGAAAAACAAATCAGTGAACCTCAAGATAAGTCATTTGAAATTATCCAGTAAAAGGAGAAAAAAAAAGAGTGAAGAAAGGCTAAAGGACTAATGGGATACCATCATGTGGACCATTATATACATTAAGAGAGCCCCAGAAGGAGAAAAGAGAGACAGAGAGAGAAAAGGGCAGAAATATTATTTAAAGAAATAATGGCCCCAAACTCCCCAGATACAGAGAAGGATAGGGACATAAAGATTTGAGAAACCCAACAAGTCTCAAATAGGATAATCTCAAAGGAGTCTACACCAAGCACATGATAATCAAATTGTCAGAAGTCATGACAAAGAGAGAATTTTAAAAGCAGCAAGAGACATTTTTCCAAAGAGGAAATGCAGATGGCCAACAGGCACATGAAAAGATGCTCAACAATGCTAATCATCAGGAAAATGCACATCAAAACCATAATGAGATATCACCTCACACTTCTCAGAAAGGTTATCATCAAAATAGAACAAATAACAAATGTCGGCAAGGATGTGGAGAAAAGGGAACCCTCATACACTGTTGGTGAAAATGTAAATTGGTGCTGCCACTGTGGAAAACAGTATGGAGGTTTCTGAAAAACCTAGAAATAGAACTACCATATGA
This sequence comes from Physeter macrocephalus, assembly GCF_002837175.3. Taxonomy (NCBI): domain Eukaryota; kingdom Metazoa; phylum Chordata; class Mammalia; order Artiodactyla; family Physeteridae; genus Physeter; species Physeter macrocephalus. Next base: position 55,408,926 of record NC_041222.1, read on the forward strand.
TCCAGGAATTCCACTCCTGGGTTTATGTCCAAAAGAAACAAAAACACCAATTCAAAAAGATACATGCACCTCAATGTTCATAGCCACATTATTTACAATTGCCAAGATATGGAACCAAACTAAGTTTCCATCAACAGATGAATGGATAAAGAAGATGCAGTATATATATACAATGGAATACTACTCAGCCATAAAAAAGAATGAAATAATGCCATTTGCAGCAACATGGATGGATTTGCAGGGCATTATGCTAAGTAAAATAAGTCAGACAGAGAAATACAAATACTGTATGATATCACTTATATGTGGAATCTGAAAAATACAACAAACTAATGAATACAACAAAGAAGAATCAGATTCACAGACATAGAGAACAAATCAGTGGTTACAAATGGGGAGAGGGAAGCGGGGGAGGAGCAGTAATCAGAAACATTCTAACTAAGAAAAGCCCATAAATTAATTATCTGAATAAAAATTCAAAATAACTGTTGTAAAGATGTTCAGTAAGCTCTGGAAAACAGGACTGAACAAAATGAGAATTTCAACAGAAAGAAAATATATATTTCTTTTTAAAAAAAGAGATTTCGGGGCTTCCCTGGTGGCGCAGTGGTTGGGGGTCCGCCTGCCGATGCAGGGGACGCGGGTTCGTGCCCCGGTCTGGAAGGATCCCACGTGCCGCAGAGCAGCTGGGCCCATGAGCCATGGCCGCTGGGCCTGCGCTTCCGGAACCTGTGCTCTGCAACGGGAGAGGCCGCAGCAGTGAGAGGCCCGCATACCGCAAAAAAAAAAAAAAGAGATTTCGTAATTAAAGAATGCAATAACTGAAATGAAAAATTTACTAGAAAATTTTAACAGCAGACTTGATCAAGCAGAAAAACAAATCAGTGAACCTCAAGATAAGTCATTTGAAATTATCCAGTAAAAGGAGAAAAAAAAAGAGTGAAGAAAGGCTAAAGGACTAATGGGATACCATCATGTGGACCATTATATACATTAAGAGAGCCCCAGAAGGAGAAAAGAGAGACAGAGAGAGAAAAGGGCAGAAATATTATTTAAAGAAATAATGGCCCCAAACTCCCCAGATACAGAGAAGGATAGGGACATAAAGATTTGAGAAACCCAACAAGTCTCAAATAGGATAATCTCAAAGGAGTCTACACCAAGCACATGATAATCAAATTGTCAGAAGTCATGACAAAGAGAGAATTTTAAAAGCAGCAAGAGACATTTTTCCAAAGAGGAAATGCAGATGGCCAACAGGCACATGAAAAGATGCTCAACAATGCTAATCATCAGGAAAATGCACATCAAAACCATAATGAGATATCACCTCACACTTCTCAGAAAGGTTATCATCAAAATAGAACAAATAACAAATGTCGGCAAGGATGTGGAGAAAAGGGAACCCTCATACACTGTTGGTGAAAATGTAAATTGGTGCTGCCACTGTGGAAAACAGTATGGAGGTTTCTGAAAAACCTAGAAATAGAACTACCATATGATCCAGGAATTCCACTCCTGGGTTTATGTCCAAAAGAAACAAAAACACCAATTCAAAAAGATACATGCACCTCAATGTTCATAGCCACATTATTTACAATTGCCAAGATATGGAACCAAACTAAGTTTCCATCAACAGATGAATGGATAAAGAAGATGCAGTATATATATACAATGGAATACTACTCAGCCATAAAAAAGAATGAAATAATGCCATTTGCAGCAACATGGATGGATTTGCAGGGCATTATGCTAAGTAAAATAAGTCAGACAGAGAAATACAAATACTGTATGATATCACTTATATGTGGAATCTGAAAAATACAACAAACTAATGAATACAACAAAGAAGAATCAGATTCACAGACATAGAGAACAAATCAGTGGTTACAAATGGGGAGAGGGAAGGGGGGGAGGAGCAGTAATCAGAAACATTCTAACTAAGAAAAGCCCAAGGGCAGATGGAGTCACTGGTGAATTCTACCAAACATTTAAAGAAGAATTAACACCAATCTTCTCAAACTTTTTCCAAAAAATGAAGAGGAGGAAACACTTTCAAACTCATTTTATGAGGCCAGCATTACCTTGATACCAAAGCCAGAAACACACACACACACACACACACACACACACACACACACACATTAGGGGTATAAGGTTGGTTCAACATATGAAAATCAATCGATGTGACACATAACACATTAACTCAAGAAAGGATAAAACTCACATGATCATCTCAAAATTGCAGAAAAAGTATTTGATAAAATTCAACATCCTTTCATTATAAAAACTCTCAGAAGCTAGGAATAGAAGGAAATTACTTCAACATAATAAAGAACATGAATATAAAGCCTAAAGCTATTATCATACTCAAAACCTGAAAGCTTTTCCTCTATGATAAGGAACAAAGTGAGGATGACTGTTTTTGTCACTTCTATTCAACATAGTATGGGAAATCCTAGTCAGAGTAATTAGGCAAAAAAAGAAAAGGCATGCAAATTGGAAAGGAAGAAATAAAATTATCTCTGGTTGCAGATGACACAACCTTAAGTAGAAAACCCTAAAGATTCTACACACACACACACACACACAAATTGTTAGAACTAATAAATGAATTAAGTAAGGTTGCAGCATACAAAATCAACATACAAAAACAACAAACTGAAAAGCAAATTGAAAAATTAATGCCATTTACAAAGGCATCAAAAAGAATAAGTTTCTTCCTATATAAACTTAACCAAAGAGATGAAAGACTTGTACACTGAAAACTATAAAACATTGCTAAAAGAAATTAAAGAGGACACAGTTAAAGGAAAATATATCCCATGTTCATGGATTGTAAGACATAATATTGTTAAGATGTTCATACTACGCAAAGCAATCTACAGACTCAATTCAATTCCTATCAAAAACCCAATGACATTTTTTATAGAAATAGAAAAAAGTCTTAAAATTTGTATGAAACCACAAGGATCCTGAATACATAAAACAATCTTGAGAGGAAGAAGAACATAGTTGGAGGCCTCACATTTCCTGACTTCAAAACATATTATCACAAAGGTACACAATCAAAAAGTGTGGCACTGGCTTAAAAACAGACATACTAGTCCAAAGGAACAGAATAGAGAGCCGTGAAACAAACCCACACATACATCTACTGGTCTTCAAAAGAGAGTCAAGAATACACAATAAGGAAAGCATAGTGTCTTCAGCAAATGGTGCTGGGAAAACTGGATATTGAAATGCAAAAGAGTTAAATTAGACCCCTATCATAGACTATACACAAATATAAACTCAAAATGGATTAAAGACTTAAATATAAAACCTGAAACTGTAAAACTCCTAGAAGAAAACAGGAGAAAATCTTCATGGCATTGATCCTGGCAAAGGTTTCTTGAATATGGTACCAAAAGCATAGGTACCAAAAGCAAAAATAGATAAATGGGACTAAATCAAACTAAAACATTTCTTCATAGCAGGTAAACGTTCAACAGAATGAAAAAGCAGACTTGAAAACTGTATATCTTATAAGGGGTTAATATTCAAAATATAGAAGTAACTCCTACACCTCAATAGCAAAAAAAATCAAATAACCCAATTAGAAAATGGGCAAAGCACTTGAATAGACCTTTCTCCAAAGACAACATACAAAAGACAAATAAGCATATGAAAAGACGCTCAACATCACTAATCCTCAGGGAAATGCAAATTAACACAACAATGAAATACTACTTCATACGCATTAGTATGGCATATATATATATATATATTTATATAAACAACATCATGTAACATGTTTCGGCACTCTTGTGCACTGTTGGGGAGGATGTGCAATGGTACAGTGCTGTGGGAAAACAGGTTCCTTAGAAATTAAAAATAAAACTACATATGATTCAACAATCCTACCTGTGGGTAATTATCCGAAAGACTTGAACCAGGACCTCAAAGAGGTATTTGCCCTCCCATGTTCACTGCAGCATTAATCATAACAGTCAAGAGTGGAAGCAACCTAAATGTCCAAGGACAGGTGAATGGATAAAGAATATGTGATATATACATACAATGGAATATTATTCAGTCATACAAAAGAAAGAAATCTTTTCATGTGCCATAGCATGGATGAACCTTGAGGACATTACACTAAGTGAAATAAGCCATTCACAAAAGGACAAATACTGAATGATTCCACTTATATGAGGTACGTAAAGTAGTCAAACTCATCTAAGCAGAAGGTAGATGAGTCATGCAAGATGAAAACATTCTAGCGATCTCTTGTACAACACTGTGCCTATAGTAAATAATAGTGTACTGTACTCTTGAACATCTTAAGAGAGTAGATTGCATGTTATATGTTTTTTACCATAAAAATAATTTAAAACCTTTAAAAAAAGGCGACGGTGCTCTTCTCTCCACTCTGAATTCCAGAGACAATGTCTATTCCATTATTCCTGATGTCTTATTACTGTTTTACCATACCATCATTCTATACATATTGATCAAGCTCTCTGAGTATATTTTTTCTGTATCTCTCATGTTACCTAGTACAGGGTTTTGAGCACAGAAGACAGTTAACAAACACTTGTTGAATAAAAACATTTATGCATTTGTAAAGGACAACTCTATTAAAATTTTCCAAATGTTGCAGGCTAGTTAATTTTTAGAATTCACTTCAATGGCTGATTTTCAGAAATCTATAAAGCTATAAATCCACCAGGAATTCGAAAAAGGTAGCATTATTAACTGAGAAAAACAGCTGGGAAAGACTTAATGGAAGATGTTGGTCTTCATTCATTCATATATCAGATATCAGCAGTCCCCAACTTTTTTGGCACCAGGGACTGGTTTTGTGGAAGACAATTTTTCCACGGATGGGGTAGGGGGCGTTCAGGCGGTAATGTGAGCGCTGGGGGGTGGCAGATGAAGCTTCGCTCACTTGCCAACCGCTCACCTCCTGCTGTGCGGCCCGGTTCCTAACAGGCCGAGGCCTGGTACTGGCCTGCAGCCCGGGTGTTGGGGACCCCTGTCAGGTATAGTTAGGAACTACTGGATGCTGTGAGGATGAATTTAGGCTCACAGTCTAATGAATAGCCAGATGATATGTAATAAATGCAAAAAAAGTCAACAGATGTGGTTAAAGGTACAGCATGATTAAAGCAACTGGCAACTATCAATGTCTTAAGGGGTCGCTGAAGGCTTTACATCTATGCATATTGAGTTTTAAAGAAACAATGTATACTCAAAAACTATATGGTATATAGTATTCCTAGGCAGAGGAAGCAGCAGGTACAAAGGTGAGAAAACATGAAAAAAAAAAAAAAACTAATTAGGACATTTGGAAAAAGTTCAGAAAGTATGGAGTATAAGACATAAGTAGGAGAGTAACAGGGAACATATGGTAATCAGATTGTGAAGGACTTTAAGGTCCAAGTGAAGGTATTTGTTAGAAATACAGAGAAAGACCCATGTCAGAATTTATCCCATCTTCTCTCCAATTTCAACGAAATGCAAGGACTAAAAACAACGACAAAAGATGTTGTTAATAGTATATCCATGATCTAGATCAATGAATGTGAAAATCGTACCCATTTGCTGGTTCCAGTCAATGTATTTGATCTCCTCAAGCAGAATTAATCTCTGTCTCCTTTTGGGTATTTCAGAACACTTTTTACTATCTAATGATATTGGTCACCTTTGACTTTATACTCTACACATATTTAAGTAAATTGTACTATTTCCCCAACTACATTTTTAGCCCCTTACTTATCTCTGTATCTACCACAGAGTTTGGGTTAATTGTACAGCACCAAATAGAACTGAGCTACAGAATTACTTCTTTCTCATAAATTTTATAATCTTTGATCTTTTTTGAATAAATGCAGGCAAAGAAAAAGTATCTTTCACAATATGGTTAACTTATATTTAAAAAAAAAAAAAACAACTAAGAAAGAACACAGTGTTTGGTTACTGACACCTAACCCTTTGTTTTTCTTAGACTTGAGTCAGCAGAAATATGAACCCTGGTAAGACTGCCTGTATTTCCAGCTTTTGTGACCCTTGTTTATTCATCAAACTATTATGAACTTTGGCCCAGTTATGCTCTTTTGCAGTCTATTTGTACCATTCACCTGGATGGAAGACATATTCCTTATTTTAAGAATCTGTTCACAGACATTTTGGAGGCATGGAAAGAAGCTAGTCAACAATATACATTTTGTGTTTCTATATAGAATGACCAATTGATTTTTTTCAGGGTAATCTCAGCTCTGAGTACTAATCTGGATAGGAAGTGCCTAATCTTTACAGAACTACTGGAGTAAAAGGGTATGTTTTTCTTTGCTTATCACAGGTCCAGTTATAGGATAAACCTCAAAGAAGTGTGTGTCAAGCCCCCCAAAGGGCTCAGTGTAGAAGAAAAGAAATTTCTAAGATTTGAAATGCTAGAGGGATAAAATAGTTACAGGAACTAAATCACAAGTCAGGCTTTAGAGGGAATATGGAAGTCAAGAGTGGAGAAGGACAAAGATTTTCACCTTTGTTTTCTAAAATTTTGATTTCCCTTTTTGTAACTTGTGCATCACACATTTCCTATTAGAGATATTTATGTGAATTTACCCTACTGTAGTCAAAAGTCATTTTAGGATTTTTTTTAAGTGCTGAATTCAAAAAGATATAAATTCTATAATTGACTACATAGCTCAAAATAATTTTATAGATATTTATGCTAAGCTCTTGATAATCATATCTACCACTTTTATGCCATTATCTCACTATTTGGTATACAAATATGTTAATTTGCTTAATGACACTTTAGTTTCCTAAGGGAAATAATACAATTTCTAAAAGTATTCATAGCTTGAAATGCTTCTTAAGCTCTGGAAAAATTTGATAAACAAATAAAGCCAGTGTCATCATCCTTGATGAATTTTAGGAAAAAAATCAAGTTTAATTTGAGGGTCACTTAACTATGTAATTCAGGGAAGGGACAGTACAACAGGAGACACTGTCTCAGATAAATGAAGGGTTTCAGATTCCGCAATTGGAAAGAATTTAAAAGGAGAGTCTTTCTTAAATCTCTGAGGCTTGTCTGTTTACTTACAATAAGTTACATGAATATATCTAGGTAGATATTTTTTCAAAAATATGCTTCTATCATCCTTTTGCTACCAGGAAACCCAATATAATTTACTTTTTAATTGTATCTACTCTTTTTTAGGATTAAAGGTAAAATTAAGCCCTTTCCCTGGTTTTTGTATTTTCTAAAAAAAATTTGTTATTCCTGATCTCTCTCTTGAAATTTCCTATAAAATATGCACTCTCAGGACAATATACACTGATCATTTTTAGGAAGGAGAAAAGTATGCATTATACATCAAAAGAATTTTAAAAATGTACTGAATTATAATTCATTGTTTTAAAATATATTTAATAACTTTGAAAAAGATGTACCTTTTGTAATGTTATACTTTATTAGACAAATGTTTGGGAGGGTCTGAGGTTCCTTTCCCTTTTGCTTTACTTTTCTGTTTGTATGAGAACTAGCATAGTTACAGAAACTCTCCTTTCTTTCAAAGAGGACTTAATTCTCTTCTAATGAATTTTATATTGAACAAAGCAATGGAAACAAATGATGGGAACAGAGACAGAGACGGAAAATGAAACTAGGAGTTGAAACTGTTAGTGAGTGGGAAGAATCAATGACTCCTAGTTTTGTAGTTTGAAAAGCTAATGGAAATTGGTGCCCTAAGTAAAATACAGGGTACAAAAGGAATAATAAGTTTGAAGAGAAAAATAACAAGCTCAAAAGTGGTGATACCACGCATTAAAGCAATTGAAAAAAAGAAAAAAGAAGGAAAATATGAGTGTCTATGGTAACTCACTGAATCCCACCACAAACACACCTCCTCCAAACACTGGATGGAAGACCCGTTTCAAAGGGGGAGGTTTCCAGTACTTATCTGCAAGATGGACCTCAGTTCAGGGAAAGCACATAGCACCTTATAACTTAGATCATCCCCCCGGGTTGAAAGGTAAAGTATAATGTAACATACCCCATAGCCGGAGGATAAACAGGCTTGGGTTACCACTGCATTATTTGGCTGCCCTCATCAGAAACATAACCTGTCTCCACAAGTTTAAGATAAAACAGGAGAGCCCTGATCATTTGACTCAAACAAAACCATCTTAAGTGCAACTGCTATCTTCCCTCCTGATACAGCACATGACTCCTTGTCAAGCCCAGCTGGAGACTGTGTCTAGAAGGATTATAGTTGAGGTTTCTGAAGCTGCCCTTTTCTCTTACACACATTCACTATGATCATCTCGTTTTTATCAAAACAACGTGATAAAAGTTGCACAGAATCTGCAAATGGTAACTAGACATAGAGAATTTCTGCCAGGAGTAGTACTATCCTGAGACATATCCTGAAAGGTAATAGCTTTGTGGGATTTGGCTGCCTGTTGATAATAGTTCATGTAATTTTCCACAGCCAAGAAGAAACAGATCAATCCAGGGGATTTTTGCAACCTTTTTTTTCCTCCCTCTATGTGAAAATATAAGGAAAAAAAATACATAATACAGTCCTCTAATAAAACTTTGCGGATCATTTTCATGCAGATGGCCACACATCTGTGAATATTAAAAATGAACTTTGGCACTTTTCCTCCTTATCGTAATATTACTATCACTTATTTCCTTCCCTATGAATATTTTATACCCCACCCATTCTATGACCCAACCCCAAATCAATCTACTCCGGGAAGCCATGTATGCTTATCTAAACACTGCAAGCAAGTATAAAAGATTAAGACAAAGCTCCTACTAAAAAATGAGAATGTTAAATAAATAATAAGACTAAAGTCTCTCTTTTAGCAATATGTTTGCTTTAAATATTATTCTCCTGGATTCACTATAAGCATTGAGATTTCAAGAAAAGAAGCATTCCTTTTGGTAAAATTTTATAAGCACAGAAACATATTTAGTATTTCAGAAAGTTATAGATCACATACACACTAAGAAAGTTAAGCATATTATTTGTAAGATTCAAAGAAAGTAGGAGATTTAGTTTTTGTTAGGGTGATAATTGCTTCAAATGTTTGTCTAATTAAGCAATTAATGAATTGTTGATCATCTATTATATTTCCTGTGTTGGCAAGAATTATATACCCACACACTGTATATAAACAAATATAACTGAAAAAGGAAATTATTTTAAATATGAAAATATAAAAAATGGGACCAAAGGGTTAAAAACAAACATTCTAAAAGCGATGACCTAATTCACCTACAACGTTTGATGTTTAAGATTCACGGGCGAAATACAGACTTCAGAGGAAGGTATTCCTTTGTGCAGTGAAGCTGAGAAGGGAAGATGGAGAATTCTGCTAAAGGTGCAGATAATTAGATTGTGCATCTTCTGTGGTCTTTCCAAACTTTTGGTTAAAAAAAAAAAAAAGACTCCTCAAAACAATAACTAGGCAAATACTACTGATTTGGCCTCTTTCTCTCAGTGTAGACTAAGTCTGGTGCTACTTTGACCTGAAAATAATAAATCAACTTTAATTAGTTCTGTGAACTGGAGTGTAGCATTGCCTATGATGAGTTGAAAGGCTCCATTTCTCCAAATCCCCACTCTGGTCCTTGAAACTGGAGTTTTGCAAAGCCTCATGTGCTATCACCAGCTGTAGTCAGGAAGGGGCTATTTGGAGTTCATTGTGAAAATGAGACCAGAGCTGGAGTGGGAGCTTGTGGAGTTTTACACAATGTCAGCCCACCCTTTCCCTGTGGAATAGGAATTGTTGGCAAAGTAGACTTCCTCTCATAGTCAGAATAATCTCAGCTTTCTCCTTGGAAAACATACAAAAAGAAAAAGAACATTCTAACATGCAATCATGAGGAATGTGCACTAGCATCCTGTTTAGAGGGATCAAAATCTGCATCTTGTATCAGCATTCTTGACTGCCCTCCATATGTCTGTCTGTAATAGGAATTAGATGATCCTTTTTATCTAGTGATATTTGAAAGACTGTGGCATTCACTGCACTATATTAAGTAGCCAATGAAATGCAAAGTTGAATGGAATGTTCCAGAGTTATCCAGTAAATTCATCCTAAGAAAATAAACCACCTGAATAATTCAAGTAAAAAAATTCCATTACCACTCTTTTTTCTCATTAACAAGTTTATTTTGGCTGCATTATCATAACATCTATAAGATCAGAATTTATCAAAATATAACTGTACTGAGTTATATTTTTGCGATGAGGAATAAAATTTAATAGTCTGTTTTCCTTTGTTGACAAGCTCATTTTGGAGTTATTTTAATGAATGACCTACACTTATATCCTCCTAATTTGCAAACCAAACAAGTTTAATCACCTCAAATTTGTACCAAATAAGGTGAGAAATGGTGCTGAGAAAAATCTGAGGTTTCGAAAACCTTCAAAGACTTGCTAATGGCTCTTTCAGCAGGATTTGCCAATTATAGCTACTTTCATCCCTCTAATAAAAGCTACCACTCAACTGAGCAAATCTAAATGGGAGGTTGATAAAATTTTCCTAGGATAATCGTTTGATATTTGTATATCTTCAATTGTAGAATATGACAAGACTGTGGTATTGAGATGTATATATTATTGTTGAGTTTCTGTGATGATAAAGTCTACTGCACACAAATGAAACCAAATTGTGCATTTTGCACTAGTCCCATGGGAAGCTCATTCTTTACATAATGTAGGGGTGATGACTGTAGCTTTCTTTAGGAATGGAAATATTGTGATGAAAAAAGGAACTGATCCCCTAAGCCCATGACTGAAAGCTATCTGGTTTAGACTGTAGTACATCACCCAAGAGTCAGGAGAGAAGAGATTTTTCTCTGCCTCATATCTGTAAATATCTTGCTGTCTTCTCTAACAATATTTTTTTCACCATCTTGCCTAATGCTGTATAGCACTGGAAGATGATTCCAGGACATAGGCTATATAAGGGAAAACAGTTTGCACACTAGAGAATGAAAGAATATTACATCGTATGCTTATATTACTCAGTTCTTCATCTTTTCCTTTCTCATACTCATCTTTCACACTCAGCCGAAAGTATTATCTTTCGAAAAGCAATTCTATGTTCTGTTGCTTACAACCTTCCAAAGGCAACATATTGCTTGTGAGACAAGTACAAATCCACTGCAGGGCACACAAGCCCAACTATCATCCGATTGTTACTCATCTTCTCCACCTTTCACTTTATAACCTAGAAATACCAGATTACTGTAATTCTTCAATGCACATCATGATGAATCATGCATGCTGTTGCCCCTTATGTTTCCACTGCCTGCAGTCTTACAAACCTTGACCTTGCTGACCCATGCTGACCCATACTTAAGACTCAGCTCATAGCACCCATGAACCCTCCCTGAACTCCTCAGACTGAACAATGGGCTCTTCTTGTTGATCCCATAGCACCCTCTGCTGTCTTCCATTATAGAATGGATCATAGTGGGTTCTCTTCGTCTTTCCTTCTTAGGAGACTGTAAATTTCTCAAGGTCAAAGGCAAATGAGTTCTCCAACATTGTATTCCTCTCTTTGCTGCCCCCCATCTCCACCTTCCAAGATGGGAATGGGTGGACAGAAATAGAGAAAAGCAAACACAAAGATAACAGAAACGTCTAGAGAGAGAACAGTAACACCAGGTGAATTCCAGCACAGAACAACTTGCTTATAATAAAACAAAGCCCGTAACAGGAGATTGGGTATGTCTCTGTTGCTTGAAATCTAGAAGAATAAAATGGACACAACACTCCGTAAATGTTCATGGGGTAGCTTCATGGTGAATGTTAAATGTTCACTCTGCTTCCACATCATTCTCTGTTTACTCCTCCAATTATTTTCTCACCTGGAATTTTCTCGCCTGTACCAACCCTCTAGGTCCATTCAGACCTAACTTTCTAAGCCTGGGTAAAATCCCACTGTCTCTATGAAGCCTTCTCTAATTACTCCAGGAAACATTATTTTTATTATTTCTGAAACTCTCGAATACTTATTCTTATTCCCACCATTCATAAATGTTTTAGGGCCTTCTTTTCTTCATCTTTAATCTCAAAAAATGTCTGATTAAAACTATTGATAATTGTATTGTGGCTGAAACCACTGATACTCATATTTATTATTGACAGTAAATGGAATGAATGCTTAATTAAATGTTTTTCTCTTTTCTCTGATTTCCCTTTCAGTTAGAATATTCATAAATCTATTGAGAACAACAGATTAAATCTGAGTGTATTTTAGACTTTTTACCCATCCGTGTGTTCTTATAAAAAACTGAAATTTCAAGTGTCTGAGGGTTGATAAAGGAGCTGTTTATACACAGGGGAAAGTTTAGCTCCCCTAAAATAATTGAAAAATACTGTATGCTCAAATTTTCCACAAATCCTCTATGTAACCTCGGGAAAGTGTATTTCCTCTTTGGATTTTAAATTTCTTCCTATTAAATGAAGCATGAGATGATTGGACATTTATATTTAGAAAGATTCCTCAATGTGTATAAACCTATAATATCTTGATTCAGTTGGTGTTAAAGAGTGGTATTAGATTGTTAAATTATTACATAAAGATTGTTAAACACGTATAGCAGATGAGTCCTAGTCCACAACTCAAATTCACAAGAAGTATGTTTCTTTTTAAAAATTTCACTCCATTTTTACATTGTAAGGACATCCACACTGAATTTTCTAATTTATGTTTTATTTAAATTTTTAAGATGTTCCTTATTTTTCATAGTACAGATCTTCTCACTTCATTACTAATATTTTCTATAATTATCTATAATTGAACAGCTTCTATTTTGTGCTTCATTCTACCTGTATGGCAGAAATTTAGTGAGTTTTGGGTTTCTCCCCTCTTTTTCCTCAGATGTACTCAAGTTCTGGGGTTTACAGAGTGTCAATGCAATGGGAATGCAGTAGGATCAAGTGCTCAATAACAGCTGTCCATAGTGGTATTCACTGAGGTACCCTATATTGCTGCATCATTCTCCATAGGTTATGCCAAGTCATCCATCCCTGAATCTTGTCCATAAGCCCCTTGAAGCCCAAGACCTCTCTCCACATGTCAGAATGAAAACCAAAATGGAAACCAATCTGATATATATATATATATATATATATGTATATCTCTTACAATAATTAAATATAAATTAATTAAATAATTAAATATAAAACAATATATGTAAAGTACCTAATTCTGTGTATGATGCAATATTAGAAAATCAATAAATGCTAAGCACTACTACTATTATTTTTTTTTACTTCTTTGAGTAGGTAATTCAGTAATATTTGTTCAAAAATCAAATATATATGTATACACACATATATAAAAATCAAAGTGAGAAGTAGTCCCCTCATCCAGGTACCACTTTATCTAGTTTCCCTATTCACCCCCTAAAAGATAAACTTGATAGAGTTTTTTTAGGCAAAGATAGTGAAATAAAGTTTATGATATCCATAAAATGGGGAGTTGAGGATATTTATTTTCATATATTCATATACATTTACAAGACTATTATCAAAACCTTGCAAAATAGGTTGTCAAATATTTATGGAGCACTTTCACAGACACTCTTCTAAGTGCTTTCGAAGTATTAACTAAGTTACTTCTCATACAACACTATGAGGGAGGTGCTACTGGTAGCCTCCTTTGACAGATAAGGAAACTGAGGCTCAGTGAGTAACACTTGGAAAGCAGAGGTAAGATTTTAATTTTTAGCACTTCTACCCTAACACAACTATTATAATTTATATCTGTACCCATCAGCCTTTGCATATACATATATTTTAACATCCTCTTTAATTCTTTTATCTCTTCATCAATTGTCAAAAGTTGCCATTATTCTCAGAAACACTTTGGATAGCCTAAGAAATAATTTATGAAGAATAGGTTTGAATAGGGGAGCATCTAGAGAGTAATAATCAAATGTATGTTTCCCCTTAATCTTTGAAAACATTACTTATTTTTAAAAGCACTGACAGTTGCATAAAATCAAGAATCCTAACCTCTAATAATAATGATGATTGATGTTGAAACAAAACACATCCAGTATCTCTCTATATCCTCACAGCAATTCTATTAGCATAACTTTCTTATTACTACCTCTGTGACTTATTTTTCTCCTTTAATGTATTTTTTGCAATGTCAATATGTCTTCCAAAAATGCAAAATTTATAATGGAATCCATGTTTTTAGAAAGTTTGAATATTTCCCAAATAATCTGTGAGTTTAATTTTTTTTAATATTTAAAATTTACTGACTCATAGATTCATATATTATATAAATATGTATATATAAGCAATATATATATACTTCTTATACTATATATGACATAACCATCACAATGTCAAGTAAAGCATTCAATTTTCAACATACGCTTGTAGCCTTATCTTTTACTCCTTGATTTTGCCCCCATCACCCAGATATTCAATTATACCGAATTATTTGCTGTCACCTCAATATGATATTTGCTTTCTGTGCCTTTGCTTATATTGATCCCTTCTTCGCTGAAGGAATACTATTCCTCCTTTAAGGCTCAACTCAAATATCACCTACTCAAGTTTCCAGACTTAAAAATGATGTCAACTTGGAAGTCTTCCAATCATAGCAATGTACTTCCATAGCACTGTGCATGTGCGGCCTAGGCCACATTTTATTATCGTATTTCTTTGCATGCCTATTAAGAGTTATCATTGTGTCCTAACAGAGTACCCGGAATACAATAAGTGCATAATAAAGGATTATAAACTCCATGAATGCCGGTGAGATGACATAGCAGGAACTCTTACTTGTATTTACAAGATGAAGCATATTCCAAGAGTAAAAGTGGTTTGCTCAGGGCTACAAACTCCTTCAGGATATATTACACAGCTATATGAGCACGTGAGAAAGCTAGCTTCCCAATGTTCCTACCTTTCTCGTGATGTGTGATAGGAACTGAAGAATGACAAAGCTGGAGAAAAAAAAATCTAGGTATTTGCAAAGAGTACTAGGGCCAGTTTACACGGACTGAATTATCGATATAAATACTCTAAATTTATTCCTACACATGTCAGTGGGCTCTGAGAATTACCTGTTATAGCTATTCTACATCTCTATTTTTTTAAGGGCCTTATAGGTTTTACTTTTTTTGTTGAAGTATAGTTGATTTACAATGTCATGTTAGTTTAGTTTCAGGTGTACAGCAAAGTGAGATATATATATATATATATATGGATCTGTTCTTTTTCAGCTTCTTTTCCCTTATAGATTATTACAAAATATTGAGTACAGTTCTAGGTCCTTATTGGTTATATATTTTATATATAGCAGTCACATCTCTCTTTAACCCTCCAACACCTTCACGCCTCTCCTCGCTCTCAAAAGCTGACCCTTCTTACTTCAATAAAAAATTAGAAGTAGCTACAACAGAGCCTTATTGCAAGGGAGGGT
Organism: Physeter macrocephalus; assembly: GCF_002837175.3. Classification (NCBI taxonomy): domain Eukaryota; kingdom Metazoa; phylum Chordata; class Mammalia; order Artiodactyla; family Physeteridae; genus Physeter; species Physeter macrocephalus. The sequence continues at coordinate 55,424,394 of NC_041222.1, forward strand.
AGAAGGATGGATGGACAAACAGATATATAAGAGAGGAAGGGTGATCTTATTTTGACATCTGGGACTCCTTTGATTGCAAGGGCTTAACATCTTGACTTGGCTAACAGACCTCTTGTTCCTTACTCTGTACGCCTCCCAGTTAACGCTCCCAAGAGAAAGGAGATCTGAGACACGCTGCTGCCTTGGATCACCTCAGCTAGTTCTCTGGATCAATGTTTATAAAAATAGAAAGAATAAATAATGATGGGAAAGAGACATAAAAATGAATTAAACTAGTCAATAAAAGAAGATGGAGCATACCATTTTTCTGTGATGGTGAGATAGACTTCCTGAGACAACTTTCATGTATCAGTTGGATATTCTGTTGCCACATAATGAAAAGAAGAAATTTTTGGTTTTTAGATTTCTTTAGTATAGTGCAAACTCTTCCTTAGATTTTCTTTCTGTGGCTATAAGAAGTGATAAGGGCTATTGAAGCTTAGGTGACACTCTTTCCAAAAGTTAAGCTCACTTAGATATATAGCTTATACAGTACAGAACATACCTCATCAATTCTTTTTGCTTATACCACTCTCTGTTCCCTCATACTGTGAGTTTAAGTGTATTCCCAACACCTAGTGTATCACTAAACACATAGTAGATACTCAATAAGTGCTTATTGAGTGAACACATACCTTGCTTGTGCTAAAAGTTTGGATGGAACTACAATTCAAAATGAAATAGAATGCACCATATTTTAGGGAAAGGTAGCAGTTTGAAATAATTATGTTATGGATATGATTTGCATACTACCTCATAAGACAAATACAACTTGGGGCAGTGCTGGAAATCTGGTACTAAGGAAAGACCAGCAATTTTAATTTCATTTTTTAAAGTGAGAGGGTACGGAATATACAATTTCAGAAAAGACTCCTATGTTCTTGGTCTGATTCTATCACATTAAAAAAAAAAACTCAGGAAAAACACACATTTTAATAAGTTGCTTTCACTCTAGTGTCACTGCTAATAACTAGATTTAATTCTTAGCTGTAAGATTTGCTGTGGTGTTCATCAGAAATTTCTTCAGAAGAATGGATTATTTCTTGAGTGTGCTTCAACTTTAATAGGTTCAGAGTCATGCTCTGGATTACTTATAAAGTAAGAAGAATAGACAAACTGAGAGTTTCCTATATAGTATTTTCCTCTTTGATTCTGGCTCATTTATAACTCTGGTGTAGTCTCAGCGTGACATTGCCAGATCTAAGCAACTTCACATAAAATGAAAATAGACTTCAATCAAGGTTAAGGCAGAAGGAAATGACTTTCCCATAAGACTTTGCTTTTTGTTTTTGTGGATGCATGTTTTCCACTTCCCATGGGATTGGCAATACAGTGCATGATGTTTATCCTTAGCTACTTATATCTCTGAGAACCTTATAAGGCTCTGCATAGAATTATATTTGTTGGTTTATTATGAAAAGAACATACTCTAAAAAAAAGGTTTATTTACCATCTACATCTGATTTTGAGTTGGTCAAACTAGGCCCTGCTATTTAGAGCAAGTTAAAATATTTAGCCTTGCTAAACACAGGGCTTATAATATTTTAACTGAAAGTTTAATGTTGCCTGACTTTGCTTAGATATCGCTCAAGGACTTAGTCAAGGCAAATACATAATTCTTTAGGTTTATATTATAAGACTTAGAGAAAAAGACATTTGCAATTATTTCTATGTTACAGGAAATTTAAATTTAAATTTCGCTTCAACCTCCAATATGTAGGTCAATTCACCTTTTTGCAAGGCACTGTTCTCTCACCCAACAGGATTTTGCTCACCTAAGTACCTTCAGAAAAGATCAGGCTCATTCAGGGTGGTATGGCCGTAGCCTCACTTAGGTACCTTCAGAGAGCACAACAAAAGCAGGGTTAAGTGAGGAGTTCAGGGACTACTGGCTATGAGGACATTCCTAGGTCTCTGCCCTCACTGACCTGTTGATTCAGCTGGAGTAGGAAAAAATGTGGCGGCTGGCATAGGGACCATTGTTTCTGCTCTTATCATTATAGTGAGACATTTTTGTGGTTTACAAGAAATGTCAAACCCCTGATCTGGCAGAGACGTGCCATTCTAGATTGATTTTGCGTCAGTAGTTTATTTGGCACAGAAAGACTCATTTATAGGGATTCTACTTTTCCTACTCTTGAACATTATTCTTTAATTACTTATAGGAATCTGTCATAGTTGGTCCATAATTTTGTGTAGGCCATATTGCTTTGTTTCTCTTTTCTGTCCTCTATTCGTCCCAATTCTTTCTTCTCTGTGTGCATCCAAGGTTCCTCTCAGCACTCTCAGACACTTCATTCCTTTGTCCATAGAAGAAAAGCAGGTTATGCCAGGGCGCGGATGGATGAGGGTAGGAGGAAGCCAGAAGAGTTTTCATTGCTAAACTGATAGAATCCAAACTGTGAGTCAGGGAGAATCTTCCCACAGTTATGACTCACTTTCTACATGTGCAAATATTTAAGGTACAGGTGGTATTTTCAGAATTCACAACCAAATGCAGATCTCCCAAGTTTCCCACAGGCTGACTTCACTATGCTTAATGGATTAAGAATGCACGCTTGTCTAGTTAGTTAATTAGTTATATGCAAAACTAATACCTTTCTCACCAAAATTTAGGCAGTAAACATGTCTCAGAGGAAATAAGCATAAACTAATATTAGGCAAACCTGGGCAAAAATCCCAGCTCTGTCACTAACTAGATTTTTAAAAATATGAACAAGTTTAGTTTAGCACTTTAACATTCTGGGCCTTATTTTTCTCTTCTATAAAATGGAAAATAATTCTGGCCTCTTAGATGTGAGAGAAATCTAGAAGTGAACTCTATCAAAACATTGACAGAGTTGATTTTGCTGGTCAGGTTAAAAAGGCAGGCATCTCTTTAGCCACCTATGGTTCCACGTATATCCTGAAACTTGACTGATGAAAACAACTTTCCAATTTAGAAGATCGTTCTTTGAAGATCACAACACCACTTAACAAGGTTGCTAAGAAGTACAAATAAGAACATAGACAAAGGATATTACAGTATACCTACACACAGTGGGCTTTTAGTTAATGCTAACCTTTCATCCTGATCATGTTAATTACTATCAATACAATAATGATAATAAGCTGTGATGCAAAATCCTCAGTCATAATCTAAATGTGATGAGGCTAGAGGGCAGACTGGAAACCTGGGAGTAGGACCTTGGTCAAATCACCTTAGTCTGGAGTTTGGCCCTAGCACGCTGACTCAGTAGACAGGGTGCTGGTCACTACTAGATGATTCTCAACCACCAAACTCATTAACAATAGATGTAACCATTTACAATGAGAAGTATACTTATCACATGCAAAGATTCTAGTATTCACAATTTAATTCGGCAGGAGAAATCAGGGTAAATTAAGGTTCATAAGCAAGTGAAATCAGAACCAAGGTAGGAAGTCTCTGGCTGACCTTAAAAATGGGGGTTACCACTGATGTAAGCTGACGTATAGCTACTGTTGGAATTAACTTACTGTATGGATCATAAGGACAAGATATTTACATAGGAGAGCTAGAACTTTCTAGCACCTAGTCACTGCTGGTGACACACTGACAATGGATCTTACTATTTTTTAATGCCCTTTTCTTTCCTCCAAGTTGACCAATTCCCTTTTATTGTCACTTCATTCTTTCTTCCTTTCTTTTTATCCTTTTGTTTCCCTTTTGCTTTATGTGTATTTCTTCCTTTAGTCTTTCTTTTTTTCTCTTCTTTTTTTAAGGCAGGATATAATAGGTTCCAATAGTTTACAACTTATATATGTTAGTCATTCTTCTTTAATCCAGTGCCCCTCCTTGTCTACTCAAGATTTACATATTAACACTGAGTTGTATTTGCATTTCACTGATCTCATCCAATGCACAATGATTTTGGCTGATTCGTTTCTTACAGCTAAAATTAACTTTGTATTCTGGAGGTAATGTGCTTTAATCCCACCATGTATATTAGGAATGCTCTTCTTAACAAGTCAATTAAACACACGATGCATGTGAAGTGTACCACCCCCGTAGAAATGAATGACCGACATATAATAATTTTCTGTGGAAAAACACTTCAGAATTGAACCTAAAGTGCTAGAAATCTAGGTCCTCTGTCTCTCCAAGTGTTCCTATCATCCCCAGCTTCCATGACCCAGCTGGCTGGTCATGGTGACTGCCAGGTCTGATTCCACGTTGCGAAAAAAGAACAGGACCGCTAGTCTACAGGCTTCCAACCAGGATTGGTTTACCTGCTTCCCTTTTCATTGCCCTTCATGACTCCCAGTCAGAATTTTTCTCTTTCATTACCACTGTGGCCTAGCCTAGAGATTCCTATATAGAATGTTTTGATTTCTTCTAATGTATTCTATTTGAGTAATAACAGTATCTACCTCCATATAGTTGTCTTGGGAAAGGATTAAAATGATACAATACATGGAAATAATTTAACAGAGTGCCTGAAAAATATTAAGTGCTCAGTAAACCTCTGCCTCTTTCATACATTAAACAATAAATGTCATGAAAGTGACATTTGTATTTCCAGCCATTAAAATCATGCCTAGAAGATAGTCAATGGTCAAAAACAGTGTTTTAGTGAATAAAGTACTAGAGGGAATGAAGAATCAAAACACCCATTCACATGGCTTCCTTCTCCTTTTTAAACTTAGAGTCCCAGTGCCTTTTGTCCTTTTCCACCAAAAAATCCCAAAGAAGAAGACTGAACATAGCCTGGGAGAATAGAACCTAGCCCAATACCACTGGCTCTAGCACAAAAGGTTTGGTTTTCCTTTTTTTAAATCTTAAATTTTTATGGAATTTAATACAAACATTTTGTTTTAAACTATTCCATAACCTCTTATTCTTATTCATAACCTCTGGCATCAAATCTTTACCACAGGAGTTTAGAACACTAATGACAGTGTTTCTCAAAAGTTGGTCTACAGACCACCTGCTTCAAGATCACCTGAATGCTTTTTAAAAAATCACTTTTGGGGGAACATTTCTCTGCTTTACTGAATCAGAATTTCTGTGGATGAAACCCCAAATCTCCAAATTATTTTTTGCACTTTAAGTTTGTGTGACACAGATTGAAAGACAACAGAACTGTGCATGGATACAAATAAAACTTTTTTTACCCAGGATTGAAAGACGTTTCATCTACTATTAAAGGAAAACAAGAGTCAGAGGAGTTCCTTGAGCATTTAATCACAGGGGCTATATCTGTAATAAACTAGACCAGAGCTCGTCAGCAGTTAAAGCTATAAGAACAGATTTGTCCTGACAAGGACAAATGTCAAGGTCAAAGCCTAGTTGAGAAGAGGGTTTAGAGGAGCCTGACTAAAGTTTGGTCAAGGAGAGAGTCTTTGTCACTAGTCATGTGAGCCTGTTTAAATTTAAGTAATTAACATAAAATTTAATATCCAGTCTATCAGGCACACTAATCATATTTCAGGGGCTCAAAGTCACACATGACCAGTGGCTATATTACTGGGTAGCACAACACTTCCATCAGCACTGAAAGTTCTATTTAACGGCACTGCTCTGGAGAAAAGAGTTTATCAGACCAAGGTAGGGTCAATGCTGTAAACAGCTAAAAGGACATTCCCACCCCAAATTAACACAGCGTCAGAGGAGAGAAGAGGAATTGCAAAGAGAACTAATCTATGCCAGGAACTATGTCCTGGCTAGGTAGCTCCATCCAGAAACAGCTACTGCAAGGAAGGAGAAGCACAAATCTTGGTGGACAGCCAGTCTTTTCTGCCACAAACATCTACAAATCTTCAGAAAAAAGACTGCCGAATTTACAAATGTATTGAATTTGAAAGTCAAAAAAAGTGCTGGGTTTCCCATTGTATTGAGAATGGTATGTGGAAAGCAAGAAGTTCAGCTGGAATTAGAACTTGAAAGGCAAAGAGGTCCATGGAATTAACTCCACCTGCCACAGACATGGGAGGCATTTGGAATCCAGGTCTTTCCAAGTCTCAGTATCATAGAATTGGGCTCCTCTAGCAACCTCACCTAGACAGGTATATAGACTGCTAAAATTCATCAGAATAAATACTGTGTGTGTAAACTGGCCTTGATAAAAATTAAACAAAAATGTACATATGTTATATTTATTCCTCAAACTTGTCCTATGGGAAAACCAAAGGTCATCATGTTTAAGAAACTTGCCACACTATGCTATGTATGGGACTTATAGTAACTTACATTTTTTAAATGGTAATTTTATATTATATCTACTCTCCTTCCTATGGGACATGAGCACAGATACCTCCAGGTAAGCTCTGTGGTGGAAAAATAAGCAAACTATAGATCATGTATGCAGAGTAGTGGTATCTAGACTCTGACCCAGGAAAGAAGATACTGTATCAGCATAACTGTGGTTTATTTGTAAGAACAATGACCTAGCAGGCATTTGGAATCCAGGTCTTTTGAAGTCTCAAAGCACCAACCATCTTAGTTTGTAAGACATCAGCATGATCAATATTTCTATTATTCAGTCTTCAACTGGATCCTCAGTTACATCCATCTGAGACCAGAAAAGTACTAAAGCCAAAGCTAAATTACAGGCACCACTATGGAGAGTCAGAGCCCCTTATTTGAGGATGAAACAAAATATCAGAGAGCCATCTGAGGATAATTCAGACTTCCAAAATTATCAGGCGATAAACTGAAAAGTGTTGATACTGTTCTCTATCATCTGTCAACAAGAACCACTTTCCTTTCTGTTTTTTCACGTCTCCAATTTTCAAGGATTAGTTTAAGATTACAGCAGGCAGTGAGTTTTAATTAAAAATAGACTGAATAGATTAGTGGACTGGAAAATGGAGCAGAGTATTGATGTTTAATAAACTCAATTATTCCTGATATTTTCTTATAATTCTAGTCTTTATACTGCTCTATGGCGAAGCCCTATTTTTATTACCTTGTACTCTTAATGTAATATAGTATAATTATAAATATATTTCATGAACCCCTCCTATAATTAAATCCACTTAAAAGATTTTTTAGAAGTCTTTATTAAACAAAAATGTTATTATATATATTTAAAACTTGAGCACACACTGATATTAACAAAAGTCAATAATATTACAGAAGCTTTACTATCTACTTAAGGAAAGATAGTGCTTCAAGGAGGAATTAAAGTCACAAATTTAGATTATTTCAGAGCAGCACTAGGAGAGGAGACTGCTTATAAAAGAAGGGTTGATGCTTAGGAAAGAAAGAAAAGATCACACTGGGTTTTCCCAAAAGGGAGCCATTTTGTGAAGATGAGAAAAGAGAGTCTAGTTGCAGTAAGAGACAAGATTCAGGAGTTTACTCAGTGATTAAACGTGTAATCATAACCATGTTATGAACATGGTATTTAAATATGGAAGTTCTATTAGCTAAAAAAAAAAATGGATATTTGAAAAGCAGATAAAGTTGAAACTGTTATCAAAAATCAAGTTAGACATATGCAATTTATTATTTGTTATTCTTTTCTTTCCCTTTTCTATCACGTATTCTTCCCTTTATTTTCCCTGTATAAATTAACCAAATCACCAATTATTTATCGAATGCCTTTCCTGGAAGAGGTATTTTGCTAGGAACTGTGATATCCTTGCCATCAAAGAGCTCATAACATTTTTGGGGTTGAGAGGCGAGATAAAATAAACATGTTAAAAAGTGAGTGGCTAGACAAGATTTAAGAAGTTCAAAACAGTAAGTGTCACGAGGCAGCTCCAGTTTCACTGCCTGAGGAATTTTTTTACATGTTGATACCTAGCAACGCAGAGTAGTTCTGAGGTGCCAGTGATCACTTCAACCTTGGATGATTACAGAGGAATTTACTTAATTTTCATTTTAATTCATTTGTATTCACGTATAATATAGATACAGAAAGGTGCACAGATCTCAAGTACGCAGTTCTATGAGTTTTGACAGTTGCACGTACCCACGAAACCATAAGCGAACTAGACATCAAATATTTCCATCACCCCAGAAAGATCTCTCCCGGCCCTTTCTAGCCAGTCCTGACTCTCCCATCCTGCCTTCAGAGGCAGCTATTTTCTGATTTCTGGCTGGTGGTCAGCTGGGAGCCCCTTTTGGCTTAAACAACACCCACTTTTCTTATCATTTGACATCCCCGCCCCCATCTGCAAGCCAACAAAGGTGCATCAAATCCTTCCTGTGGTTAGAATCTGATTTTCCCTGGCCTTCCTCTTCTGACACCAACTGGAGAAAATTCTCTGCTTTTAAATTCTCACATGACAATCTCCCCGGCTTAAGGTCAACTCTGCCATTTAAGGTAACATAATCATGAGATAGTATCACAATCCCAGGTTCTGGGAATGACGGGATGTGAAATTTGGGGGGACCTTCCTAGAAATACTGCCTACTACATTCACTGAAATTGTCTTGTCAATGTATGTATTTAATTGATTGGAAAGTGGCCAGAGGAGTGAACAGGAGGCAGCAAAGGTTGACAGTGCAGGCCAGAAAGCGGCCACTCTGGTCTGGACAGGACTGAACTCCAGATCATAAAGGAACCCAGGAAATGCTGAATGTGTCTGTCCATGTCTAAAGTAATAGTCAGCAGGATTTACAATTCTACTGCAGACTTCTGGAATATTGAATTATAAAGCGAGAAGAGCAGAGAAAACCAGCCAGAGGAGGAAGGAAAATACCTGCAGTTAGAACAAACAAGTTTTACAGGAAATGAAGTGTGATCTGTGTGAATGAAGTACAATGTCTGACTAAGCAATAAACCGCACTTACATAATCCTATTAGGGAGATACTGAGTACTGATGTAACCAAATTACGGTCTATTTTTACTGAAAAAAATGGAGGAAGGGAAAAAGGCATGGGTAATATAAGACTGCTAAAGTCTAACCTTCCGTAATACAAACAGAAATATGTAAATAAAGAAATATGTGTAACTTAGAAATATGAACATAAATTACAGAATAAATTAAAAGAATTTGAGCAGGTAGGAAAGGTAGGAAAGAGGGCTTTTCCTTTTCATTATAAAAGTTGCAGTATTTGAACCTTGAAGCTACATAGATTTAAAAATACAAATAATTTTAAAAGAAGATAATATATATGCAAATATTTTGTTTTAATAGCCAAATATATATAATTTAAAACCTAAACAGTTTTTGAACTCTAAGATTTTGAAGAATTGCATTAATTTGGGCAATTCTCATATTTTGTGCTGTTATTAATGATTAAAATACTTTAAAATCACCTCAACAGAATCACCTCTTTTGGCTTATTTCTTGTCTCTGCAATCATGTCAGCTTGCAGGGGGCTGGGTAAAGGAGGAGATGAACCTAAATCTGCATTGAAATTGTGCAAAAAGCAGGCTATAAAGGTGCCCAGTCATGTGGGATTATTGCCAAACGTTCAGAACAAAGGGAGAAGGCTTTTTAGGCTAAAGTGGGCTGCTTCAGGAGTTATACTCATTTTGAGCACTAAATTCTAGACTTTAACCATCCTCTGAGTCAGGTTCTACATACAACAATAAGTACAGAGGTTTTTAACTTGGGATTTCACGAAGGCAACACAAGAATTTGTCTAGAGTGAGTAAATCCCCTCTCTGAAGAGAACTACATGTGTGGCCACTTACGCCTGTATACATGCAATGAGCAAGAATCCATTCAGTGTGGGATGTATCAGACTCCAGTTTCACCTCCTCTAGTAACTGACGGCAGCCCTCAATACTTTTCTGATGAGAGGGTACTTCTTCTCTTGTTGTGTCCTATGGCCTTCTCATACGTGTTTTGGGTCTGGGTTGGTATGACTGCAACTTGCTCCACAGCCCCTATACTGATCAAAGTCGGGTGCTAACCAGAGTTCATCACCCCTGGTGATGAATGTCTCCTGCAATGGATCCCCACCTCTCTAATCTTAGCACCCTATGCAGCCTTTTCAAAATTCTGTTTATTCTTTGGAATCGTTTTGTTGCAGGAGTGTGCATTTCTTATGTATCACCGTTAAGCATGTAATACACACATCCTATGCTTAGGAAACTTCGTGTTACCAGTAATGCAATTCTACGCTTTATGCTAGAAGAGATTACATGGTAATGGCCTAAGTCACTTTCCTTATAATTAGGTATAACTAATTTCAATAATGTATATATATATTTAGTTAATTTAACAAATATACTCTGAGAAGCTATTTTAGATTAGGCTCTGTAATGATGATAAAGATGTAATGTCTGCCCTCAAGAAGCACAGAGGTGACAGGAGAAAGACAATCAAAGTGGTTTCAATACAGCTTCCCATGCGAAATGAGCTCGGGCACCTAAGAGAGACGTTGAACCCAGATGTAAGAGGGCATGGGAGACGGCTTTCTGAAGAGGTCGAAGAATGATGATCATTTCAAACAGTAAGAGTTCCTTGATTTAGGGGGGAAAAAAATCCAATTTATTTCTCTCCCGCTTCTTACCCTCTCACCTAAGTCCCACTGAAGTCTCCACTCACCTACTTCACCATCTTCCTTCTTGGCCCGACATCTTATTTGCACCTAGATTCTCAGTGGGGTTGTGAAGACATTGTTCACTACAGGAAACACCTACATTCTCAGTCCTGAGCCAACTGTTAAGGAGACTGAACTGTGTGTAATGATTCCTATTACTGAATCCAGCATTCCTTGGCCATTCCAAAGCATTGTTGAAAACAAAACAAAAATGTGCTCCAATGTCTTATACCTTAGTGTGCAACACTACAGACTATCTTATGTTTGCTCTGCTGCTCTCAGTAGGATAGAAGTGACACAACTGTCACAGGAAAAAAAAAGAAATCTCATTTTCATTGACTACCTTTCTTTAGCCCCTATACGTAAAGAATGGCATCTTTAAGATTTTCATCACAAAACCTCTTGGTCCGCAAGAGAAAATCAAACTTTAGATATTATTTCATAGTTTAGAGGGATCCAGAAACAGCAAACATTTACTCCACAAACTTTAAAATACCAGAAATGCCACTGGAGCAGTACATGTGTGTGAATGCTTATTTTCCCAAGGCTGAATATTCTGCCAACCGGGGCCTGTCAAAAGAATTTGGAGCAGCTCACTGCAAGACGAAAAACAGACCTTACCTACCCTGGTCCAACCCAGCACAGGAAGTAGCAGGGAAACTTGTATAAAATGAGTCCAAAATTCAGGGAGAGGAAAAGAAGAAAGCTAATCGCCTTACCTAAACTCTGCTGTTAAGTGTAATGTTGCTAGAAAAGTGCTAAATATAGTCCTACCTAAAGAAATGAGTTCTCGTTTATAAGATGTAATTTAAAAAATCATCTCCACACACCTGCCATGTCACTTCATACGCAAAGGAAAACAGATGACTTAAACCGGAAGGAGCAAAATCTCGAAGGTTTTCCCTTGGTATGCATCAAAGGTCTTAAATTTATTCCTAGTCTTCTGGAAGCTAAGAGGAGCTCCTTTTGAAATGCATATGTACCTACCAAGGTGACTTGGGTGCAACTGGATCACAGCTCAGTGGTAATGTCAGGAGCCAAGGAAGGACAATGAGTGCAGTGGTCCAGGGCAGATGAAAAGGGCAATGGCAAATCTTGGGAGATGAGAGAAAAAGCAGAGGTGAAGCACGGGCACAGCTTCTTTTTGAAGATTCTGAGGCTGACTTTGGCGGAGGATAAAACTAAACCAGGATGCTTACGCAGTAGAAAGGGAATAGGTCCACGGCCAGGGAAAGAAGAATCTGTGATAAGAGATGCCAGATGACAATAGACATACGTATATAAGTAATGAATGATTTCATTTATAGAAATTTCTAGAACAGGTGAAGCTAATATAAGGTGGGATTAGAAAACTCTAGAGCTATTCTAATATGGAATATAAATGGAGACGCTAAGAACCTACAAGTAGGCTAACTGTGATATTTTCTAACACAAAAGAAGCACTGAAGCCATAACGGAAAGAACATTTCTTTTGCAACTTTATCTAAGACGAATTGGTCATGCACAATTATTAGAATATTTTGCTAAGTACAGGTACCCTCTAATGATGAGATATAGGTAAGGTCTCTAGGTGCCTCACCCAAAATCCCGTAAGAGGTCTAAGTTCTGTTATTCTACTTTAAAGTCATTTATGAACAATAGTCACAGTCACAAAATGGTTCTACCACCTGTTCTGTCAGCTCGATGAGGTCTCAGCTTTCTCTTATTTAGAGGGCCTCTGAACACATTTTATAAGAAGCTCCATTTGCGGTGACTGTGACAATATTTGAGCCCCAGGATTCTGCTGTTCTTATACATGGATTCAAATAAGAATGTTCTGACTCAGTGGCACCAGATTCCAGGGGTGCTAGTAAGAATTATTTCCTGGTAGTTCTAAGGAGTAGATGAGATTGGAGGTCCCTATCACTGAATCTTGACAGGACTCTGAATTCTTAGGTAGGTCCTTTTCCCAGTGTTCTATAAAATGCCTCTCTCACTGCTTCCCCCCATTGGCCACTTTTAAAGGAATGCTTCCTCTGAACCTATCACAACTATATCGTATAGCCCTTTTCAATGACCTACTAGCATGTGTCTTTCCTTAGTTGTGATTATTGCTAAAATTTTGCACTTATTGTATGACTTTTTTATTAATATCTCCCGTCCCCAATAAACTGTAATCTTCTGGTAGCAGGGATGTGCCTATTTTTGCTAATTAGTATATTTCGGAGTGCTCAGCACATTTATTTTTGTTTGTTATGTTTATTACTATTATTTCATTATATTTAATTTGTTTCAGTTAATTTGTTTAAGAAATATAAGTAAATGAATATATGAAACACATGAATAAATAAAAAATAACGAATGAACAAATGAGTGAGCGAGTGAATGAATGACTGATCTCAAGTCACATGGTCCCAAGGAGATTAAAAGTCTCTATCTTCTGCCTGAGGGAAGGGATGAGTCAGCCCTTGGGTTCCCGGCACACAAGTCACAACAGAGAAACAAGGCCACCAGAGAGCAGGTTTATGAAGGAGTAGCACTAATGATGGCATCCAAGCTGATGAGGGCAATTGGCAGGAATGCCAATGCACAGCACCACCACCAGAGGGCTGTCTGTATCTGGGAGAGAAAATGCCTGACATCTGACATGTTGGTCAAGTGGAAGAGGTGCTTCCCTCAGTTGGTGAGTTCCCTAGGTGCTAAAATTCCAAGAATTACTTAGTAGAGACTCAGCCAAAGACACATACTTTGCCTCATCACTATATTGTGCTATATGCACAGTTAATTACTATATCCATTTCATTTATTGAGTTGCACTTCAAAGCAGGAATTTCCAAATCACAGTCAACAAGGAGAGTGAAACTGAATAGTACAGATAAGAGAAGTAAAGTGGATAAAACTCTAGGCCCTCTGCTTCAAACAGAAGAGTTGCATTCTCATCAGTCTTACATTTTGAGCATTTATATTTTGATGTGTAATACTTCCAACAGAATGTAAGCTCCAAGTAACAAAAACTTTTGTCTATTTTGCTTAATGCTGGTCCTCCAACACACAAAGTAGTGTCTGGTGCATTGAGAACATTCAATCAGTTTTTGTTGAACACAAAGACAAGGTTTTATTTAAGAAAGAATTTCACTATTTCTTAATATAAAGGTTTGTTAATAAAAATATTTCCAAAGAAAATAGCTCATCATTTCTTAAAGCACTGGTCTTCAAGTAGATTTATGTTTATCATTCTCACCACCAATTTTTAAGGACCCAAATATAGTCACTGTTAATCAGTATAGCAGAATGCATTAACAAAATCCATCTTCACAGTGTTTAGAATACCAATGTCCTTTGCCTTTAGTTTCATCTTTCTGAATTGTTAAAGATCATCTTCTCCTACATGGTCTAAATTACTGTGTGCATGCTAGCATCAATTTTTAAATGTGAACTTTCACATTTCCTACTAATTTGTAGAGTTAAGTAACCTTGATGGTTCATTTTCTGGTATTTATTTGAATATCTGTATGAAATAATTCCATCTGAATATAACAATATGTTGTATGAGCTAACAATAGTACAGAGGAGACAAAGAAGGCATCTACTGAATAAAATATATATGGAAGACCTGTTTAATTAAATCTCTAATGCAATTTTATCACCTACACAGAATAATACTAGATTTACCAGATATTAATATCTAAGCCAAATAAAATTTCCAAGTTTGGCTCAATGGATACTTCTGTGTCAGAGGAAGGAAGGGCGTCTGAAAGACTGCTCAGTTTTTTTTGCACTGCTAGAGGCAATGACGGTATTTAAAGGAGGTAAAGTATATTCACTTTCCACTTAATAATAGCTAGAATTGAAGTGATTAGTGATTTTCTAATTTCTAAATACTCATGTTCCAGTTTCATTTTTCTCTTAAAAAAGTTTCCAAACATATGAAAGTAATAAATAGCATTACATATTCCTTGCTGATGCTTAATTTGATGAGAAATGCCCATTGCTAGATCACACTTCTGAAAACCAAGATGTGTAACTGGCTCAGCGTGCTACTTAATAAATGCAATCAAGTCAAGAAATGTATACCCCAAATTCACAGTTCACAACCACCCAGAAACTTAATGGAATATCCCTATAAGTAAGTAAAAATAAAAAAGAAAGGATTGTAGGGAGATGGTGGCATAAGTGTCATAGTTTACTGTTGTTGTTTATTTCTTTAGTCTTTCCTGCATTAAAACAGAGTGAATATGATAGAAAAAAATTCCATGGTCAACATCTACAACAAACTTAGGTGACAAGGAATCACCACAGACACCAAAATACAAACAGAAGGGGACAAACCACCAAAAGACATAAGACAGAGTATCAGTGACTATGCAAAAGGAAGCAAACAGAAGGCAAGGAACTTTTAACAGGCCTGAGAGTCAGAGAAATGTCAAAACACCATCCAGTACTAATGGAATCTCATGCGCCATTCTGAGAAGATCAGAAAGAGAGGATAGTAAGGCTCTTACTTGATGGTTAGAGCAAGGGGGCTTTGAGAAGTTCTGACAGGTAGTCTGAGACTGGACCTGATAGAGTCCTAAAACCAATAAACTGTCACACTCCACCAGGATAACGCCCCTTACTCTGAAAAACTGCCAGGAACAAAATTCAAAGTAAGTGTTACAGGGATGATAATGGCAAAAAGGGAAAATAAAATCCAAATAGGGTAGTAGAAAAGGAAGATTTCAGAAAACAGAAGGCTGTATTTTATCACTCTGTGGATAGGAACTCTAGAACTGCTACGTTGATCATGTAATTTGAACTTGGGCTGGCTCAAGTTGTAATGTGCTATATTTGTAAAATAAAAGTTTGCTTTAATGACTTAGTATGGAAAAAATTAATATAAAATATTTAATTAATTTTATATTTGATTTATATTGAATTGTCATATTAACAAGTTTTATATTGATAATATGTTGCTTTTAATAATTTTATTTTGATGTTATCTCACATAATAAATTCTTTTAATATTTAATTAATTTTATATAATGTTCACATGCTAATATTATAGATATACTGGGTAAGATTAAAATTATCAAAATTAATTTCACCTATTTATTTTCAATTTTTTTAATATGGGTACTTGAACATATCTAATTATGTACGTGCTTCATTCTAACTGAAGCACAAGAAAACAAACAAATGAGAGAGAGATGGAGTGAAAGCCCATAGAATTCAAGTAGTATGAGAGACATTGATCAATAACAATGTATAGACCATGGTTGGGTCACAATACAAATAAAGATCATTTAAAAGCAACGTGGAAATGTAAACTCTGATTAAATTTTTGACATTAAGGGAGCTTGATCACTATTGTGGTGATGACTGTAGAAAGAATTCTTATCTTCTAGACATACATATGGAAATATTTGTAGATGAAATGATTTATCAAGAGAAGGTTGAGAGAAGGAGATGGAAGTTTTGAAGAAACCAGACTGGCCATGAGATGATCATGTTGAAGGAGTGGTGGTAAGTACAGAGGGTTTCACTCTACTCTTCTAATTTGAATGATGTTTGAAATTTTTCATAATAACAAGGTAAAAACCAAAGGATAAGAAACAAATCTATTTCTATTATGGATTAAAAAACACTTATCAGAAATAAAGGTGGCTCTAGACGGTGCAAAATAAAGAAGAAGTCTCCTTTCCTGTAACATTAGTACTAAGATGAGAATTGCAGGAGGTTTCACTGTAGCTGGTCAGTTTTTCCACTTACGAATATTCCAAATCTTTATAAACCATCTGGAGAGCCAGGGTTTGGCTAAATTTCCATTCCGTTATAATAATGAGACATTTATTGAGAAAGAATGTCAGAGAAAACAACTTTCAACGTGGCTATAGCATATACCAAAAACTGAAACACTCAAAGCCATCTTCATCCCAGCTTACAAAAAACAAACTCATAAAATAATGTATCAACAAAGTCCAATTATTCTAATCACACAGCACAGTGTAAAACCAAAATTATTGCTCTGACTACATCCTGTTTATAAGGTTACACTATAATATTGCCAACTATGTACTTTTTAGTAATTAGATAAACCAAAAAGGAATATTAGCAATAATAAATCATTTTTTATATTCAGCAATACATATAGAAGGAAATGGAAATAAAACAATCTAGGAAACAGTATTTTGAAAATAGAGGCATTTTATGAAAGACTCTAATAAACAGTGAATTTCAACGTTTTTGCCCTTTCTAGTTTGCTCTCAGTCTTTCTGGATTTCATTTTTGTCTACAAGTCTATATAAATTTCACAAAATTTCTAATATAGATGCTCTTGGTGTTATAAACTTTGGGTCAAATAGCCTAATCTGTTCTGGTCTCTCTCTGTATTACAACTACCTCCGTTCTAAAAACAGACTCGGGCCACCAAATAATCAGGAACAGGAAAGAAGAATAGGAAAGACATGGATGTAAAAGTAATATTTTAGGGCCCATTTGGTCAGACGATATGCTGCCATGTTCCTCATGTAATGTTATATACATCAGTCTCATTTTAACAACCCTGTAAAGCATATAAATATTTGTGTTTTACTGGCAAGGAAATTGTAGAATAATGTTCTCTTGGTATTTCAATTAAACTTAACAAACCTTTCTTGAGTTTGAGTACTTACTATTTGTGGGCACTGCTGACATGCTAAAGATTCAGAGAATATGATATTATACCTGCCCTCAATTTGCTCATGGTTTACTAGGGAAGACAAACCAAAGAGGAAGGATTAGAAAATACCACACAGTAAGTCTTAGGGAAGCACAGACGCTTTCTAGCCCTTTCTGGGACCAGGAAGTCTTCTGAGATAAGGTGAGATGTCCAGCTATACTACAGAGAAGCAGGCATGGAGTCTCCTGACAGAGAAGGGGCAATGACCCGACTAAGCAAAAAGAACAGTGTCTCCTTCCCTGTAAGGAAAGAAATAGATGGAAATAAACTACAACATTCAGGGCAAGGACCCAAGGGGAAGAGTGGAAAATAGACAGAGAATATAAAACAAGAAAATATAGATGAAGAAATAAAGATAGAGAAAGCTCAGAAAAGAGAGTCCCTTATGCTCATCTCCTGTATATTTGGTACAGCCTGATTTTTGAATCAAAGGGAAAACTTTAAAAAACTCATATGCACCAACCCCTGGCTTCCTGAAGTGTGCTTGATCACTGAATAATAAGCTGTTTTTATAATAAGCAATATTTCTCCATCCTTCCAAACATTATGGCCATAGCCAGGGTGTTATGTAATCAGGAAAGAGATGAAAGAACTGCTTCCTCGGTGTTGAATTCCCCCACGGTGTACAATGTTCTCCTGCGCATTCTCTACGTGCATGGAGGACAGACGCCTTCCTTGTTCTCACTGCAAGTGTTTCATGGCATCTATGTGCATTTCCATATTATAAGCTCCACATCAAGTGAATAAAACAGTCCCCTATTGGCTGACAGTTGTTTCTACCAATCTACTGGTCTCAAGTACCTTCTGCAAAATGCTAGAGGAATGATGCAGTAGTGAAAAGAATGATTTCAATATTAGAGCAAGTGCAGTTGTCACTGCCAACTTGACTCGATTTAATAAAAATGGAAAGAAAAGCTGTTGGCTGAGAGGCCAGATAAGAACATTTCAGAGAAGGCTGAGCCACGCCGGAGCTTCCTGTGAGTAAGATGGGCACAGAGAACAGTTCTGCTGGGACCCACATGTGCAGCTCTGGCTCATGGAAAGCCACGCATGCTTTTGGTAAGAGCCAATGGAAAAAGAGCAAAGCAAGTCTGACAGCATGCATGTTCCTATTCTCTCTTAAAAAACGCACTGGGTTTCACAGACTTAGCTCCATCGTTTGGAGTTAGAGTCTGGGATGCTGTAATTTTTAAGCCAAGGCACAGAGGATCATCAAGTGAAATACATTTCCACGTAATGAGATATTAATGAAGGAGAATCAGCACAGTTAATATCCCTGAGTTCTAAGACACAATGTTGTTCTGTGAGTTTGTTTTCAATTGGGTTACCAAGTGTTAATCAACAACATGTTAGCATCCTGTAAGGAGCAGAGATTCAGTGAAAGTGATATCAAAGTTGTTTGATTTCTTTCCTCTTCTCAGACAGGAAGGCAGTGGACAAACGGGAGCCCTGACCAAGCACAGTGTCCCTGAGACCAACGGGAATGGGACTGTTGCCTGCCAGTGTCAGGGTGTGGTGTCAAGGCGTGAGTTCCCAGACCTGTCATTCTCTCAGGGTGTGTTGGTCAGAGTCAGGAAAACAGTCTGCATTCCAGTTGAGGGCGTATGGTGGTAGTGGTTGAGGGGTATGGGGATAACAAGCCAAACATAACAGAAAACCAAGACAGCTAACAAAGATGAAAGTTTGAAGCCAACAGTGGTTAACAGGCTTTGGAGACATTTCTGAGATGAAGAACAAATGTCTAATTGCGTGTAGTTTTGACGGATGCACTGAGAGCTTATGCCTCCAAAGAGCAAAACAAATTCAGCTGACCATGATTTAAACTAACATTCTCACATGACAAGAATTCTGGAAGTCGGCAGAATTCTGGTTTTGGTTGAGCTGCTCAGACATGGAGGACGTCCAGGTCCCTGTCCTGTATTCTCCCCTTGACATTCTTCTCATGGTTGCAGATTACTGCAGCAGCAATGGTCACAAAGCCGGACAATGAGATAGTCCACAGCAGAGCATTTACCCACACTCCACTCCCGCAAGTTAAGAAAGAATAAAACCTTTCTCAGAAATGTACAACTCATCTACAAACCCAGGGTCTAGGGAGAACAACTCAATCTTGTTTGCCTGGGACTTCCTTAGTTTTGGCAGTGAAAGTACCACGTCTGGGGTACCTTCTCAGTCCCGGGCAATCAGGGATGGCTGGTCACTGTATTAGAGTCACATGGCCATCTTTGATTAGCTTTCTTGAGATGAAGCACGCTCTACCCTATACCTGAACTAGTGTCTCTTAACTACAGAGAGGGAAGTATGGGCTTTCATTATGACAGATTCTCTCTACCTTGGTTGTGCTTTAGAGTAATTTGGGGAACTTTTAAAAAGTGCCCATGTCTGAGCCCTACTCATTGTGATTATAACAATCGGGGTATTTCTTGAGCATTAATACATCTAAAAAACTACCCAGGTGATTCTAATGTGCAGCCATGGCTGAGGAGTATACTACTAGAGAAGTCAAATAATGGGATCAACCAGTGAACACCTAATAAAACAACCATGGAACACAGAATATAGTTTAACATGACTGGCAACATAATGAATCTTCAAATCAATGTGGTGCTTTAGTTTTCTAAAAATGTTTGTAATCTGTTTTTCACTGACACTCAAAGGTAAGCAAGGTAGATGTTATTTCCATTTCCATATTAGAAAGCGGAAGTTCAAAAATGTTGTTACTCACCCTTGAGAGATCTCCCTCTGTTATATCACATTTAATGTGATTGCCAAATTTCCATTTTTCAGGGCAAGTACACTAAACACCGAGGTACATGCTTGAAAACACTCTGATGTATATAATAATCACTCACAACCTTTCATGTAACTATCATGTCTATATTGATGGTAGAACAGATTTAACTCAGTGTGTCCTAACCAAAATTATTTTTGCACAAGCAAACCCTAAAATATTCTATCATGAGTTGTGGGAATGAGGTAAAAGAGAAAAGGGTAGAAAAAAAAGAGAATCGAACTAAAGTGTTGTTATTCTACATTGGTGAGGGAAGGGATGAATGGAGAGGAAGGAAGCTGTTATGTGCATTATACGTTTGCCACTTCATCTCTGAGTTGATTGCTGAGTTGTCACTTAGACTGGTAGACCAACTACAGAGTCCTTTCCATTTATAACAAGTAGGTAATTTCTTTGCTTACTTTGCCTTTCCCTCCTTACCTATCCCTGTCCCAAGTGCTCCTTGGATTTCTCTATTAGCATTACTACTGCTCCTGGCTGGGGCTGAGTGAAAAGTTGCCCTTGAACATGAGAGTGTGGGGTGTTGGAGGTGAGAAATGTAATTTGTGATGCTAAGAACAAATGTGTACATTCTCTGGTAGGATCCTGGTCTCCAGTCTCTCTCTCATCTTTAATCTTCCAGGCAGAAGGAATATGTTAATCCTTATAGAAAGAGCCAAAGGGAATTACATGAGTCTGGGTTTCACATGGAGAATTGGACTAGATGTGGTGAAAGTGTGGCCACCATAGTCTGTGAAGTAAGAGTAAGTGACAGACATTTATTCAGAACTCAGAGAGAGCAACATAGCCAGGGAGAGAATCCATATAGTGGTTTGGCAAAAGGCTATAGCTGTAAAAGTGTTCTAAGCACCAGATCTGGGAAGTGAGACTAGACCACAAATGGAAATATCAGCTACAATTTGGGATGTAAAGTGTGTGATGGGTCAGTGGTTAACAATAACGATACAACAAACTTTTACCAAGGACGATGTGCCAGGCACTAAGCTAAAAACCTCAAATAAATTATTTCACTTAATTCTTACAATATCCTCATGAAATTGATTTATGTTCCATATAACAGATGGCAAACTGAGACTCTGGTGAAGTAGAGTGAGCTGCCCGGTATCACATGACCAGTAAGTGGTAAATCAAGGATACACATTCAGGCCTTTGATTTCGTAACATTACAGAGGTCAAAGGGCATTTCAGGAGCTTGTGGTGGTTCCTTCTCCACTTTCTCCTCACCAGACCTTCCCCCCAAACTCAGGTCTGTTCCTTCATTCTTTTGAGTTCCCAGGAAGGAGCCAGGCATCATGCAAGTTTAGATGGTTGGCCACGCTTCAGTATGGGAGTTTGTAATGACCAGACAGGAGAGGTGATGTCTCTCTGAAGATATCCCTGCCCCACCTTCTCACTCTCTGCTAGGTAACAGACATCCGCGGCAGGGTAAAATTTACCAAGCAATTAGAAGAGACTAGCATAAAGGTGAAAGGGTAACTTGGCCCCCACCAACCTCTCCAAGAAGGTCTGAGTTTCTGATTTCTCTCAGGGGTTAGTAATGGCTTTTGTGCTGCCTGGGCTAGATACCTGTTGTCCAACCTTATCAAGGCTCTTTGGTGAGAAGAGAACTTAGCTGTGTAGTCCTCGGAGGAAAGAGAAGGGGACTGGGTTGAAAGAGGGAGTTGCCCAGATGTAGCAGTGGCTCCTGGGACTGGAAGAAAGGCATGTAGTGATGGGTTCTATAAAGGGCTGTGGCCTATGTGGAGGTCCCCAAGGAGACAGCAGGACTTCTGATGGGGAGAGCTGATGTGTTTCCAGAGGTGAGGGCTGCTAAACATCCAGCACCACAGCCTTGAGAGTTTCAGCCAGTGACGCTGGGACCACATTGGCAGAGAGGCTGTGGCATTACCTGCCTGTGAATGGACCATGTCTTGTACAATGAGCCTCTTAGTGGCAACCTTGAAGGACCAAAGACCAGAGGCTGTTTCCTAAGCTGTCTTTTTTTCCTCTGAGAATGTATAGTACACTTAAGAGGGAAAAGAGCCTCCAGCGATAAATTAGGTGTCATCCCATCCTTGTAAATGGGGGCTTAGAGTCAGATATAATTTAATTTATAAAAATTAAACATAATTTTACTTGCACCTGACACTTTTGAAACAAATTATGGCTTTAACATTGATTATTCTATTTTATATTTGCAAATGTTTTAAGTATTTATTGTAGTTAAATCCTCTTGTACAGAAGGGGAAACTGAGACCAGTGA
Source organism: Physeter macrocephalus (assembly GCF_002837175.3). Taxonomy (NCBI): domain Eukaryota; kingdom Metazoa; phylum Chordata; class Mammalia; order Artiodactyla; family Physeteridae; genus Physeter; species Physeter macrocephalus. Next base: position 55,446,611 of record NC_041222.1, read on the forward strand.
GGTTAATATCTATGTTTAGCGCACTAGCATAGAGGAAAGAACCATAAACAGGATCCACAGGTACTATGAGGCATCATTTGGTTGTAGTAACAAAAAAATACAATTCAACATTGACCTGGGGATGTGCACCGGAACCGACCTTGGACCTGGGCAGATGTTGGATGGGGTCCCCGGGTCACTCGCCAGAAGCCTGAGTCACTGCCTGGGGTATTCGGCCTCCTGGAAGGCTCTAGATTTTCGGCTCTAGCATGTGCAGCTGACTCCCCATTCCGGCCTTGGGTGGTACCACCCAAGCACAGCCTTTGGACCAGAGCCCATCCCTGCATCTGTCTTCGAGTCACGGAAACATTGTGACCCTCAGGTAGTGGTGAGGGTTAGAGGGGAATTGGGGTTTGCTTGATAGGTGGCATGAACCAGACTCCTTATGGACAGGCGGCCTCTGGCACCTGGGACAACCAAGTTTTCTCATCTCAGGACTCCCCTGCTGCTTGGTAGACCTCGCGAGATCCCGCAAGATGAGGCTCGGCTGACCCCACCCGGCCCATCCTCTCCTGCCTGTCTACCTGGAACCACACTTACTGCCCCCCACACACTTGAAGCCACATAGTGCACCCTGCGGCCTCCAGCTGTGCCCTTTGCCTGCCAGGTGTTAAAATTAAATACAAGAGACCAGACTCAAAAATTCCCTGAGCAGACAAAAACATTTAAACCAGGTAAGTGAAACTTAATTTAGCTTTTCTTGCAAAACAAGTGAAACGTAACCTGGCCTGCTTTTTAGGCTTCTTCTTGTAAATGCCTTCTATAAGCATAAAGGAAACTTAAGCCATCTTCCTAAGAATATAAGGTAATAAATTTTAACCAATCCCTGGTCATCTGGAAACCCCCCTTTATAATAACCAATCATCATAAAGTGAAGCAACTTCCTCATTTTCACTTTATAAGCCATCCTGTAATATCATGCCTCTGAGCTTCATAGCAGTATTTGAATTTAAAAGCTCCCAGTTGGACAGGTGTTCTTATATTCATAATAAACTCTCACTAAGTACTAAAAACAAACAAACAAACAGCTTAAACCAAAAAGGAAATTCATTGATTAATGTAACAAAGTCTGGGGGCAAAGTTGGCCTTTAGCAGAGGGACTCAACTGATGTCATCAGAAATGAGTTTCTCTCTACTTGTGCGTTCTCTGTCTCCTGTTCTGACGTTATTCTCAGATTTTATGTGGTAGCAGGATGGCTGCCGACAAGGTCAGGGCTGTATTCTTCCAGGTTCGAGTGCAGTTGAAAATGGGGCACCTCTCTCACAATACCTCTTGCAAAGGCCTCATTGGCTCTTGGTTGGGTCACTGAACCAATCACTCTGACCAGGTTAATGGAATTCTCCTTTTGGCTAGAACTGAGCCCCAGGATACCCTGAGTGTAGGAATGTTTGGAGACTACAATTCCACGTGCACATGGGCTGAAGCTGAAGGGGAAAGTAGAGGGACTCTTCTACAAGGGTGAATAAATGCAAAGATGTCCACCTCAGCCTCTCTCACTGTCCACTTCTTACCTCCTGGCCTAGAGCCACAAGATCGGCCCTTGAGGCTCTGAAATTTAAATTGACAATTATGTGTATAATAGGCTGCATAATGACTTCCCCAGATATAACCAGGTCCAGATTCCTGGAAGCTGTGAATGTTTTCTTATATGGCAAAAAAGTGCTTTGCTGGTATGACTAAGTTAAGGATCTTGAGATGAAGAGATTATCCTGGATTACCTAGGTGAATCCTAAATTCAATCCCAAGTGTCCTTATAAACAGGATTTGAATCTGTAAATTGTTTTAGTGAGGGCAGCCCAATCCTAGTTCCTTCCCTAGTCTGCCATTCTCTCCTCAGTCACCATCTGTCAAAGGGTTGACTCCACAGTGAGTCACCAAGCTCTTTGGAAGAAACCCTCAAGTAGAACAGGAAGACAGGTGATCGCAAAAAACTGCAGTCCTTGCCCTGGATAGCCCTCCATCTGCCCCGTCACCTGGGGGAAAGAAGCAGCAGAGAGCCCTGAAATGGTCCCTCTGTGATACTTGGCCCTGGATTCACAGACCTTTCTCAGGGGAGGAAAGCAGATTTTTCACACCCTCACACCCATCACTGTTGCCAAAACACGACACAGTGGGACTATTCTGGGGGACAACAGAAGCAGTTCAGAGCTGCTTACTAGTCAAGCAGTAACCGGAAATGAGCCAAAGGATGAGAATCAGTTATATCCCAGGAGAATCTGACAATAGAATAGCAATGTTCCCAGAGCATAAGGATGTGAGAGATGAAACGAAGAATTCCTCCAAGGGTCAAAGGGTCAAGGGAGATAGTCAAGGCTGAGGAGTTCCCAGCTCCTCAAACACAGTTGAGACATCCTGAGAGCCAGTGAACCAGGAAACTCCCAAAAATCTAAATGGAAATCTGAATACTCTAGTGACTCAGGAGTTCAAAAAATGGTCCCTTCTACCTCGAAGATCCAGCAAAGCCATTTCTTACAGAATATCTTTCTGAGAAGTTAAAGCTGTCACTGGAGGTCCAGCTGTACAGACAGCCACCAGCCATACCTTTGAAGAGACCCCCTGCTTTAGTCCCCCTGGGACTTGGCAATTTCCCAGATTGTTGTATGCCCTTGTGGAGGCCAGCAGGGCGCATTGCTGAACACCAGGAGCCCTGGATTCCTAAAGTTTCAGGCTTCGTGGAAGAGCCAGGAAAATTTAGAGCCAACTGATAAAAGGGAGGCCCCAGAAGAACCAAATCAGGAGAACATAAGGGAGCTGATGCAGGATTGAGATCCTCCTGCCCCAGAGTGAAGAGCCGCCCTGCCCAGTGCATGGGGTCAACATGCACTCATGTCCAATTCTGTCCCGGTACCCGACAGGGAAGAACAGACTCCTCCAAAATGTAACTTCAAAAGAAAGGGGCATATGTTTCAGTAACTTTGTTGCATGAATAATGTCAAAGGGCAGGAAGGTTCACTGCACAAAGCAGGCCCTGTTGAAAGCAGAGCTATCTTGATAGATAGAGGGTAATCTGAACTGCAGGAGCACCGGGCAGCCAATGGTCTTACCATGGAAGAGAAACTGGGATTAGATGTTGACTTTGTGCATGGGTGGAAAGTTAGTTCAAGAGGGAACTCCAGGCACAAGCAGAGCTGTAACTGGACATTTCTGTAATGTGAGGACTCCTTTCCACCTAAGCAAAGCTGCAATTATGCCTTCCCTTTTGCTCTGGAGAGAGACATTATCTCTACCTCCCAAGGCTATTCGTCATTCAAATATCCTTGAAAAGATGGTCTGGAATAATTTAAGTCAGGGTCTCAGTATAAGAGATGCAGAAACATGAGAAATATGTGGAAAGGTGTCTTCCAGCAACAGTGGGAAATGAACCTTTATTTCTCCTTCAACTTGATACTTCACTTTATTCATCCATGCAGTGGAATTAGAAGGATTCAATTATATAGATTGATTAAATAGTCCTCAAATATTCTCTTTAAATGAATGTTCTTTTGATTATTATTGAATATGATGCTTTAAATTGATTCTTTTAAGAATTATAATTATTGGGTGAAGTCTGTCCATGTCCTTTGTTACTTATCGGTTCCAATCTTAGGTTAGAATGTGCTGCTTGGTCTTAAAACTACAATCCTAAACCCCCAAAATAAGGTCTAGTGCTGGTTGAAGCTGACCAGGCTGAGTCTGAGCCACTGCTGTGGACAGGTTCTGGGAGAAGGGCCCTGCTCCCGTTCACTCACTCTCAATTCCTTCACTTTTCTGGAATCCAAGGACTCACCTTCCCCCTTTGCCTAATTTCAGACAGGGACGGACGGATTATAAAAATACACATAAATCCAAATGCCAATAAAGATGAAATACTTCCATAATCTTTACAGAAATAGCCAAAGGCCAAAGGAAGTGAAAAGTTTCTGTGGTTTAGAAAAGTTTATATAACTAACCAAGAATATGCAATGAAATTTCTAAAAAGAATAGGTAAGCATATAGAACAGAATTTTCCTTCACAAATAATAGAGCTAAGATATATTTTTCAACTAAATTTTTTATATAGAAATTCCCCATGAAGCCAGTGATTTATACATTGCTTTGGTTTTGGCGTATGAGTTAGATAAGGAAATTTTCCTTTCTTTTATTTACTTGGTTCAAAACTCCAAACAACACAAAAAGGTACATAGTGAAGAAGCTCCCTCTCAATCCTGTCCCTATCTACTCTATAAATATTTTTATTAGTTTCTTGTGCATCTTTCCCAAACAAATCAAACATATATTCTGATTTGTCTCCTTCCTTATATAAAAGATATATACATTGTTCTGTCCCTTGCTTTTTACACTTCAAAGTATACCTTGAGATTGTTCCATATCAGAACATAGAGTATTTCTCATTATTTTTGCACTATTTGTAAATTATGTAGCCTATACCCTTTTGATGGAGATTTGTGTCATTTTTAAGTTTATGCTATTTCAAATAGTACTGTTAATATATATATAGTATATATACAATATACTATATATACAGTATACTATATAGTGTATATTATATATTGTATATATATAATATATACAATATATTATTGTATATGATACTACAATATACAATAATACAATTTGTATTTGTTCTGTCATATACGTGCAACATAAACTCCCAGAAATGGGATGGTTGGATCAAATGGCTTGCAACTTGCAAAGATATCGCTGAAACGCTACATATAGGACTTGTAACACTTTGCATAACCCCCAGCAGCATCTGAGAGTGTTCCATGGTATAAATTTCCAAGTATATTTACCAAAGCTAGTGGAAATGTTCTCTGATATCATTTCTCACCATTGTTGACCAAATGCTTTAAAGTGATAACCATCTAGAACTATGACATTGATTTAAAGTATTAGACTATATTACTGAGCAATGTATATCTTTGAAAACATGATTGCGGAATTCTGGAAAGTTGCAGAAAATACAGAAAGTTTATACACTACAGGAAATTATTAGGTATCTGCCATCTGATTAAGAAGAGTTTTATTACCATAACTACAGATGATAATCTTCTGTATGCCAATAACAAATTACAAGTTTTCTTAAATTTTATCAATTATTGAGGAAAAAATAAGCAAATTTACTCCTGACTAGAAACTTCATTCAGAAAAGACTAGCCATAAACCCAAAGGAAGATAAAATAGGTTCCTATTTATTTAGAATAGGAAAGTAGTTAAAACAACAGGATTTAAATTCAGGCAGTCCTGGGTTTGAATCCCAGTGCTATTGCCTACTGTGGTCAATTCTTCCTTCCTTCTCTGTCCTTGCCATGCTCCCAGGTGGGCAGAGAATACTTCCCTGATGACTGACTTTGGGCTTGACCTGTGACTTGCTATGACCCTGGAATGTAAGTTCAAGTGACAGTTTGCCAGTTCCCATCATGTCACTCTCTCCCCGTGAGCTTCTTCCTTTCTCCATGAGAACCTGCCTCAGACAGTGGATCTTTATTCCAGAATGAAAAGATACTCAGAGAAGACTTGAATCGCACCAGCAGTGTAGAGCCAAGCCCAGCTGAACCCAGAAAAGCCCAGTCAAAGCAGCTCATCCAAAGTTTTTCTACAGATGTGTGAGATTTTCAGGGTTTTTTGTTTGTTTGTTTTTTGTTTTTTTTGCTGCTGCAAAGCTGACCAATACATCTACTAACTGTGTAACTTTAGAAAAGATCCTCAAACTCTCTACACCACCATTTTCTTATCTGTGAAGTGAAAATAACAATAGTAACACAAAATTTACAGAGTTTTCAGGATTAAAAGCAATAATGTAGGTAAAGTGTTTAGCATGGGAATTTGCATGTAATAAATGATGTATAAATGGTCAAAACATGATCAATATTAATGATCCCATACAGCATGGTGACTACATTTGATAGTACCATACTGCATATTTGAAAGTTGCTAAGAGTAAATCGTAAAATTTTTCATCACAAGAAAAAAATTATATAACTGTGCTTGGTGACAGATGTTAACTAGACTTATTGTGGTGATCATTCTGCAATATATACGAATATCAAAAATTATGTTGTATTCCTAAAACTAATATAATGTCCTATGCCAATTGTACTTCAATAAAAAAAAAAAAAAAGACAGACTAATAATCCCTACTGAGACCTTAAGCTCCCCGAGGGCTTTCTCCAGTTTGCTCTGGAACAAACAAGAACGGTTCTGGAACAGGGCAGTGCTTAATAAATTCTTTTAAATGAGTAAATGAATGTATCAGTGAAGTAAACTTGTGTTCTGAAGAAGCGCCTTGTTCTTCTCAAACATAGGGGCATATGTTCAGTCATGGATTACTTTAGAACAAACCTTGTAAAAACTGGGAAACAGGTGACTATCAAATGATAGGGTTCTCTAAGAATAGCTTTGGTGAACTACTCATGGGCTGCCTGGCGTATTGGAAAGAGCACAGATTTCCTGATCTTAGACCTTGGGATGAACCAGAACTTGCCACTTTCCACTCAGGTCACTTAAATGAATTACTAGGCCTTGTGGTTGCCATCTAATAGGGTCATTTAAAAAAACTGAAAAGAAATAGTATCTACGAGTTTCCAACTACCTAATAAGGGTATAACAAATCTTAGATTGCCCCTTCTCTCGAAATATGCTTGTTGTAGCAGAGAAAATAATGGGAATATTTTAGAAGACAGTGATATAGATAAATTTTATATTATTTTACTTTAAATCTGAAATATCGATAACTTATGCTAGATACACTACTTTAGACTCTTCCTAATCTATCCATTTAAAATGAAGTTCTTCTTTAAAATTCACTTTAATGTTGCCTCTTCAACTTGATTTAGTACTTTTGCACATAATGCATTTAAATTTAAAAATGTGCTTTTAATTACAGAGAGGTTTCAAGGAAAATAGTAATTGCAAGGAAAGATTTAATTTAGGCCCTGCCTCTTTAAAACTCTCCACAGAATAAAATATGGCTGAATATATTTATGCTATATTTTCTTACCAATTCATATGAGCACTCTTGTGAAATAAAGGTACTTGCTCTTTCTGAATTTACTTCATCAGGAGGCCATTGGCCTCCATTATGCAGCCTTATAAGAAACAGACCTGTGAGACTCATAGCTGTGCTAGTTAAAGGGAAATTAATAAAGACATTATTCAAGGACATTACAGGGTGTCCTCCTTAGCATGAACACTTAGGGGCAAGTCCTCTGGTCTTGGCAGGAACATGTGTACTTCACCTGAGTACTCAATATGCTTTTAGTTACAAACACTAGAAATTGGGTAACTGTCCGGGTTTTCCTTATCAAACTGAGTGCTAGACACCTATAGCCCAATTCGTGGCCTACCCACAGAAAGCAGTTATACCAACAATACTCAATAGAAAATTTAAGGGACTCTGCTATGTTCTGAATGTTTGTGCACCCACAAAATTCCTATGTTGAATTCCTAACCCCCAAGGTGATGGTGTTAGAAGGTGGGGACTCTGGGAAGTGATTATTAATCCTCATGAATGCGATTAGTGCCCTTATAAAAACAGCCAAGAAAGCTCCCTTGTCCTTCCACCTTTTGAGATTACAGTGAGCAGATAACCATCAATGAGGAAGCAGGGCCCTCCTTTCACCAGACCATCAGTTGGATGGCACTGTGATCTTGGACATCCCAGCCCCCAGAACTGTGAGAAATAAGTGTTTGTCATTTATAACAACCTAGTTTATGGTATTTTTGTTATAGTAGCCCAAATGGACTAAAAGAGACACTATTTTTTTTTACGTAATAGCCTTGGACCTTGGTTAAGTACACACCCTGTTCTTCTTTTATATACATATTTCACCTATTTTAAAACATAAAGAGAGGACTTTTTTCTAGGTTTTTTTTTTTAGAAGTTAGATTATACTATCTAAACTCATTAGTCGGAAATTTTTTTTCACTCAAATATATTTCAGATACATATTTCCAAGTTAATAACTAAAGACCTAACATATTATTTTTAGAAATTTCTAAACGTATCTTCAATGGTTACTTCATATATTCTCAAGAATAAAATAAAGCAAAAGTTAACTGATTAATTAAAGTATGTCATTTATGTCTTAAAATCTTTCCATCGTCTCCTTTCTGATTTCTTCTAAGTTTATTGAGTTACTAAGCCTCCAGAGACTTGATATGCAAATCTTTTTCTCATTTTAAAATGACTGACTTTTAAATATTTATCTTTTTGATTTCCTATGTTACTAATTTTGGCATATAAATGATAAATGGAAAATGAGATAAGTGGAAAGTGCCCTGTGAAGTTATGAAGCTACTGACAAGGTGGTCATTGGAGATTTAACGAAAAAAACACTTAAGCTGTGGGATGCAGCTCAACTGAAGGCAGGGGAGAGGCTCCATAATGGTTCCTTTTAGATCTTAGTGTTTGGTATCAAGAGTCTCTAAAGAGAGAGTACTACTAAATGGATCACATTGCCAACTAATATCCATAATACGAAATTGATTATGAAAATAAACTTGACATATTTGGGCCTCACTATTAATGAGTTTATATTACTAATAAAAATAATTAATGAAGTGCAAATATAATAAAGGATCAATAAGTTGAAAGAAATAGTAATGTCATTAAAGTAATAAAAATGTATGTGATACCACAATAATTAGATTTGAGTGATAAATGCTGGCATGAGCTAAATATTCTATCAAAATGAGAATTTATTTTACATTAGTAGTAATATAAAAGGCAGAGATCTGTATGGCTATTATATAAATAGAATAGTTATAATAATCAACTAAATAACCTATGATCTTTTAAGGCAAGATATATCTGAGCAATAGTGGTAATTCTCTTCCCAGGGTTCCTGTGAAATACTGAGTGTCAGGATAAATTATTGCTTGTCAAACTGAATACGGTTACGTTATCAAATACAATGAACTGTCATAGTACATCTATTTTTCTGGCTCTTTTAAGGGTGTTTGAATCCCAGGAATGACCAATAAGATTATAACAATCCTGAATTCATTTTATTGTCACAGAATGGACTATGTAATATTGAATTAATAAAAGAATGAAATTTCCTAATCATCTGTTTTTCCTCTTCCACACTGAGCTTAAGTGATTAATGCTAATAAAGTCTGACTCTAAGCCTAGGTCGTAATAGACCAAAAATCTGAGTTATTTTTCCCCAAGAAAAATATCACTTAAACTGTAATTTCCCAGAGGAATTTTCACAGTAATTCATCTGAGTCCCATACTCAACCAAAAATGAGGTTGTAAACTCAAGTTTGAATGAGATTTATGAGTAGTTAACTTATGCTTGTAAATAAGCCTAGATCACTAATTTTCTAGCAGTTCCGAGTTGACAGAATTATAGCAGTTTCTTCATGTTGTCTAACTTTGATGTTCTTCTTTATTTTCTTGTTGCTTGACACGATTATTGATTGCCCAGGTGTTTTGAAGTTATTACTAGATTTACAGTTACAGCAGATGGTTGAAAAGAAAAAGATAAATTCAACAGTTCTATAAATTTGATGTCTTACACTGCTTTTTTAAACTATCAAACTGAAGCTACCCTATCAGTGTCCACCTCTAGTTACATGTCTAAGAGTAGCTATACCCATAATGAATCCATCATTAACAACCTCGGCTGGCACTGAAGACCATACAGAAGGTCAAGCTAACCTCTTTTTCAAGCCTGAGCTTTCACTACTCCTGTTGTGTGTACATTTCCCTCCACTTCACTGAATAACTCATTCTCTGACCTTGCTTCATGGTTTCCTCCTTACATGGCCCTTTGTTCATTCAGCAATTATTCATTTTTTAAGTACCAAGTATTGTATTCACTGCTGGAGCAGCAGTAAGAAGCAAGGTATTCAAAATTCTTGTTCTAATATTTTAGTGGAATTTCCAACAAGGAAGTAGCTATACAACATAATGTGATATGTTTCCTTACTCTTCTAAGTTGCCCTCCCTTGCTCCATTTCAGCAACAAAGATACGAAACATTTCTCAAAATCAACCTCACATGGAAACTATACATAAAGCCTTGCTACATAATACCTTCTATAGTTATTAATTTACGGAATCACCAAATTATTGTCATAGGGCATTCAGTACGAGATGTTGCATCCTAAGCAATGTCCCAGCATACTGTCTTGCACTTGAAAATGTTCAAGTATGTGTGTGGCCTTTTAAAAAATGTTATAATAGCAAGGCACAGATTTCAGTAATCTTCCCCTTAGAAGTGTTGGCACACTTGCATTTTAATGCAATTGCTCTTCAATTTTAGGAAAAAGCACAATAGCTTACAAAATTTAAGTCAGAGTTTAAAGTGTCTTTGCAGGTAAATTCAAAAATTCATCTGTCTCATAAAATCTGTACTAGTCTAAAGTATTTGTGTTAGTTTTACTTTTCTCCCAATCCCAACCTCATTTATTGTAATCTTTCTTTTAGTCCACCCTTTCTCTCCATATATAGTATTTGTGTTGCTGCAGGCTTCATAGGCAATCCTTCTGAGCACAGGCAACAATGTCACTTCTTCCCAGCTTACCCTTCCCCCTCTCCGTGTCCTCAAGTCCATTCTCTACGTCTGCATCTTTATTCCTGTCCTGCCCCTAGGTTCTTCAGAACCATTTTTTGTTTTGTTTTGTTTTTTTAGATTCCATATGTATGTGTTAGCATACGGTATTTGTTTTTCTCTTTCTGACTCACTTCACTCTGTATGACAGTCTCTAGGTCCATCCACCTCACTACAAATAATTCAACTTCATTTCCTTTTATGGCTGGGTCGTATTCCATTGTATATATGTGCCACATCTTTATCCATTCACCTATCGATGGACACTTAGGTTGCTTCCATGTCCTGGCTATTGTAAATACAGCTGCAATGAACATTGTGGTCCATGACTCCTTTTGAATTATGGTTTTCTCAGGGTATATGCCCAGTAGTGAGATTGCTGGGTCATATGGTAGTTCTATTTTTAGTTTTTTAAGGAACCTCCATACTGTTCTCCATAGTGGCTGTATCAATTTACATTCCGACCAACAGTGCAAGAGGGTTCCCTTTATAAACTGTATATCTTCTTTGCAGAAATGTCTATTTAGGTCTTCTGCCCATTTTTGGATTGGGTTGTTTGATTTTTTGATATTGAGCTGCATGAGCTGCTTATATACTTTGGAGATTAATCCTTTGTCAGTTGCTTCATTTGCAAATATTTTCTCCCATTCTGAGGGTTGCCTTTTTAGTCTTGTTTATGGTTTCCTTTGCTGTGCAAAAGCTTTTAAGTTTCATTAGGTCCCATTTGTTTATTTTACCGATGAACTTCTTATCTTGGAATTCTTTGTCTTATACAAGTGAGTTGTACTCCCAGAGTGTAACACAAGTCACTGCTCAAGAAATACTCCTGCTTCAACCCTGCTTCAGTCCACAACCATGAGGAAGTTGAACCTTCTGCTTCTGATGAAGCACTTTAAGAAATATTGATACTTCACTGATTTTAAGCCCTGCCTCCACATGAATGAGTATTAACCTGGGCATCTGCTCTTAGTTGGTGCTAAGTTTCTTCACTTCGGTTACCTGACAAAATGAGTTGCTTTGAATTATCAATAATCCAAAAGTGAGAAGTGTTACTCCCGGAGGATTTTCTGAAGAATATGCAATCATCTAATCTTGACTTTTATCCTTGGGCGAGCCAAACAGTGAATTCTAGAATTTCCTTTATTTGAACTATGCTTCATTATTGGACTTACTTCATAGGAACATTAGGGAAATTGCCTTTTAACATGCTTTATGGATACCACTGAAGGTTGACATTGTTCTACTGACTATCTTTTATGAGGACAGACGGCAGCGGTATCCCATCTGTCAGTAAATCTGTGTTTCTTCTAAGCAGCAACTTTTCATTTATCACACAGAGGAAGTAAGTCCTATGGTCAAGGGTGGATGCTTTGCAGTCGACAGCTTGGGTCCAAATCTTGTGGCCTCCACTTACATGCTGATGTCTTTGTTTCCTCCTTGTGGAAAAGTAGTGGAAAAGTTTTCCTCCTTGTGGAAAAGCAGTTCTACCTCGTAGAACTAATGAAAATATTAAATGACATTAAACATACAGGGCATCTACAAAAATCTCTGACACAGAGTGGGCACTCCCTGTTACCTATGATTCTTAGGAGAATAATATATTTTGAAATTGATTCTGTTTTCTCTTTACTGGCTTCCAGGAACATCAAAGTCAAATGTATTGCCTTTCTGAAACTTTGTGATTGGATATGTCTTTTCCTGATCTTTCTACTTTTATTCTCACTTAATCTACAATTGTTTGTTTCATTTCGTTCTCTAGTTGTGATATTGCATAAAATTGCATGTAATTGTATGCCCCAAAATTTCTGGTAGAACTAACGACTACAAAATGTGTGTATACATATTTTCATTTGAATTTTTGGCTACTTCAAAAATAATCTTCAGGATAGAGATTGGAATAGGTAGTGATTGGAAGTGGGGAGTGAGTTTTCTGGAAACGTCCTCCTTGGCTCGCATGATCACTTTGTGATAATCCATTAAGCTGTAATTTGCTTATTTTTCTGTAATTTGTTTATTTTTCTGTATTCTTGAGTCATATTGCACATTAAAAAGGTTTAAAACGATGTACATATTACATATTCTGTACTCCTTTGCACTGAGTTTTCTTCAAACCTAATAAAAGACAGTACATTTTCTCACTTCCTGTTCAGGTCAGCTGCCTCATTTTTCTTCAAGCCAGCTTAAAGGCCCGTTCTATCATTTAAAATATTTTCAGTTGCACGTAACAGAAGGGCAGCTCAGACAGACAAGCAATAATTTTTCTGTTCACAGAACTTCAAATCCAGAGGTAGATCATGTTGCCAGAAAGGTTTTGATCAACTCTTTTGCTGCCGCTCTTTGCAGCCACACGCTGCTTCTTCTGTGGTTCAGGCTTATCTTCTGCCTGGTTTCCCTCATGACTCCAGAGTGGCTCTAGGCAGCTACCAAAGTCACATGCTGCCTCAAGTTCCTTCCCAAGCTGTGTGAAAAAGCAGCATTTCTGACTTTCTCTCTGATTGGAACTACTTAGATAATGTAACCCCTACAGTAACCCCAGGGTCAAGGGAGAGAGCTTTACCTTGATTGCATCAACAGACCAATGCCATCTCAGAAGGTGAGCACAGCATCAACCCCACTTAAAGGGCAGGGGGGTTAGTTTGTAATGGAGACTGATGAATGGCTTGGGGTAGCAAATCAATTTACACATCACTACTTTAACTTGAACTGGTGACATAAAACCATTTATAGTAACAGATAAAGCCATTATTAGCTGTTAGAAGCAAGAGCAAATTACTTGAATATTTGACTGAGTCACTCATTCCTTTATACAACAGAATTTTGCTTGAAACTTCTATGTAGACAGCTATTAGTACTTACGTTTGGGGACACAAAGAGCCCAATAACTGGCTATGGTAGAGTGGTGGCAATGGTGAGCATGTGAAAAACAACAACTAGAGGGCACATCAATGTTTGCCCAGTGGTATCAAAACTTGTGGGACTCCCGCTACGCAAAGCATCAAAGCAATTTCACCCTCCTCTACAATCTGCCCTTGAATTTGCCCTGAATCATGTGGCTTCTCTTACTATTCAAGTATAGCTATAATAATTTTACTCAGAACAAATTCGTGACTTATTTTACATACTTTCTGTGGATCCAAATAAACAGATCCTAAAATATGTTACAAATCAACCACCCCCAATAGCATTTTCTAATTATAAAACAAATGACTATCTATTAAATATCTGGCTTCTCTTAATAACAAGTTAATGAGTGATATTTCAGTAAGTGATTGTTTCTATTTTTATACATTACTTTTGGATAAAATAACATATAACATAAATTGAAACATGTATTTGCCTCAAAGGAAAATTGCAATTTATTTCGTCGCCTGCACACAATCTCCTACAGGTCTAAGCTTCATTATATGAAGACGATAAATTAATGTTTGATTAATCAGTAGTGTTAAGAGGTCTGAATTTATTTTTCTAAACAAATCATTTTTATAAAATTTCAGGGTTAATGATCCATGGATCTTAATGAGTGATTTTCTTGATACTGTCAGAGATTTTTGTCAGTTAAAGTAAAATAGCATTATTATTCATTGATACTTAACAAGAGAGAAAAAAATTGTTTTTTAATATTCATATTGGGACTTCCCTGGTGGTCCACTGGTTAAGAATCCATCTTGCAATGCAGGGGACACCGGTTCAATCCCTGGTCAGGGAACTAAGATCCCACAGGCCACGGGGTAACTAAGCTTCTGTAATTAACCACCAATGAACACAATCAACTCTGGCAAATGCTATCACACTTTTCACTGATTGCTCAATTTAGTGTTCAGATCAAAGTCTACTGCCCATTAAACACGCGGATATCATTATCTCTACCTAAAATTTATTTGTAATTTTCATCTTTAATTCCATTCCAGGAATAAAGATATTAACCATGGAATGCTTTTTTCTTCATGTCACTGATTAGGTGACATATGTGATGAAAGTTTACATTTTTTTCCTTTTTAAAACAGCTAATTTATCATGCAGCTGTGGTACACTGTAGAATGTTTTGATGAATGGCCTATTTTACAGAATTTCATCATACAGAAAGAGCTTTAGTGAATAATGATAATTTAGTTAATAGGCCTCATAAAGATAATAGAGTCAAAAGAAAACACTTGACTCCAAACTCCTGACCTCCAAAAATATGCCCTGCCCCTCTCAGTGTTCCGCATCTCTGTAAACAGCACCACCACTCACCCAGTGGCTTAGGCCCACAGCTTTGGAATCATTCGTAGTGCATTTCTTTCTCAAAGTCCTTATTAAAACGTGACTAATATTATTATGGCAAAAGGCCCATCTTTCTCCAGTATTGCTTCCTCTGATGCATTGTTTATTGACAACAAAGCAAACGTATGAAAAGAAGCAAATCTGATCATGTTAACATCACCTCCTTATTAATTAAATATTCTTAAATAGATCCCTATAACCGAAAGAATAAAGTCCATTCTTCTTAGTGTAACATAAAGGGCCTTTCATAAAGCCTGCCTCTCCCATCTCATCTCTCATCATAATGCACTCAAGCTGTTTGCATCAGCCATCCAACTAGCCTAGGCTCTGTGTATTTCTCTGAACGGGCCAAGCTCTTCTGCTTCTAGGACTTCATATATGAATTTATCTTTTCTTAGCTTGCCCTTCCCCACACTTCTCTACTTCATTCATGTTTATCTTTCCAAACCCATCCAAATACCACTTCTTGCCAGAATCCTTTGCTGACATCCTAAATCTGAGCGAGCTAGATGGCATAGCGCTCAGTGGCTCTTCTATTAGCATTTTTTACACTCTGATAACTCTCTGCTTACATGTCCATTTCCATTCTTTTTTTTTTTCATTTCCATTCTTAACTGCAAGTTTCTTATGAGCAAAAACTGTCTGTCTGAACTACACATACAAATCATCAAGCATAGAACCTGATACATATTAGGCATCCAACTATTCTGAAAGGGAGAAAAGAAGGGAGAGAGGAAAAAGCAAACCGTGAGCTTTACACAGTCTCAAGTATCTGGAGTTACAATCCTATATTGCAACTGGGAAAGCCATGATTTCCTAGGGTGTTTAACAGAAAGGATCCACAGGAATTAGTTACGACATGAAGAGTGGAAGGAAGTACTCTTCCTCCAGGCTTTAAGATTCTCTGAGAAGAACCACATCAGACTAGCAAACCCAATTCTCCTATCCAATGAAAAGGCCAGTACCATTCATGAGTGATGTTAATAATTTCCCTGTTCCAAAGAGACAAGAGCTAACAGCATACCAAAATTCCAGGAAAAGAGCACTTAAATGACACAATCCTGGATAGCCAAGGACTTGCTTTATGACCCAGCTGTTTCTCTACCAACGATCATTCGAGAAAGGGACACGATATTATTAGGAAAACAACAGTCAGTATCCCCAAATTTCCCTCACTTTGTGTAATAGCAAGGAACTCAATGAATGAAAATTATACACAATTTCCCCAAATGATTAAAGATAATTTTCCAAGAAAACATGTTCCAGCTAATTATTCCTCCTTAAAGGTGCCAGAAGTTCCATTTGTATTCTACTTCTTCAGTTATTTCTGATTAAATTTACTCTTTCTTAAGTACCAGCCCTGATGATAAAAATATGAGAAAATTATCATTCAATCCTTTACTATAGTGTGTTCGGTATCTATTGCTATAAAAAATTACCCCAAACTTACAACTTAAAATAACAAACATTTTTACCTTACATTTTCTGTGCATTAGAAAATTGGAAGTGGCTTACCTTAGTGCTTCTGGCTCAGTCTCTCTCATGAGGTTGCATGGCAACATGTCACCTTGGGCTGAAGTTACCTGAAGGCTTGAGTAGGGTTGGAAGATCCATCACAAAGTTGATTCATTCACATGCTTTTGGCAGAAGGCCTCAGTTTTTTGCCATGTGGCTCTCTTCACCGGGCTGTTTGAGGGTCCTTATCACACTCCTGAGAGTAAGGGATGTGAGAGAGAGAGCAGAGAGGAAACATAATACCTTTTATGACCTATTATAGAAAATGGCATACAGTCATTTCTGGTATATCCTATTCATTAGAAATAAGTCACTAAGTCCATTCTATAGGCAAGGGGAGCCAAATTAAACTCCACATTTTGAAAGAAGAAATGTCAAACAATTTGTACACGTATTTATATCCTATTCATTAGAAATAAGTCACTAAGTCCATTCTATAGGCAAGGGGAGCCAAATTAAACTCCACATTTTGAAAGAAGAAATGTCAAAGAATTTGTATACATTTTAAGACCAGCGCATATGATTAATATTAAAGCAATATTGTTTTTTACTTGCACGGTATTTCAGCTTCATTAAGTCTACTTCGAGAATGAAACCATCAAATGATAGCCTGCATTCTATGGAAACACAGTCTCCAAAATGACATTTTGGGATAAACTTCTTTTATTAGTGTGTATCTGCCTCTATTTGCAATGAGTGATACAAGGGGGAAGAAAAGTACATAGCTATTTCCTCTCTACCCTCAGCCTAAAAAGAGCATCAGATCCATTCAATCCTCTATGCCACCCTTTTACTTCTAAAGTGTAAAGTATCTGGATGAGAAGACTAATCATTTGATAGTGAATACACAACAAATAAAAAGTAACCTGAGGGCTTCCCTGGTGGCGCGGTGGTTGGGGGTCCGCCTGCCGATGCAGGGGACACGGGTTCGTGCCCCAGTCCGGGAAGATCCCACATGCCGCGGAGCGGCTGGGCCCGTGAGCCATGGCCGCTGAGCCTTGTGCGTCCGGAGCCTGTGCTCCGCAACGAGAGAGGCCACAGCAGTGAGAGGCCCGCGTACCGCAAAAAAAAAAAAAAGGAACCTGAATGAGAACTTCCATTGGTATTTCTGGTTGGAGGGTGTGAGAAGTATGTTTGTGGTGAAGATTTTTAAACTATCATTTCCTCCTCCCCTCCTGTTCATTTTCCCTTCTCCCTTCCTCTTTTTCTTTTCCTCCCCACTCCCTAACCCCACCCCACTTCCTTTCATTGGGAAACAAGATTTCAGCTGACATACCCAGCAGAAGGGTAAGAGTGTAGCAACTCTGAGCCTGAGTTTTTAGCTGCCCTCTGCCTCAGTTTATACCAGTCATACAAATTAAGCGACTTGTTTGTTGGCCACCCGTCTATCTTGCCCTTGAGAACATTTTTCTTTTTTTTTTTTATAGTTTTAAATTAATTAATTAATTTATTTTTTGGCTGTGTTGGGTCTTCGTTTCTGTGCGAGCGTCTTTCTCTAGTTGCGGCGAACGGGGGCCACTCTGTATCGCGGCCTCTCTTGTTGCGGAGCACGGGCTCCAGACGCGCAGGCTCAGTAGTTGTGGCTCACGGGCCTAGTTGCTCGGCGGCATGTGGGATCTTCCCAGAACAGGGCTCGAACCCGTGTCCCCTGCATTGGCAGGCAGATTCTCAACCACTGCGCCACCAGGGAAGCCCCAGGACATTTTTCTTTTAACCACTTCTAAGCTCTCTGCGGGTCAGGATCCTGGTTGAAACTCCGACCTTTGCCTCTTATGACTGCAAATGCACACATTTTGCTCTTCACCTCTACTCTGCTGTCTCAGGTTCTTTCATCCCCAGTAGCATCAAGGAGCTCAGTCCTGTAATAGCATCTTCTCCAGACCCTCTGCAGAACATAACTGGCTGGTGGGTTTTCTAGCTTTGTATAATATATCTTCTCTAACAGGTCAAGTTCTCTAAGATGCTTGATCCTTTCCTTCTCCATTTGCCACCGTTTCTGGCTTTTCTACTTCAGCTAGTGTAGCCCTTTACTTGGTCGAGGCATCCAAGAACTTGGAATCTTCCAAGTTCATCCTAGCAGTGTGTCAGTTGTATCCCCCAGAGTCCTTGTCAGGGCATTAAATCCTATATCACAGGAAAGTGCTTCCATCTTGATAAACTCTCTCTAAACTAACTTTGTTTCCTTGATCCAGCATTCCTAAAATCTATATTCAGATATATTCTGCACTGTGTCTTCATATTAGGTCTCAAGCTCCTAGAGCATGAGATCTCTTTCCTCCTCAGAGCATTCCCATAGCACCTCTGGCCAAGTATTTTTTGTGACTTTACCTTAGTTAGTGGTCTGGTGGCAGGAGTGGAGAGATTAGCTTCTGAGGAGTTACGCGTAGTCTCGCAAGGCAGAGGCCTCTCTATCCTCTTCGGGTGAGGGAGGAGCATTAGGCTTAATTTGGGAAGGATGGGCTACTTTTGTAGGCCGAGAGGATTCACGGGAAAATATGGACTTAAAACTTTCGATGCCTCAACCCAGATGTCTCCATCCCAAGTCTCAGGGTGCCTTTCATACCCACAACAGTCCTAACCTTGACTTGAATTCTCAATGTACTTCAAATCTCTACTTCCCTTTTAATTAAGTCCTTGGCCACATAGCGTTTTCTGCCTGGGTTGCAGAGGATGAAAGACTATTTGTGTGGTACAAGTGGCTTTCACACTTGGCCTTTAATTGGTGATTAACCACCCCCAGACATTCCTTAACTTCTTCCAATGTCGATTGCCTTCAGCAATAGCCATGCACCTTCACAGTCCTTATAAACACTAACCCCAAACCAATTTCACCTGCCATTGCATTCATTTACACTTGTATCCCATTGCTTTTCAGCACTGATGAAAATTGGTACAGCACAGGTGATGTGATTCCCACTCCCAGCCAACCAGAGGACAATCCAGCCAAAGTGTGATTTTAGAATATGCTTCTTCAAACAACTTCTAGTGCCAAATGTCTATGTGAGGATCCCCCAGGAAACTGATTCTGAAATAGAAATTTACATGCCTGTAGTTTCTTGGAGTTCTCTCAGGAACACTATCTGCAAGGGAAGGAGAGAAGCAGGACCCAGTAGAGGGAAAGGCTGAACTGCAACACAGTTGCAACACAGACTTCAGCCACCCCCTCAGGGAGCTTTGGAGCTGGAATAGACATTTGAAATTGTTGTGAACTGAGGCAAGAGAGCCCGGTCTGCACCCCTAGTCATTGGTATGGGCTGACCTCTCCCTACAAGGGGCCCAAGCATGGGCTTGCAAGTTCCTTAAGTAGAGAATGCCTGAAGAGGGACTCACCTGTGAGCTGTCTTTGGCCAAGACATCAAGTAGCTGAGCAAGTGAGAGCTGCGTGGAAGGAGGGGAAAGAAGTAGATCTGAGTAACAGAGCACTTCTACAGTGCTTTGAAATAGGCACAATTAAAGTATCATGAAAGCTAAGAAGGGAATAAGGGAGCTTTGTAAATAAAGGATGCTGTAGCACAGATGTAGAAAAGCATAATTTTTAAAATTGAAGTACAGTTGATTTACAATGTTATGTTAGTTTCTGGTGTAGAGCAAAGTGATTCAGTTATACGTGTATGTATATTCTTGTTTATATTCTTTTCCATCACAGTTTATTTACAAGATATTGAACATAGTTCCCTGTGTTATACAGTAGGACCTTGTTATCTATTTTATATATAGTAGTTGGTATATGTTAGTCCCAAACTCCTAATTTATCCCTCCCTGCCCCCTTTCCCCTTTGGTAACCATGAGTTGTTTTTTTTTTTAACCCCTATGTCTGTGAGTCTATTTCTGATTTGTAAATAGGTTCATTTGTACAGCAAAGTGATTCAGTTATACATATCTTTATATTCATTCTTTTTTAGATTTTTTTTCTCTTATAGGTTATTCACAGAATATTGAGTAGAGTTCCTTGTGCTATATAGTGTGTCCTTGTTGGTTATGTATCTTATATGTAGCAGTGTGTATATGTTCATCCCAAGCTCCTGATTTATCCCTCCCTCCCATGTTTCCCCTTTGGTAACCATAGTTTGTTTTTGATATCCATAAGTCTGTTTCTGTTTTTTAAATAAGTTCATTTGTATCATTTTTAATTAGCTTTCACATATAAGTGATATATATTTGTCTTTCTCTGTCTGACTTACTTCACTTAGGATAATAATCTCCAGGTCCATCCATGCTGCTGCAAATGGCATTATTTCGTTCTTTTTTATGGCTGAGTAGTATTCCATTGGTTAACTCAATTTCATTTCCTTTTATGGCTCGGTAATATGCCATTGTATAAATGTGCCACATCTACTTTATCCATTCATCTGCTGATGGACATTTAGGTTGCTTCCATGTCTTGGCTACTGTAAATAGTGCTACTATGAACATTGGGGTGCATATATCTTTTAGAATTAATGTTTTCTCCAGATATATACCCAGGAGTGGGATTGTTGGATCATATGGTAACTCTATTTTAAGTTTTTTAAGGAACCTTCGTACTGTTCTCCATAGTGGCTGCACCAATTTACATTCCCACCAACAGTGGAGGAGGGTTCCCTTTTCTCCACACCCTCTCCAGCATTTATTATTTGTAGACTTTTTAATGATGCCCATTCTGAGTTTTTTGACAAGTAAGAATGAATAGTTCATTTGGGCTGGAATAAAAAAAAAATCAATGAAAGGGTATAAGTGAAATATGCCAGCAGTATAGCGTGTATAAGTGAGAAATGTGGCAATTGGATCAAGGTGTGAAGGGCTATGGTTAACAGAGGAAGGAGCTTGGGGTCTATTTAGTAGTCAATAGGAAACTTTTTTGAATTGAAGATGACACAAAACATTTTTCTGATATATTCAAATATAATCTAATGATGGCTCAATTTCAGTTTATAACACATCTTTATATGTTTTAAAAGATGTTTCCAATACTTTCACCTCCTCTATTTCTTCTTTCCTTGCACATTATATATGTTGCAGACTTCTTTAATAGCAGCAAAAAAAGAATTGAGTGCCTGGTTGCCTTATGAAAAAGGGATTTGCATAGTAACAGCCTTCCAGGAACAATATATTTGGCAGTTTTGAATAAGCAATAACATGTGATCATTTTCATAATGTTCTCCAATTATCTGAGAAGTATAAAAACCATTACTTGAGTCACTGAAGTTAGAATGAACATTAGGGAATTCACTCTAGGCAGAAAATGTTTCCGTTGGCAAAATGCTGAAACAGTTGATCTCATAATTATGTAACTCCTCATTTCTATTTAGCTAAACTTTATTTAAATTAATATGACTTTTGCCTGTTCCCTTGGAATACCAACCTCTAAAGACATTTGGTAGCTACACGGTGTAATCTAACAGAGCACTTACTGAATTTCTATGTCTCTGATTCTGCCTTTAGTTCAGGATGTGCTGACATAACTTCTTATAACTCCATCTCTGCTTTACTTTGGAACTCCATGATAATCAGGAATTTCTAAAAACTGCTTTCTAAATGGTAAGAAATGGGGTATTTCAACATTAAGAGCAAGAAAACTAACAGTGCCAGTAAGTTTACTTTCTCGTGCTCTGTTTCTCGTAACTGGAACCAAAGCGTGATTCAAGTTGGAATATCTTAGCAAATTACCTGCTTATTTTACATTTATTAATAATAATGGCATACATGCCAGAACAAGGTTCTCAGGTTTGTCCCTTCCCACATTTACGCCTTGTGGGGAGACGATTTGTTAGCATACTGACATCAAAGTTGTACAATGAGAAGCTGTCTGTACTGATATATTAGCAAGAATATAACTTGTTTTATTAGCATTTCATCCTGAAGATACAACTTGCTGAGAAATAGAACTTGCATATATAACTTCAAGGAATGAAAGCTTATCATAAGGGTAGTGGGAGTGGGGAGCCTATCAAGAACAGAAACAAGTCTTGGACTGTAAGGCAGCCAGAAATACACAGTTAAGAAATGTTTGCATGATCCTCTGGACAGTAAGTGTACACCTGACGAACTTCCAGGAAATTGAGGTCCTTTCTGGAGATGTTTTTCATCATATGGGTATACAGGCAGAGTCTCACTTACTTATATAGTGCTTTACAGTCCTTGAAGCACATTCACACATTTATCTCCTCTGACCATTAGGATAATCCCATAGCATAGGAAGAATAGGGATGATTCCACCATATACAGATGGGAAAAGTGAACCCAAACAACTTATCCAAAATGAAGTAATTACTAGGTAGCAGCCGAATCAATATTAAGCTGAAGTCACCTCTTGCAAACTGTGCTAATTTCACTCTTCCATACTCTCTCTGATTTTGAGAGTTTAGTTATTTGATTGACTTAAATTGTCAGTTAGTAGAAAAGGTAGATCTCAGATTCTCTTCTGCTTATCCTTTGAAAAGTAACTATTTAAGGGATGATTTAGTGCTTTAGATTATGTCACTCTTTTCAAGATCAGAAACCAAAAAAACCAAATCAAAATCCCCAACTTAAAATGAAAACCTCCACAGAGCATCATACTATTTACTGTTTTCCCCCGAATTGTGACTCTGATCATAATTTTTCAAAACAGCTGGCCTGGACTCATCAAAACTGCATCACTAAAGACTACAAACGTAGTGACTACTTTGGATTAATGGAGACAAAGATATATGGCATCTTAAATGCCATGTATGTCTGTACCCTGGATCAGGTAGGAGAAAAACATTGTTGGGACAATTGGAGAAATTTGAATAGCGACTTTACATTTGATATTATTGTAGTGAGGTAAAATTTCCTGAGAGTGATGATGGAAAGTAGGAGAATGCCCTTAAAAGCTAGATGCTGAAGTATATCGAGATGAAGCTTCGTGATGTCTACAAATTACTTACAAATGGCTCAGTGAAAATTATATAAATATGTCCATGTATACAGACACACACAGTGTGTGTGTATGTGTGTATGTGCATGTGTGTGTGCATGGAGAGAGAGAAAGCAAATGTGGCAAAAAGGTAGCACATGAATCCAGGCAAAGGGTGATATATGGATATTCTTTGTATTATTTTTTCAACTTTTCTGTTGGTCTGAAATCTCAACACAAGGAGTATGGCAAAAATAGAAACACAACCACAATAAGTTTTTTTTTTAATAAACTGTTAAATTTATTTGTTTTATAGTAATTTTGTATAAATTATCAATAATACTTGGAAATTTGATGAAGATGCTACATAGTGTTGGATTTCTGTACAAACAGGCAAAACTTACTTTACGCCTTAGGATAGTCTTACTTTATATTGTTATTTATAGCATGAGTATTAAGCTTTCACTTTAGTAGTAAAAAAGTAAATAAAAATATGGGAAGAGGAATGAGAGAAAAAAGAAAAAGAAGGAAAAAAGAAAGAAAAGCATATTTTTGTGTTTTCATTTATTAGTTCTATATCTAGCTAAATTTCAGCCATTTTTCAAGAATCACCTCCAATACCACTTACTACAAAAAGCCATAAATAAAGGCCCGTATCTTCCTGCCTTTCCCTCTTTCTTTCTACCCTTGGGATTCTCTGTCACCTTACGATAGAGTCCCTATGACATTGGGCATAAAGTGAAGTGGTTAAAAATTCTATTTCCAGATACTGTTGCTGAGGAAACTTTGAATGATATAACCAGACATTTCTGGCTAAATTCTGGCGGTATTAGACTACACCTCCTCTTCTAGCAATCCCACAGCATCTTTCACCTCCATTCACATGCCTGGAAGTTTTTGTTTTGTAACTGAGAAATGAAAAAAAAAAAGAAAGGTCCAGAAAAAAAAATAGGGAGAATGGGTAGAAGGTTCTGTTATTTATTCCCTCTTCAGCCCTCTGGTCAGAGCTTGACAAGTATTAAGTCCCCAAATCCATAAGTTTTCAAAACTCTTCAATAAAAAAAAAATTTTGAGTCTCTAGGAACAAGAAGGGATAAGCTGAGGAGGTGACTGGCACAGAAAGGGAAGAAGGCCCTCCCTTGTATCTCTGAATGGAATCCAGAACCCTGTTGGCATCATGAAAGAGAGCGAACATCGAGAAACAGAACTGTGACCTGAACATTGGCATTGGCATAACTGATGAGGCTTTTCTGAGTAACTTTACAGGTAAAGGACAGGGACTAATGGACATCAGAGCAAAAAAAAAAGAAGAGGAAAGACATGACTACATGACTGCAGCTAACAGAGTGATCTGTGGGCACATATAAGGGGCTCCTTTGGGGCCTCCTCTGCAGAGGTCCTGCTTTCATTTGGGTGTAGGCTAGCTATAGAACAAACCTTTGTGTGACAGTGATGTCATGCCACAAGAACCAGGATCCCGTATAATGGCTGGGTTTTATTTTTAACTCAAGTTCCCAATGGGAATTTGCTTTTCCCACCGACATAAGTCCTCCTATCACCAGAGAATTAAGAGAACAACGAACCTGCTGGGAAAATGTCTCCATCTGAGAGCAGAAACACACAGAAAATTCTAAAAAGGTGGGGAGGCCAGAGAGCTGCAGCCTGCACAGAATTATTATTAACAAATTTAGCAAGCAGTCATTATTCAGCAGAATCTATTAAAAGGAAGAATATCCTCCAACATCACTGATAAAGCCTCCTTAAATAAAGACAGTACTTAGAGCAGTTGCAAAGACAAAAAGAAATGACCTCCTGAGGTTACAAAGAAGGGTCTCAAAGCACGAGGCTGACATCCCAGAAACGACAGAAACATGGAACACACCAGAACAAAAACCAAAAGCTAGAAAAGGAACTCTTCCTTGAAAAGCATTACAACATGTGACCTACGGGTTAAGAAAAGAGCCTCGACAACCAGACTGCCTGGTTTTGAATTCTCGCTGTGCCATCGATCATCTGTGTGGCCTCAGAGAAAATATTTACGCTTTCAGTGCCTCATTCTCCCCCTTTGAACAATGGATATAATAATAGACCCTGCCTCGTGGTTTGTTGTGAGAATTAAATTAGTTACTTTTTCTAAACAGTGCCTGTTCGGAAATAAGTGATAGCTCTTATTAGATATTAAATATTGTTGGTGACAAGTAACCAGGCATTGAATATTTTCAAACATCACCTCTTTCTGGAAGAGCGGGGGAGCCTTAAATAATCTTGGCAGAACCTATTAAATGTCTACAGTGTGTGGCAATACATGGAAACTACAATGGAGAAGGGGAATGCTATGACAGTTTCTGATGATCCCCTTCTCTAACAATGCCCAGACCTCCATTTAGATCTTTGTAATGTACCTGAGGCAAGGGTCAGATGCATTTTGGTGCAAATGAGTTAGGCTCTGTCTCATTTGCCCTTCCTTATTTTCTACCATATTTGACTTCACTTTCAGTACATAAATTAAGTAGATCTAATATCCCAATCTTCAGGAAAGACAGAAAATTAGCAGAGTAAGATTTTGAATATTTGCTAAGTACAATTAGATACATGCTGATTGAGTTTAATAAAAGGTGAGATATCCTACTGTTCCAGTTATCTCTAGCTGCACAGCAAACCAAAAAAAAAAAAAATCCTAGTGGTGTAGAATAACAACAACCATTTATTAGTATTATCTTCCACAGTTCTGAATATGGACTCGGCAAAGTAGTTTTCCATCATGTGGTGGGTGTCATATAGTGGTGAGGCTGAACTCATCTAGATGACTTTCTCACTCACCTGTTTGGTGACTGATGCTGGCTGTTGCTGTAACTTCAGCTGGAACCATCTATCTGAACACCTACACATGGCCCTTCCCACCATGCAGGCTGGATCCCAAGAGCAAGTCTCAAGAGACTGAGAACCAGGTGGACACTGTATTTTTTTTTTTTTTTGGTCTAGCCCCAGAAGTTAGTAACTTTCCTCTCATTTTACAAAATCCGACCCCTTTTAGATTAAGGAAAATAGACTCCATAAGATCACTGCAAGAAACTTTTAAACGGATGGAATTTTAATGTAGCAACAATAACATGGGAAAATAAAGACTACCAAGACATCTAAGGAAACAGGAAATTGGGGATCTTTAGAAAAATAAAAGGGCTTACACAATGTGTGTGTATGTGTGCACTCATGCACACAACTATCAGTGGAGTTATGCATAAACTCAGGCTGATTATTGTAAGCACACTACAGCCTCATGAAAGAACACATTTTGGCCAGATTATCCTTCCTTTAGTCTGTATTAAGTGAAAAAGGATGAATTAAGCCAAGGTAAATAAAGTTCTGAAGAATATATCATTTCTGTAAATGGAAAATATATATGCTTCTGGAACTGCTGGAAGACAGTGACAGGAGAAGCATCAAGAAACCCTTGTAAAGTTTTAATGAAACTGAATCAATTTTCCAAGCAATAGCAAGAAGGAAAAAAAATAGGAAAATGCCAAAATTTGATAGGAATATATATATATAATCCTGCTAATTTAAGGAAAACATTTATGAATCAGTTCTTTTCTGAAGGCTTCTCCATCATTTTCATTTGGCCATCTCTCTTTGGGCATCTAGACCCTGGCATAGCATTCTATTTAGAATTTTAGTTCTGTGGACTGTGTTGAGCCCAATTCACATGTGACAGCCCAACTGCCAAAGAAAAATTCTCTCCCAGGTAGCCTTGTTTTTCAAAGTGTTGAGAACTTCATATCCAGTGACCACTGAAATAAGTCACTGGTCTACTGGGTGTGGGGAGGGTGGTCTGGAGAACTTATTCAATAGCATACCTAGAAGCAGGCCCCAGAACTTGCTAAAAACTTGCTATGTAGGTACTCTGTCAGGTTTGTCACATGACAGCCCAGCTCCAGGTCTGGGAGACAGCAGCCAGGGCAAGTATGATGAAGTTAATATAAATTCTCAAAAACTAACTGTCTTCCTCAAACAATGAGAATAGAATGTTTTGTGTTCAAACACCTACATGGGCCTTTAAAAAAAATGTAGCAATACAAGAGAAATGCAGCCAAGTGCTGAGAAGAAAACCCTTCCCACCCAGATATGCTGACTTTTAGGAAAGACAGAAAATACCTGCTTTAGATACAAACAAGACTAAAAATAGTTATTGTAATACATAAAAGGAGAACAAAGCAATAAGAAGACAGTGAAACTAAATTGCAATAACAGAAGTAAAATCAGTGTTGAAAGCAGTAAATAATAACCTGAGATTGTGAACATCGAAAGGAGATTGAAGAGGCTAAAATGAATGAGTACATTCAGAAGGCAGATGATATTAGTACAGATTGAGAAAGATGAGAGTTGATCTATAAGTAACAAGTATTCTTCCCAGAAAGGAAGCAATGATGAAAATCTAATAGAGAAAACTTCCAATTTGAGAAAAAACCCTCAAACTGGAAATTGAGAGGACTCACAGTATTTGAGAAAAATAACTGAATAGAGATTAACTCCAACATATGATCTAATGAAAATTTACATTTTGAGAATGAAGAATACGTCCTGAAATCTTTCATTAATAATAAAAGAAAAAGACACTATATTTTCACTTCAATAATAAAATGATACCAAAGAAAATGCTCCCATGAAGTTTAGAGAAAAATAATCATGCTACAAGGATTACATACCCAGCCAAGGTGATAATTTCAGATGTGAATAAAAAGACAATTTCAGATATGCTACCCAGGTTATTTATTTTATTTAAAATGGCTTATGCATTTTTATCAAAGTAAGAACTGAATTTAGAAGTCACTGAAGATTGGGAAGTTGTAGTAGCAAAAAGATGGTAGTAAGCATTAAAAACAAATATAGATAAATTATATGGAAATGTTAAAATTATACACTAAAAACTGAAGCTCATAAATAGTATCATGCCTATAATAAAATATGTAAAATTTTAATAACTATTTAAATTAATTATGTAAAAAATTAATGTGATCTGTGTCCCAAGATTAAATAGTAATCTGAAATTAAAATATAGCACTACATTCCTAACATTTCATTAAGTAGAGTACAAACTAACATTTTAATAATTAGGTTACTATAGATTTATGATAATTTAGACCAAATGTTTACCTTACAAACCACAAAAGAAATAAAAGCAGATAAAGCATTGTCTAGCCAGAGAAGTACTAAGTAAATTTTAAATGAAAACAATAAAATAAATCATAATATAAATTGACAAAAATAAGACACTGTCTGGATAAGTCAGGCTGGCTTTAAAACAGCATCCAATAACTTGCTATAAACAGAGGGACACTCAGAACAGAATGATACAGAAAGTCTTTGAATTAACAGATTAATAAATTCGTCCAAGCAAACATGAACATATAGTAATCAAGGTAGAATTAAAAGCAATAAAGCTTAAACCAGGATAAAAGTGCTGTTTTATATTGATAAAGTCAGTTGAACTTTTAATCAAGGGGAAATAAACAGAAATACAGCAGAATTTTAGAATACTATCAGCTCATGAGAAGTCATACAAGTAAAATATATGTAATATTAGGATATTTAAATAATGGAGTAATATCAAGTTGTTTACCTTACAGAGAATACCTCTTTTTTGAATATTTGGAAATACTCTTGTATCATCTACAAATAATAATTATATAAGATACCATAAAATATATTTTAAAATGTATCCTCAAATAATTTATTTGACAAATTCTCATATCACATTTAATAAAGATGGAGGTTAGTAACGTATATAAAAAATATCAAAGAAGAAAGAATTTTTTTAAAGCACTGAACACTCATAAGTAATATCTAGGAGATGATGCAAGAACGTTATTTAGAAAATAATCAAAAGGAGTATTACATTACAAACCAGTGTTATTGTTGACTATAGTAACAAACAAATGTATATCCTCAAATATTTTATTATAAAAATAAAGAAATTACAAAAAGGACAAACAGTCAACCTGAGAAAATATGAAAAAGGAAGTAATAAAAGATAAAAAGAGAAATAAATTAATCTAGGAACTGAGGGGAGAACTAACATAATAAAGTTATAGTAAAACTAACGTGAAAGAAAACCAGGAGTTAATAAAAATCTGAATATAAAAGGAGAAGAAATGAAGAGTACAAAGGATAATTTTAAATGTATAAGCAAATACTAATATAAAAATCTGTCATAAAAGAGACAGAAGAATCTCCTATGGAATAAGTACATATGGAAAATATAAAACAAAATAAATATTCACAATATCCAGGGACTATATCAGTTAATATTCAAACATCCATATGAAGTGAATCAGGAAAATAATTTATAGGCTAATAAGAAAAAAATTATACTTATGTAAATGAAAAAAATCCATTCATAAGAGTCAAGATCCATGCCTAATAATAGTACTATTAAAAATTGGGATAGAAGCATATTTTTCTCAATATCAAACATCTTTATTCAAAACAATTAACATTATATATGATTTAACAATAGCATTATTCCTAATATAAAAAGAAACAGAGCAGGTATGTTCTCTATCATTTATAAGTAATATTGCTTTGATGATCTGATTAACAGGGCTTGATGCAAAATTAAAAAGCATAAATTATTGAAAGGAAGAAATACAGTTATATGTAATCATCTGCATATGGGTGACTGCATCTCTAGAAAACCCAAAGGAAGTAACTAAAATCTATTATAATTAAATAATTTGGCAAGGTGACAGGACAGGGCTTTCCAAATTTAAAAAAATCTCCAATACATTTCTGCTTTAAATTTTCTCCTTTAAACATGGCCTTCACATTTAAATATGCATAAATATGGGGAGGTTATGATATATTGCTGCTTGGGGCCCATACAAAATTTAGGAAACTCTATTAGTTTCCTAGAGCTTCCATAACAAATTACCATAAACTTGGTGACTTAACACAACAGAAATGTATTCTCTCCCTGTTCTGGGGGCTAGAAGTCTGAAGCAGGACCATGCTCCCTGGCAAGTCTCTAGGAAAGAAATTTTCCTTCCTCCTCTAGCTTCTGGTGGTTGCCAGTCATCCCTAGCATTCATTGGCTTTTAGCTGCATCGCTCCAATTTCTGCCTTCATTTTCACATGGCTTTCCTCCCTCTTTGTGTATCTGTATCTCTGTACCTCTCTTTATAAGGGTCCCCGTCATCTGGGTTTAAGGCCCATCCCAATCCAGTATGATCTCATCTCAGCTTGATTACATCTGCAAAGACCCTATTTCCAAATAAGGTCACATTCACAGGTTTTGGGTGAATACAAATTTGGGGGAACAGTATTCAACCCAGTACAGAAAGCATCACTAGGTGGTAGTCACAAAGGAACAAATTTCCAGTTATAAGACAAAATAATTCCTGGGGATGTAATATACAGTATGGTGAGTATAGTTAACAATATTGTATTGCATATTTGAAAGTTGCTGAGAGTAGATCTTAAAAGTTCTCATCATAAGAAAAAAAATTTTTGCAACTGTGTGGTAATAGATGTTAACTAAACTTATTGTGGTAGTTATTTCAAAATATATACATATATCAAATCATTAATTTGTACACCTAAAACTAATACAATGTCAATTATATCTCAATTAAAAAGAAGAAAACGTCCCTAGTCTGCTTCAATTCCACCTATTTTCATGTATATCAATCAAATCTCTTGGCTTTGAAACTTGCTCTCAGTTTCCATCTAAGCTCAACTTTCCATAAGGTCACTTGTGTTTGTATTATTTACAATAGCTTGGACTTTGACTATCTAGATGGAAGTCCCCACATTTGTATATCAGGGCAAGAAAAATACAACTTTAAGAAAGAGACAACTGTCTTACTTTTTTTTGTTTGTTTGTTTTTTTACTAGTGGGTCTTAACCTTCACTGTGCATCACAACTACCTGGTGAAATTTTAAGAGCACAGTTGCCTGGGTTCTCACTCTGCCCTCCCAGACTCTGATTCCAACAGATGGAAGTGGGGTCTAAGCATTTTCAAGAGCTCCCCAACCCATATGATTCTAATGTACAGCTGAGGTTGAAAGCCACTACCTTATACCTTTAACTGTGCCTCCAGTACACAATGAACAGAATGATCATTTAGAAAATGTGGTCAATGTAGATTCATAACAGTGTCAGAATATATAAACTTAGTCCATATAATTAGCATATAAAAATACATTTAATGAGTATATAAAAAGTACTAATAATTATCCTGTTATATACATACACAGTATACATAACATACACATTATATATGTAGTATATAAAATATATAAACACATATACACATATATATTAGATTGATGGCCTCAAATTGCTGATCATCTGTTCTCAATGGAAGTTCACTATAACTAAGATACTAAATAATCAGCTAAGGTTATAGGGTAGCATTTAACCAATTGTTGATCTGTGACACACTATATGGATTGCTGGTATTGAGGAAAGGTGGAAATCAATGGTGGCTTCAGTCCTAGGGAAGGTGTTTAGCATTAAGATGGACTGTAATAGGGTAGGGCAGGCAAAATATAGTCATATTAATATGGCTAAATAGTCAAGTCTTTTATTTGCAGAATAAAAAAATTAAGTATTTATAGCTAAAAACATTGATAAATAGGAAAGAGTCCCTGTCCTCTAGGAACTCAGTTTAGTGAAGGAAGCAGTCATGTAAAACAAAACAAAAATTAAAATGCAATGTATTATATAAAAGAACATTCAGAATATACTAAAATTTAAAATGTGCATACCCTCCAAACTAGAAAACCCATTTAGGGAACTCTAATGAAGTACAGTTCTACGTCAGGATATTTGTACAAGAATATTTATGTGTACATTATTAACAGGGAGAGGAGGAAGGAAAAGAAAAGAAAAGAGAAAAACATAAATCTCCACTAGTAAAAGGCAGATTGAGTAAATTATGGAGCATTCATCTACAGAAAGAATGAGTAATATTCATGAAAATCAAGTGTAACATAAAGCATGTTACATGACCATATTTTGTTAAAAATTAAGAAATATTTTCTTAACTTACTTATATTAGCACAAAGACAGAAGAGTTCAAAGCTAGTTGCATTGTGTATACTGCATTACCTTTTTTCAAGTATATATATATATTTTTCACTTTTCACAAAAGATGTATTACTTCTGTAATTTAAATATTTAATACATTTAAATAAAAACGCACACTGTGATAGAAACGTATTCTTACTGAGGTACATACTATGAAAGCAATTATATTTTAATGTGGTTATATACTTCTATTTTAAATTGATTGGGACTGTTGTATAGATACCAATAGAATCATAAACTATTTTTATATCCATATCAGCTGAGATAGAGAGGAGATAATAAAAATATAAAATACCATTTTCAAGGGAATTTGCATATGAGAGGAGATGGAAACTAGATTCAACATACTTTATTTTGTAAATTGGTGATTTTCACCCAAGATTGAAATCATATGGGTCTCATTGTTCTTTCTTCCAAAATATAATGTTTTACCTGTCCATCTTTTTCATCATGACTAAACCATTCAATTTACTGTTGGTGTGTGTGATCAAAGTGCACTGATAGTCAAACACGTGAGTGATTTATAAAAAGCCATAAGAGATTTATACATATATTCTAAGAATGGCCCTTGTTCCAGAAGCTTCAGCCCCTTCTCAGTCCTGAGAGCCAGCAGTGAGCCAAAGAGATTCACCCGAGAGCATTAAGCTGAGAAAGAAGCAGGAAGAAAAACCTCGAATAATTGCTCCATGACACAGTTATTTATTTTTTCAGAGGTTGTGCCCCTCAATGAATGCTTAAGTGCATGACAATTAGTATCTCACCAGCATCCTTCAAGGCATGGCCATGTTATGACAGAATTTCAGTAACAAATTAAAAGAGTCCACTGTTCAGATTCGATGGAGAAGTCAAAAGTTTTACAGACAACCAAAAGCTAAGAGAATTCAGCACCACCAAACCTGCATTACAACAAATCCTAAATGAACTTCTCTAGGTGAAAAAGAAAAGGCCACATCTAGAATCAAGAAAGTTATGAATGGAAAGCTCACTGGTAAAGGCAAACATAAAGTAAAGGTAGGAAATATTCCACACACAAATATGACATCAAAACTATCAATCATGAGAAGAAGAGAATAATAATGCAGGAAATGCATTTGAAATTAAGAGATCAGAAACTTAAAACAATCTTGTACAGATATAGACTGCTACATCAAAACCTCATGGGAACCACAAACCAAAAATCTGTAATAGATACACACACACAAAAGAAAAAGCAACCAAACACATCGTTAAAGATAGACATCAAATCACAAGAGAAGAGAACAAAAGAGGAAGGGAAAAAAAAAAGACGTACAAAAACAAATCCAAAACAATTAACAAAATGACAATAAGAATATTCATATCAATAATTACCTTAAATGTAAATGGATTAATGCTCCAACCAAAAGGCACAGACTGGCTGAATGGATACCAAAACAAGCCCCATATATATGCTGTCTACAAGAGACCCACTTCAGATGTAGGAACACATACAGGCTGAAAATGAGGGGATCAAAAAAGTATTCCATGCAAATGGGAATCAAAAGAAAGCTGGAGTGGCAATACTTACATCAGACAAAATAGACTTTAAAATAAAGAATGTTACAAGAGACAAGGACACTACATAATGATCAAGGGATCAATCCAAGAAGAAGATATAACAATTGTAAATATCTATGCACCCAACATAGGAACACCTCAATATATATAAGGCAAATGCTAAGAGCCATAAAAGGAGAAATTGACAGTAACATGATAATAGTGGGGAACTTTAACACCCCACTTTCATCAATGGACAGATCATCCAGACAGAAAATCAATAAGGAAACACAGGCCTTAAATGAAACATTAGACCAAATGGACTTAATTTCTATTTTTTTTGCATAAATAAAATTTTATTAGAACACAGCCACATCCCTCCATTAGTGTTGTCTGTGGCTGCTCTCTGCTACAACAGGCTGACCCCAAAGCTGGAAATAATATTTATAGAACATTCCATCTGAAAGCAGCAAAATACACTTTCTTCTCAAGTGCACACGGAACATTCTGCAGGATAGATCACATCTGGGGTCACAAATCAAGCCTCAGTAAATTTAAGAAAATTGAAATCATATCAAGCATCTTTTCCAACCACAATGCTGTGAGATTAGA